>NC_029772.3:21125648-21133136 GCF_000817695.3 Arachis duranensis | reverse complement strand
TCGTTTTGCTTTTGCTTGATGCTTTTAGGGCTTTGCATGTTCTTTGTTGTTTCTGTTCTGATACCGCTATCCGCATCTATTCCTCGTTTTATTTGAAGGTTGCTTTTGTCTGATTCTGAAAAAGGTTGCATCTTTAATGGTCTCCGCTTGGCGTGTTTGATGTTTTAGGGATGGTTTTTGCTGGTTTAGACTGTAAGGCAATGTTTTTGATGATTTTTTGTGTTTTGCTTTGATGGAAAAATGCTTGTTGTTTGAAGCCTTCTTTTCTTGTTTTGAGAGGTGCTGGGATGCGAGAAGTAGATTTTTCCTAGAAACCTTGCTTTATTATTGCCTCCAAAGGATGCCCCAGCACTTTGGTTTGAGTCTTGGGGTTTTTCTTTTCTGTGTGTTCGCCTATATCATATTGAGTTGTTTTCTCCTTTGTCCGAGATGTTTTTAGTAACCCCATCTTCTTTTCTTACTTGTAGGATTAATTGGCCTCATGTCTTCTCGAAATAACATTGTAGAGATGTCTTCCAGAGTTCCTGAGGGGATGTCCGATTGGCTGGACTCTCTTTTTTTGTTGTGTGTTTCTGTTGTGGATGCTGAATTTTGCACAGAGCTGAGGAAGCGCCATAGGATTTGTGGTAACAGTGCTCATGAGGAGGATTATGAGCTTGTTGCTCCTGATTCTGATGAGAGAGTTTGTTTTTCGACTTCCATCGAGAGGGAGCGTCCCTTCTTCTATGCCTATGAATACTTCTTCAGTCAATTGAACGTTACTTTTCCTTTTACTGCTTTCGAGACCGACCTGTTGTGGTCGTGTAATATTGCCCCATCCCAGCTTCACCCAAATTCCTGGGGTTTTATTAAAATTTTTCAGCTTCTCTGCCAAGAATTAGATGTAACACCCTCTCAGACTGTTTTCCTTTATTTGTTTGTTTCCACCAAGCCTGGCGGTTCTTCAAAAAAGAAAGCTTCCTGGGTTTCTTTCAGGTCCGCCCAGGGCCATAAAGTTTTTGCTATGTATGATGAGTCCTTTAAGGACTTCAAGAATTACTTCTTTAGGGTTCGTGCTGTCGAGGGGGCCCGCCCCTTTTTTCTTGATGAAAATGATGAGCCTTCTTTCCCTCTAGAGTGGCAGAGGGATGTGAGAGTGTCCCGCTATACCTGGGAGATGCTTGATGATGTTGAGCGTGCCTTTGTTGTTGTTCTTGAGAATCTATGGGGGGAACCACCCCATCTTGATACAAAAAGGTTTTTGAGTGACCCGTCCTTGGTTCAGACTATTTTGGGTACTTGTTTGACTTGTTTCTACACTTGTTTCTTAATTTTTTTCTTCCTCTTATTGTGATTGTAACTCTTTGCTGTGGTTGATTCTGTATTTGCAGAGATGTCAAAGAACAACGACTCCATGAAGGCCTTTAAAAAGGCAAAGAAGGCAACTGCTGCTATGAACATCTCGGCCAAGGTGGCCGGAGAGGGATCTTCTCAGGTCCCAGTGAAGCCTCCTGTGCCGAGTTCTCCCGGGCCGAGGAAAGCAATTCCTACTCCTCGGTTTTGTCAGGTCGATCCTCCACAGACTTCTGCCGTTGCTTCTGGTGCTCCTCCCTTAAAAAAGCAAAAAACATCGGAGCCCTTTAACCTGGATGCCCCGGATTTTGATGCTGTCGAGTTTGTTGACCAGCAAATTGCCCCCTATGGTGGGCTCTCCATGGACGATGTGTCTCTTCTTCAGCATCTGGATTTTATCACCAAAAGTAGTGTGAAAATGGCACACATGGGTGCGGCTATTTTCTGAACTGTTTAGGGGATCCCGATTCATGCCACAAAATCCTTCCTAGAGGAAGCCAAATCAGAATTTGATCGGATCAAGGGTCTGAAGGATGAGTTGGAGGTGAAGTTGGCGAAGGTAGAGAAGGAACTGGAGAGTGAGAAGGCCAGCTCTATTGCCTTGGCTGCTTCTTTGAAGTTGGCTGAGGACATGGCACTGAAGCACAAGGATAGCTATGTTTCAGCTTATAGGGAGTTAATGCATCTCCGGGATGATTTGGAAACTACTCGGGTTAATTATGCCGAGCTTCAGGGTACTCTCGTTAGTCTTGATAACGTAGTAAAGGATGGCAAGATTGTCCCAGATGATCCTGATGATGATGTTGAACCTCCCCCAGTGCCTTCTATCAAGGTGTCGACCTCCTTGGTTCCTCTAGCTATGTCTGATCCGGATTGTCAGATTCTGAATCGGGATGATAGAACTGTAGATGCTGTGCCTATTCAGACTCGCCCTCCTTCTCCCCGTACTGATGCTGCCGAGAAGGCTCCTGATCTTTGCTGATCTTCTTAAGTATTTGTGTAAATAGCCCGATTTATGGGCTTTTGAACTTTATTGTTTTGTTTAACTGCTGACGCTTTTTAGTTGCCTGCCTGGCAACTTTTACTTTGAAAAACAAAAGTAGCTTTCTGAGGTAGATTTTGGTAGCCTCTTGAAGCTTTATTATACTATGCTTCTATTGCGTTTTAACATGGTATCTCTTCTGGTTTCTGAGAGTGTTGGAATCTTGCTGCTTGACCTCTTTGGATTGCTTTTGCACTTATTGTTTGTAACTTGGATCCTTTGAGGCCATGACTGTATGGGTCCAATTTGTTTCTCGGTTTTCTCGCTTTTGCTTGTATTTTTAGCGTCCCATAACCGATTTCTTTATTTTGGTCCCCTTCTAAGTTATTTTTGTAATCCTCTTTCTTGGACCTTTGTCAGGTCTCTTTCAAGGATTACTTTTATAACTTATCTTGTAGGAGCCCGACTTCGTTAGGTCGATCTCTTCTAAGTTATTTTTGTAATCCTCTTTCTTGGACCTTTGTCAGGTCTCTTTCAGGTATTACTTTTATAACTTGTCTTGTAGGAGACCGACTTCTTTAGGTCGATCTCTTTTAAGTTATAGCAATTCCTCTTTAATAGGGTTGGCCAGACCTCTTTCCAGGGATTTGCTGATAACTTGGGTTGACTTGGTCCGACTTTTTAGTTTCGGCCAGTCTTTTTAAGTTATTATATAGCAATCCATAAGACCTCGTCAGGTTCTTTTTGGGATCACTTTCGATAACTTCTTGCATTATTCTGTGTTCATCTTTGCCAATTTGTAGATGGTGGTTTTTGTCCCGGTTTGATCGTCCTTTAGGTGAATCGCATTTTCACCTTTGTCGGTCGATCATTCCTATCAAGATCGTACAGTGAATCTGTTCTTCACTTTCTGTCGATCCGTTGCTTTGTAATCGGACAATGAATGCTTCAGATTAATGCGTCTTGGGAATTTGTAGAATATCTAAAATGTATTTTATTCAAAGAAAGTGCAAATATATACATGCGGGAGTTTTTTGTACCCTTAAGTCGGATTAAATCTCAATCTTGACGCCTCATTAAAAAACCTTTTCAAGAAAAAGAGTGCATCTTGTGATGAGATCTTTTACCTGTCCTAGCTATAGTACATTCTTAGGTTACAGGCATGCCATGATTTGGGGAGTTCTCGTCCCTTGAGTTCGGACAGTCTGTAGTAGCCCTTCCCAAGTACTTCTGTGACTCGGTAGGGTCCTTTCCAGTTGGCTGCCAGCTTTCGTTCTAAGGGTCGAGTTGTTCCAATATCATTTCAGATTAAGATGAGATCATTCTTAGCAAAACCTCTTGGCACTACCTTTTGATTATACCTGGAAGCCATTCGCCACTTTAGTGCTTCTTCTCTGATCCGAGCTCTTTCTTGGATTTCCAGAAGTAGGTCGAGCTCTTCTCTTTGAAGTTGAGAGTTGGTTTGTTCATTGAAGTGGACTACTCGGGGAGACCCTTCCTCGACTTCTATTGGAATCATTGCCTCCACTCCGTATGCTAATCGAAATGGTGATTCGCTTGTAGTAGAATGAGGGGTTGTTCGATACGCCCATAAGACTTGTGGAAGTTCCTCGACCCAAGCCCCCTTTGCTTCTTGAAGTCTCCGCTTTAGCCCGGCCAATATGACTTTGTTGGCCGCTTCGGCTTGTCCATTGGCTTGGGGATGTTCGACTGAGGTGAACTGGTGTTTTATATTCAAGTCGGCCACTAGTTTTCTGAAGCCTGCATCTGTGAATTGGGTGCCATTGTCTGTGGTGTGGAGTATGGTACCCCGAACCTTGTAACGATGTTCCTATATAGGAATTTTCGGCTTCTTTGAGCAGTGGCGTTGGCTAGGGGTTCTTCCTCGATCTATTTTGTAAAATAATCTACCCCTACTATGAGGAATTTTACTTGTCCCGATCCCTGTGAAAAGAGTCTGAGAAGATCGAGTCCCCACTTTGCAAATGGCCAGGGGTGAGGTTACACTGATGAGTTTTTCCAGCGGGGTGATGTGAAAGTTGGCATGCTTCTGGCATGGTGGACATGTCTTTACAAATTCTGTAGCTTCCTTTCGTAGAGTTGGCCAATAGAATCCCGCCCGGAGTACCTTTTTGGTGAGAGCTTGCACTCAAAGATGATTGCCGCAAATGCCGCTGTGTACTTCCTCCAAGACTTCCTTTGTTTTGGAGGTCGGTACGCACTTTAACAATGGTATTGAGATTCCTCTTTTGTACATGGTGTTGTTTATGATAGTGTAGTACTGTGCCTCCCTTTTTAACCTCTTTGCCTCTTTTTCATCTGTAGGGAGAGCTTCTATTTTGAGGTAATTAATTATGGGGGTCATCCATCATTGGTCCCGACCTGTTATGGCTAGGACTTTTTCTTCTCCCGATATTGACGGGTTCTGCAGTATTTTCTGGATGAGGCTTCTATTGTTGCCCCCTGGTTTGGTGCTGGCTAGTTTTGAGAGTGCGTCAGCTCGGGCGTTTTGCTCGCGGGGTATGTGGCAGATCCTATATTCCCCGAGTTGTTCGAGCTGTTCCTTGGTTTTATCCAAATACTTTTTCATTGTAGGATCTTTGGCTTGATAGTTCCCTGTTATTTGTGAGGTAACGACTTGTGAATCGCTGTAGATGTTGAGTTTCCGAGCTCCAACTTTTCTAGCCAACTTCAAACCAGCTAATAACGCTTCATATTCCGCCTGGTTGTTTGAGGCCGGGGATCCGAATTTAAGGGAAATCTCAAGTTGGGTTCCTTGGTTGCTTTCGATTATCACACCTGCACCACTTCCGGTTTTATTCAAGGAGCCGTCCACGTATATATTTCACTCTATGGGGATCTCTGGGGTGTCTGTGAATTCTGCAATGAAGTCGGCTAGGTATTGTGATTTAATGGCTGTTCGTGCCTCGTATTGGAGGTCAAACTCGGACAACTCGATTACCCACTATAGGATTCTTCCTGCTAGATCTATTTTCTGCAATATCCCCTTTATGGGCTGGTTGGTTCGAACCTTAATGGTATGCGCTTGGAAGTACGGGCGAAGTCGTCGGGATGTGAGTATGAGAGCGTAGGCAAACTTCTCTATTTTCTGGTAGTTCAACTCTGACCCCTGCAGTGCTTTGCTAATGAAGTAGACGGGCTGTTGCCCACCCTCGTCTTCTCTAATTAGTGCTGAGGCTATTGCTCAGCTTCCTACTGCGAGGTACAATATGAGTGGTTTTCCTTCTCGTGGTCGAGATAGGATAGGTGGCCATCCCAAGAATTCTTTGAAGTCTCGGAAGGCTTGCTCGCATTCCGTTGTCCACTCGAAGTTCTTTCCCTTCCTTAAAGTAGCGTAGAAAGAGAGGGATCTTATCGCTGACCCTGTCAGGAATCTGGACAAGGCCGCCAATCTCCCATTGAGTTGTTGTACCTCTTTGACGCAGGTTGGGCTCTTCATGTTGAGTATGGCTTGGAATTTATCTGGATTTGCCTCGATTCCTCTTTGTGTGAGCATAAAGCCCAAGAACTTACCTGCTTCCACGGCAAAGGTGCATTTAGCCAGGTTAAGTCGCATGCCATGCTTCCGTATGGTGTCGAATACTTGAACCAAGTCGGACAGTAATGTTTCTTCACTTTGTATCTTTATCAACATGTCATCCACGTAGACCTCCATGATTTTTCTGATGTGATCTGAGAAGACCTTATTCATTAGCCTCTGATAAGTAGCTCCTGCGTTCTTAAGGCCGAAAGGCATTACGATGTAACAATAGTTTGCTTTGGGTGTTAAAAACGAGGTTTTTTCTTGATCCAGTGGATACATTGGGATTTGGTTGTACCCCGAGTATGCGTCCATAAATGAGAGATACTTATATCCCGATGAGGCATCTACTAGAGCATCGATGCTTGGGAGTGGATAAGGGTCTTTTGGGCAGGCTTTGTTGAGGTCGGTGTAGTCGGTGCACATTCGCCACTTCCCATTTGACTTTCTCATCAAGACGACGTTTGCTAGCCATAGTGGGTACTTAACTTCTCTTATGAACCCTGCCTCTAGTAGTGCTTGCACTTGTTCTGCTACAGCCTGAGACCGTTCTGGCCCGAGTTTTCTTCATCTTTGTTGTACCGGCCAGGATCCCAGATAGACTGCCAACTTGTGGCTCATCAGTTCGGGATCTATACCTGGCATGTCGGCAGCTTTCCATGCAAAGAGATCAACATTATCTCATAGGAACTGTATAAGTGATTCCTTTACATCTCCTTTCAGGATTGATGAGCGGATAATTTGTACGCTTTTTGGCAATGTTTTTAGCATGTTTTTAGTATGTTTTAGTTAGTTTTTAGTTAAAATTCACTTTTCTGGACTTTACTATGAGTTTGTGTGTTTTTCTATGATTTCAGGTATTTTCTGGCTGAAATTGAGGGACTTGAGCAAAAATCTGATTCAGAGACTGAAAAGGACTGCAGATGCTGTTGGATTCTGACCTCCGTGCACTCGAAGTGAATTTTCTGGAGCTACAGAAGCCCAATTGGCGCGCTCTCAATGGCGTTGGAAAGTAGACATCCTGGGCTTTCCAGCAATGTATAATAGTCCATACTTTGCCCGAGATTTGATGGCCCAAACCGGCGTCCCAAATCAGCTCAAAACTGCCCGGCGTTAAACGCCGGAACTGGCACAAGAATGGGAGTTAAACGCCCAAACTGGCACAAAGGCTGGCGTTTAACTCCAAGAGAAGTCTCTTCACGAAAATGCTTCAATGCTCAGCCCAAGCACACACCAAGTGGGCCTGGAAGTGGATTTTTATGTCATTTACTCATCCTTGTAAACCCTAGGCTACTAGTTCTCTACAAATAGGACCTTTTGCCATTGTATTTTTATCTTTGGATCACTTTAGATCCTTTGATCATCTTTGGATCACTTTAGATCCTTTGATCATATTTGGATCAATTTAGATCTTTTGATCACATATGGGGGCTGGCCTCATGGCCATGCCTAGACCTTGTTCTTATGTATTTTCAACGGTGGAGTTTCTACACACCATAGATTAAGGTGTGGAGCTCTACTGTCCCTCGAGTATTAATGCAATTACTATTGTTCTTCTATTCAATTCAGCTTATTCTTGTTCTAAGATATTCATTTGCACCCAAGAACATGATGAATGTGATGATTATGTGAC
>NC_029772.3:21119922-21125549 GCF_000817695.3 Arachis duranensis | reverse complement strand
TAGGGTGCGTTGAACATTTTCACTGAGAGGATGGGAGGTAGCCACTGACAACGGTGAAACCCTACATACAGCTTGCTATGGAAAGGAGTAAGAAGGATTGGATGAAGACAGTAGGAAAGCAGAGAGACAGAAGGGACAAAGCATCTCCATTCGCTTATCTGAAATTCTCACCAATGAATTACATAAGTATCTCTATCTTTATGCTTTATTCATATATCATTCATAACCATTTGAATCTGCTTGACTAAGATTTACAAGATGACCATAGCTTGCTTCATACCAACAATCTCCGTGGGATCGACCCTTACTCGCGTAAGGTTTATTACTTGGACGACCCAGTGCACTTGTTGGTTAGTTGTGCGAAGTTGTGATAAAGAGTTGAGATTGCAATTGAGCGTACCATGTTGATGGCGCTATTGATGATCACAATTTCGTGCACTAAGGATCGTGCCAATATTAGTTGTCTTATCCGAGGTGTCTCCGATCTGAACTTTCTCTACTTCACCTTCGGGCTGTGGGCGGAGTTCTTCTCACCTCTGAACTCCACCAAGTTCGATTTTGTGGAACTCTCCTCCTTTGCCTCTGAGGTTTAGACTTTCGTTATAACAGCGACGCGCCATCTTGTGATCAGCTTTTATTGTAGCTATCCCTTCTGCAGTTGGGAATTTCATACATAGATATGGAGTTGAAACTATTGCGCCAAGTTGGTTTAACGTTGTTCGACCTATTAAGGCATTGTAGGCTGAGCTTACGTCGACCACGATGTAGTCTATCTTGAGTGTTTTGGACTGGTTCCCCTTTCCGAAGGTTGTATGTAGCGATACATATCCCAGTGGTTGTACTGGGGTATCCCCAAATCCGAACAGGCTGTTCGGGTATGCTCTTAGCTCTTTTTCTTCTAAGCCGAGCTTGTCGAAGGCAGTTTTGAATAAGATGTCGGCAGAGCTTCCTTGGTCAATTAATGTACGGTGGAGATTGGCGTTTGCCAGTATGATAGTGATGACCATGGGGTCGTCGTGTCCTGAGATGATTCCGGATGCGTCTTCTTTGGTAAACGTGATTGCTGGGATGTCTGACGCCTCCTTCTTTCCTTCAACATGGTATACTTCTTTGAGGCGTCGCTTGCGAGATGATTTGGAGATTCTTCCTCCCGCAAATCTGTCATGTATTACGTGGACGTGTCTCTCCGGTGTGCGAGGTGATCGCTCAGACCGTCTGACATCTTCATCTCTTCTTCTTTTTCTTGGCTCTTCGTCCCGATTGGCCAAAAACCGATCTAGTTTTCCTTCTCTTACTAATTTTTCTATGACATTTTTCAAGTCGAAGCATTCGTTGGTGGAATGTCCTCGGACTTGATGATACTCACAGTATTCGTTCCGATTTTCTCCTCCTCTTTTGCCTTTGAGTGGCCGAGCTGGGGGTATTTTTTCCGTATGGTAGACTTCTTTGTAAACATCTACCAAGGATACCCTAAGAGGGGGTGTAGTTATGATATTTTTTATTTTCTCCCCGGAGCGATCTTCCTTTTTCTTGGATTCTTTATCTTTATCTCGGTAGGCGGAACCGAACCTCGAGGCTTCCCCAAGTCGAGAATTCTCCTTCATGTTGATGTACTTCTGCGCCCGTTCTTGTACTTCGTCCAGGGATGCAGGGTACTTCTTTGATATAGATTGGCTAAACGGTCCTTCTCGTAGGCCATTTATAAGGCCCATAATGGCAGCTTCTGTTGGTAGACTTTATATGTCCATGCATGTTTTGTTGAATCTTTCCATGTAGTTACAAAAACTCTCCCGATCTCCTTACTTGATTCCTAGTAGGCTGGGTGCGTGTTTAGCCTTATCTTTTTGTATGGAAAATCTGGCCAGGAACTTTTTGGCCAGGTCGTCGAAGCTTGAGATGGACTTTGGAGGTTGGCTGTCGAACCATCTAATGGCTGTCTTGGTAAGAGTTGTTGGAAAGGCCTTGCAGCGAACTGCATCCGAGGCATCAGTGAGGTACATTCTACTTCTGAAATTGCTGAGATGATGGTTGGGGTCTGAAGTGCCGTCATACAGAGTCATATCTGGAAGTTTGAAGTCCTTTGGGATTTTGGTCTTCATAATTTCCCTGGTGAATGGATCTTGATCCTTGCGAGAGCTATCCTCTGAAGTGGATCGAGTAGCTTTAGTTTTGAGATCGGCTTCGAGTTTTAGAAGTTTATCTTCTAATTCTCGGCGTCGCCTTATCTCCCGATGCAGATCCTCTTCTTTTTCGCGTTGATGTTGGGCTTCTTTCTCGAGTTGCTTTAATCGATCTTGAAGCACCTCCATCACTCCTGGATTTGATGAATTTTTGTCCTCGTTGGGCTCCGGAGTATCTTTGAGGGTAACATCCGCGTTCTTGTGCGGCGTTCTATATTCTGAACCTGAATCGTGGTCGTTGTCATGATTGTTCACTATGGTGATGGGATGACTTCCAGGTTCCCCGGCAACGGCGCCAATGTTCCGAGGGTTTACCTGAAACTGTAGGTCGATCTCGGACGAGATCTTTTGTGCTGGTTGGAGCCGACGTGTCCGGCAGGTGTGTAGCAGCCGGAACTGGTGTGTCTGACTTGTGGAACTGAGAATGCTGCTGATCCCTTGTCATCGAAGGGTGGGGGTACCTACAAGGGACTCCGATGCTTAAGTTAGCAAGGGTATTAAACAGGTATTGAGTAGAATTAGAGTATGAGTTATACCTGGGTGCTCCAGTGTATTTATAATGGTGAGATGTGACCTTCGTTAGATAAGATAAGTTAGTTATCTTATCTTATCTTATCTTTTGTCGAGGTCAGCTTATCTTCCATGGAACCGCCCTTATCTCTATAGGCTTGGGCTGCCCTTGGATCGGGATCGTATTCCTTGAGTTGGGCCCTTCTTTGGGCTTTCCTGTCGATTTAGACTGAGTTCTTTGCGAAGAAGTCGGTCCACTTGACCTAAAGAGGTCGGTCGCTTTGTCTGTAGAACATCCCAGGTCGGACAGCTCGACCCAGGATATGAACACATTCCATCTCTTCCACAACATACCAATATTCCATTATATCAATTTTGTTCTAAACATTCCATATTTCAAACAACACAATACATATATGTATATATATCAACATCACAACTCATGTTCGTCATCCTCATCAATCAATCATCACAAGCTCATAACAAAATCAATATTTCACCAAAACTACTAACATTAGCAAGTTCACAACATTCAACCTATCCTACGGTCAACTAGCATAAGTTTTCACGTTAAAATATATATTATCTATGAGAAACCAAAACCATACCTAGGCCGATTCTTCCCTAAGCTCGGAATGCCACAAAGTACACCGTTCCAAAAATGTCCAAAGCTCCAAATATACACTAAATAGAAAATCCAACCACCAAAAATCAAACTCAAGCTTCTAATGTTCACTCCTAAGCCCCCAATTCTATCAATTTGCCTCCACAACACACAATTTAATCTAATACCATACAAATATCACTAAATCAATATAGGGTTTTCTATACCAATAATTTCACAAGGGTTAGAGGATCTTCACCTTACCAACGGAAGTTTGGGATAAAATCCAACAAGTTTACAATGCTAATTTGATCATGAACACCAAAATTTAACAAAAATCTCAACACAATATGCTCAATTTTTTGAAATTAAGGGAGAGAATAAATGGGTGAGAAACAGAGATTTACCTACCAAATCGTTTAGTTAAATTTGGAGAGCTCAACGCGGTGGTCCCGTGGTCATAGACGGTACAACGATAAGAGCTCCGGATTAAAGGTTACGTGAATTTGTAATTGAAACAAGGGTTTGGGATTTTCTTTTGTTCCTCCCCTTTCCTAAGTTTCCAGAGTGCTTCCCTTAGGTTTTGGGGAAGGAAGAGCTGAGCATTTCATTAAAATGGGGTTTGAGTTGGGCCTTGGGTCCAATTGTAGACCCGGTTTAACTGGTTCAGCCTGCTGGTCTGATTTTGGGAAAAAAATCTTTAAAATTAGGATTAAAATTTATATTTTTCTTACGTCTACTTCATTAAACTATTTTTAATATTTTATTAATGATTAAGTGTGTTCACAGATTCATAAGCCCCACAATTGATAAGAATCTTCCCTTAGTCAATGTCACTTATCAAGTCTAGTTTCAAAATATAAAATTTGTGAGAATTAATTTTCAAGCTTAATTTAGTTAATCAAGTCTTCCAAAAAGTTAAAAGAATTCAAGTCAGAGAAGAACTATTTTCCAACACATTCAATCCCTTTTTTATAAAGAACAAAAACTTTTTCAAAGAAGATATCAATACATAAATCAAAAGTACAAAAGCTAGTTTATTAATCCATGGAATCAACAGAGCTTCAAACCTTAACTAAGGAGAATTAGTTGCTCATGTTCTTTAGAGAAATCATAAAAGTATGAAAAGTAAAAAGTACTGAAGAAGAGAGGAAGCAGTCCTTAAAACATTTTATTTCTACTCTTAAATACTAACCCTAAAAGGAATTCCAAATTCAAACTAAAATTGAATCAAATTTAAAATAAAACAAAATCTAACTAATTAATGTTTTCCTTCAGCAAAGCTCTCAATCTAATCTCCCTGCAATCCTCAATTAATTGCTGTGATTAGTGGGCTTGAGTTGAACCTTCAATTGACCATACAAGTGATGAAGAGTTAGAGGTTTTAGTGGATAATTAAGGCTCTTGGAATGTAGCTTAAATCTCACGTGGCATATGAGTGCTTCACATTGTACGTAGGACTTGTTCGTAATCCAATTCACTCTCTGGCTGGCTCACATTGCACGTAGAGTGTCTCATGTGGTATGTGGTCTTGATTTCCTTCAATTATGGCCTCTATTTGCTCCTAAGAGTTGCACATAGAAAACTCACATCCCAAGTGAACCAGGTGTTGTGCATACGCCTGCCTCATGCATACGCATGATTGGTTAAAATCCTCTTGTTGTGCATACACATGCTACATGCGTACGCATGATGGTCAATGTCCCATGTGAAAGTCTTAACGTCCTATGTTGAATTGGGGGTCTTGTGTACACATGGGTCATGCATACAGATGAATGAGCAAATTCCACCACTTGTGCCTACATATGGATCATGCGTACGTACGGCTTCCCTTTTGGTGTTGGACACCACTGTTCCCACACCCTAAGTTGAAGTGCTTAGTGCCCTGGGAATGCATCGTTGGTTTGGCGTGGCACATTTCTCTCCCCACGTTACACGTGAAGCTTGATTTCAACACAGGGAGCTCTCTGTTTAGTCCAGAGAGCTTTTTGTTTGCTTCAGTGCCATGTACTTCTTGTATTTGATGACTCTTATCCTCTGTTTTTTCTTTGTTTCTTGTCGATTTCCTTTCGAATTCTCCTGTAATCAATTAATTCAACTAACTCAAAGTAATGCTCAACTAACCATGAAATCATTGCTAATCCAATAGAAATTCTTAGCAAATCAAATAAAAATCATGAAGGAAAAACAATAAAGATGTCTGATGAGCGGATAATTTATACACTTTTTGGCATTGTTTTTAGTATGTTTTTAGTATATTTTAGTTAGTTTTTGTTATATTTTTATTAGTTTTTATTTAAAATTCACTTTTCTGGACTTTACTATGAGTTTGT
>NC_029772.3:21119225-21119820 GCF_000817695.3 Arachis duranensis | reverse complement strand
AGAGGCTGAAAAGGACTGCAGATGCTGTTGGATTTTGACCTTCCTGCACTCGAAGGGAATTTTCTGGAGCTACAAAAACCCAATTGGTGCGCTCTCAATTGCGTTGGAAAGTAGACATCCTGGACTTTCCAGCAATGTATAATAGTCCATACTTTGCCCGAGATTTGATGGCCCAAACTGGCATTGCAAATCAGCTTCAGAATTCCCGGCATTTAACGCCGGAACTGGCACAAAAATTGGAGTTAAACGCCCAAAGTGGCATAAAAGCTGGCGTTTAACTCCAGAAAAAGTCTCTACACATGAAAGCTTCAATGCTCAGCCCAAGCACACGCCAAGTGGACCCCGAAAGTGGATTTTTACATCATTTACTCATTTATGTATACCCTAGGTTACTAGTTCACTATTAATAGGACCTTTTGATATTGTATCTGTACCTTATGACACTTTACACGTTTCTCATCGTATCCTCTACAGCATGAGTCTCTAAACCCCATGGTTGGGGGTGAGGAGCTCTGCTGTGTCTTGATGGATTAATGCAATTACTACTGTTTTTCATTCAATCACGCTTGCTTCTATTCTAAGATATCACTTGTTC
>NC_029772.3:21117715-21118861 GCF_000817695.3 Arachis duranensis | reverse complement strand
CAAGCCAACAATCTCCGTGGGATCGACCCTTACTCACGTAAGGTATTACTTGGACGACCCAGTGCACTTGCTGGTTAGTTGTGGGGAATTGCAAAAGTGTGATTGCAATTTCGTGCACCAAGTTTTTGGCGCCGTTGCCGGGGATTGTTCGAGTTTGGACAACTGACGGTTTATCTTGTTGCTTAGATTAGGACTGTTTTATTTTTGTTGGTTTAGAGTCTTTTATTTGAGTTTAGTTTCATATTTTAAGTTTGGTGTCTTTTTTGTGGTTTTCTTTAAATTTTCGAAAATTTGTATTTGATTTTCTTAAAATTTTAAGTTTGGTGTCGTTTTGTTGTTTTTCTCTTTCTCTCATCTCAAAAAATTAAATCTTTTTCAAAATAATTTTCAATCATATATTTTCAATTGCTAATTCCAAAATCTTTTTTATTAACTAATTGATCTAGTTTTCAATTTGTTTTGATCTTATTTTTTTTTAGTTTTCGAAATTTTATTTTATTTTATTTTAAATTTTTCGGTCACCTTCAATAAAAAAAAAAATTACTTTACTTGTGAATCCATATCATATTCCCTTTCTCCATCATGGACCTAAGTGGAATTGAGCAGTCCAGAAGGACTCTGGGGTCATATGCTAACCCCATTATAGCTGCATATGTGAGTAGCATCTGTATACCTCCCATTAAAGCAAGCAGCTTTGAGCTAAATCCTCAACTTATTATCATGGTGCAGCAAAATTGCCAGTATTCCGGTCTTCCACAGGAAGAACCTACTGAGTTTGTGGCACAATTCTTACAAATTGCTGACACAGTACGTGATAAAGAGGTAGATCAGGATGTCTACAGGTTATTACTGTTTCCATTTGCTGTAAAAGATCAAGCTAAGAGGTGGTTGAATAACCAACCCACAGCAAGCATAAAAACATGGAGACAGTTATCAAACAAATTTCTGAATCAATTTTACCCTCCAAAAAGGATGACACAGCTAAGGCTGGACATCCAAGGCTTTAAACAAAAGGATAATGAATCCCTTTATAATGCCTGGGAGAGGTATAGAGGTATGCTAAGAAAATGCCCCTCTGAAATGTTTTCAGAGTGGGTACAGCTAGACATCTTCTACTATGGGCTTACAGAAAAAGCTCAGATGTCT
>NC_029772.3:21115393-21117623 GCF_000817695.3 Arachis duranensis | reverse complement strand
ATAGATACTGTTGCTAGAAATCAATATTTGTACTCTAGCAGTGAGCCCTCTACAAAATAAGAAGCTATGGCAATAGCTACTGATCCTAATCCTCAAGAACAAATTGTTGAGCTTAATCAGCATTTACTCCTGATGACAAAACAGTTGGCAGAATTTAAAGAGATGCTCCAAGAAACAAAAATTGCCAACAAGAACATAGAATCACAGTTGAATCAAACAAAACATCAGTTATCTAAACAGATAACAGAAGAATGCCAAGCAGTTGAACTGAGGAGTGGGAAGACATTGAATAACACTGCTCAAAGTAGCAAAAAGCCAAGAAAGGAACAGTTGACAGAGGATAACCAAACCACTGCTCAAAATCCCTCTGAGGACAGTAAGAGCCCAGAGAGGAATACTCCTGGCGTTCAAACGCTAGAAAGGGGGGAAAAGCTGGCATTAAACGCCCATTCCTTGCCCAGTTCTGGCGTTCAAACGCCAGAAAAGGGGAAAAAGTTGGCGTTAAACGCCCATTCCTCACCCAATCCTGGCGTTCAAACGCCAATGAGGAATCAGACATATGCATTTGCTTTCCAAAATTCTATTTAGGGTATGATTTATGCCCTTTTTATTTTTTCCTTTTGTTTCCTTATGTACAAGTATATCCACTTACTATTTTACTCTCTTTTTTTTAAGATGAAACTTAAAACATAAAAGAGATAAATGCACATGGTTTAAATATTTACTGCATGAAAATGAACTTACTTTCCAAAAATCCTCAATAAATTCAAATTATATCTTTCTCTTCTACCAAGTTCTCAAATTCCCTTTTCCAAGTTCACATAATGCACTCACACACTAATCTAAACTAATCAAAAATCCGAATAAGGACATTTATTATTTTTCGCTTAGGGTTAGTGATGAGCTAAAAATTAAGAATAAAAGGGATTAAATAGGCTCAAAATTGCTAATAATGGTAGATAAAAAGGTAGGCTATTTAGACAAGTGAGTTTATAAGAAATGATGGTCTCAATTATATACATGCTTACATACAAAGGGGTGGTTGGATGAAAAATCAAAATTCCAAGTTCTTCTCTGTATTCTATACTATTCCAAGTTATCTCCTGAAAGTGTTTCTCACTGAAGAATGCAGTGCAGTCATTCTGAAAAGCTTACCAGAAAAGCTTCAAGATCCAGGAAGCTTTATGATACCATGCACATTAGAAGGTGCTTGCACCAAGACAGCAATGTGTGACCTTGGAGCAAGTATCAATCTAATACCTGCATCTACTATCAGAAAGCTTGGGTTGACTGATGAAGTCAAACCAACCCGGATATGTCTCCAACTTGCTGATGGCTCCATTAAATATCCATCAGGCATAATTGAGGACATGATTGTCAAGGTTGGGCCATTCGCCTTCCCAACTGACTTTGTAGTGCTGGAAATGGAGGAGCACAAGAGTGCAACTCTCATTCTAGGAAGACCTTTCCTAGCAACTGGATGAACTCTTATTGATGTACAAAAAGGGGAAGTAACCCTGAGAGTCAATGAGGATGAGTTCAAGTTGAATGCTGTAAAAGCTATGCAGCATCCAGACACACCAAATGACTGCATGAGCGCTGACATTATTGACTCTTTAGTAGAAGAGATCAATATGACTGAAAGTCTAGAATCAGAGCTAGAGGACATCTTCAAGGATGTTCAGCCTGATCAGGAAGAACTAGAGGAAACAAAAGAATTTTTAAAATTTCCTCAGGAAGAGGATAAGCCTCCTAAACCTGAGCTCAAACCATTACCACCATCCCTGAAGTATGCATTTCTAGGAGAGGGTGACACTTTTCCAGTGATAATAAGCTCTGCTTTAAATCCACAGGAAGAGGAAGCACTGATTCAAGTGCTAAGGACACACAAGACAGCTCTTGGGTGGTCCATAAGTGATCTTAAGGGCATTAGCCTAGCAAGATGCATGCACAAGATCCTATTGGAAGATAACGCCAAACCAGTGGTTCAACCACAAAGGCGGCTAAATCCAGCCATGAAGGAGGTGGTGCAGAAAGAGGTCACTAAATTACTAGAGGCTGGGATTATTTATCCCATTTCTGATAGCCCCTGGGTAAGCCCTGTCCAAGTTGTCCCCAAGAAGGGAGGCATGACAGTAGTTCATAACGAAAAAAATGAACTGGTTCCTACAAGAACAGTCACAGGGTGGCGTATGTGTATTAACTACAGAAGGCTCAATACAGCCACAAG
>NC_029772.3:21112207-21115348 GCF_000817695.3 Arachis duranensis | reverse complement strand
AATTGTCCTTGGGCACAAAATTTCAAGCAAGGGAATAGAGGTGGATAAGGTAAAGGTAGAGGTAATTGAAAAATTACCACCACCTGCCAATGTTAAGGCAATCAGAAGCTTTCTGGGGCATGCAGGATTCTACAGAAGGTTTATAAAGGATTTTTTAAAAATTGCAAAACCTCTGAGCAACCTGCTAGCTGCTGACACACCATTTGTGTTTGACACACAGTGTCTGCAGGCATTTGAGACCCTGAAAGCCAAGCTGGTCACAGCACCAGTCATCTCTGTACCAGACTGGACATTGCCATTCGAACTAATGTGTGATGCCAGTGACCATGCCATTGGTGCAGTGTTGGGACAGAGGCATAGCAAGCTTCTGCATGTCATTTATTATGCCAGCCGTGTTCTAAATGATGCACAGAAGAATTACACAACCACAGAAAAAGAGTTACTTACAGTGGTCTATGCCATTGACAAGTTTAGATCCTATTTAGTAGGGTCAAAAGTGATTGTGTACACTGACCATGCTGCTCTTAAATACTTACTCACAAAGCAGGATTCAAAACCCAGGCTCATAAGGTGGGTGCTGCTTTTGCAAGAGTTTGATATAGAAATAAGAGACAGAAAAGGGACAGAGAACCAAGTAGCTGATCATCTGTCCCGAATAGAACCAGTAGATGGGGCGTCCCTCCCTTCTACTGAGATCTCTGAGACTTTCCCAGATGAGCAACTCTTTGCCATTCAGGAAGCTCCATGGTTTGAAGATATTGCAAATTATAAAGCTGTGAGGTTCATACCCTAGGAGTACAGCAGGGTGCAAAGAAAGAAATTAATTTCAAATGCCAAGCACTACCTATGGGATGAGCCATATCTCTTTAAGAGATATGTAGACGAAATGATCCGTAGATGTGTACCCAGAGAGGAAGCACAAAGGATCTTATGGCACTGCCATGGATCACAGTATGGAGGACATTTCAGAAGTGAGCGAACAGCCACTAAGGTTCTCCAATGTGGCTTCTACTGGCCTACTCTCTATAGAGATGTCTGAGAGTTTGTGCGTAACTGTGACAGTTGCCAAAGAGCTGGTAACTTGCCTCAACAAGGGATCTTAGAGATTGAATTGTTTGATGTATGGGGTATTGACTTCATGGGTCCGTTCCCACCATCATACTCAAACACTTACATTCTGGTGGCAGTGGACTATGTATCTAAATGGGTAGAAGCAATTGCTACACCCACTAATGATACTAAGACTGTGCTGAAATTCCTCCAAAAACACATCTTCAGCAGATTTGGTGTTCCCAGAGTCCTAATCAGTGATGGAGGCACTCATTTCTGCAACAAACAGCTATACTCTGCTATGGTCCGATATGGAATTAGCGACAAAGTAGCAACTCCGTATCATCCACAGACAAATGGGCAAGCTGAAGTCTCTAACAGAGAGCTAAAAAGAATCCTAGAACGGACTGTAATTGCCCGTAGAAAAGATTGGGCAAAGAGCTTGGATGATGCTCTGTGGGCATACAGAACAGCATTCAAGACTCCTATAGGAACCTCTCCATACCAACTTGTGTATGGCGAGGCCTGTCATCTGCCCGTGGAACTGGAACATAAAGCCTACTGGGCAACCAGATTCCTAAACCTGGACGCTAAGTTAGCTGGTGAAAAAAGATTACTCCAGCTAAATGAGCTAGATGAATTTAGACTCAGTGCCTTTGAAAATGCAAAAATTTATAAGGAAAAGGCAAAGAAGTGCCATGACAAGAAGTTGTCATCCAGAGTCTTTGAGCCAGGACAAAAAGTTCTGCTCTTCAACTCTAGGCTCAGACTGTTCCCAGGAAAACTTAAATCCGGTGGAGGGGTCCGTATGTGATTACAGGAGTGTCACCATATGGATATGTTGAGCTTCAGGATACTGATTCTGACAAAAAGTTCATTGTTAATGGACAGAGGATCAAGCATTATCTTGAAAGCAATTTTGAGCAAGAATGCTCAAAACTGAGGCTTGAATGATTCTCAGTGAAGGTCCAGCTAAAGACAATAAAGAAGCGCTTGCTGGGAGGTAACCCAGTCAATAGCAGGTTATCTGTTTTGTTTAATCAAAGTTTGATACATATTCTCAAAGAGCAATCATCCAAATTGAAGGAATTCACAGAGTTACAGAAGGATTCAGTGCAAAAAGCAGAGAAAAGGAGCTTGCTGGCGAAAAAATGCCAGTAAGGGGTACTTTAGGCGTTAAACATCAGAATGGGCACCATTCTGGGTGTATAACGCCAGTAAAGGTGCCATTTTGGGCGTTAAATGCCAGAATGAGCACCATTCTGGGCGTTTAACGCCAGGTGTGCAGCATCCTGGGCGTTTAGCAAAACGCCCAGTGATGAAGGGGTTTCTGGCGTTAAACGCCCAAATTGGCCAACATTTGGGCGTTAAACGCCAAAATGGATACCATTCTGGGCGTTTGATGAGCGGATAATTTGTACGCTTTTTGGCATTGTTTTTAGTATGTTTTTAGTATGATCTAGTTAGTTTTTAGTATATTTTTATTAGTTTTTAGTTAAAATTCACTTTTCTGGACTTCACTATGAGATTGTGTGTTTTTCTGTGATTTCAGGTATTTTCTGGCTGAAATTGAGGGACCTGAGCAAAAATCTGATTCAGAGACTAAAAAGGACTGCAGATGCTGTTGGATTCTGACCTCCCTGCACTCAAAGTGGATTTTTTGGAGCTACAGAAGCCCAATGTTAGATTCTGACCTCCCTGCACTCGAAGTGGATTTTCTGGAGCTACAGAAGCCCAATTGGCGCGCTCTCAACGGCGTTGGAAAGTAGACATCTTGAGCTTTCCAGCAATATATGATAGTCCATACTTTGCCCAAGATTTGATGGCCCAAACCGGCGTTCAAAGTCACCCTCAGGAATTCCAGCGTTAAACGCCGGAACTGGCACCCAAATGGGAGTTAAACGCCCAAACTGGCATAAAAGCTGGCGTTTAACTCCAAGAGGAGTCTCTACATGAAAATGCCTCATTGCTTAGCCCAAGCACACACCAAGTGGACCCGGAAGTGGATTTTTATGTCATTTACTCATCTCTGTACACCCTAGGCTACTAGTTTTCTATATATAGGACCTTTTACTATTGTATTTTCATCTT
>NC_029772.3:21111840-21112147 GCF_000817695.3 Arachis duranensis | reverse complement strand
ACCATTCCGTGAGATCAGAGTCTTCGTGGTATAGGCTAGAACTGATGGCGGCATTCAAGAGAATCCAGAAGGTCTAACCTTATCTGTGGTATTCTGAGTAGGATTCAATGATTGAATGACTGTGACGTGCTTCAAACTCCCAGCAGACGGGGCGTTAGTGACAGACGCAAAAGAATCACTGGATTCTATTCCGGCCTGACCGAGAACCGACAGATGATTAGCCATTCTGTGACAGAGCATAGGAACATTTTCACTGAGAGGATGGGAGGTAGCCACTGACAACGGTGAAACCCTACATAAGCTTGCC
>NC_029772.3:21101585-21101992 GCF_000817695.3 Arachis duranensis | reverse complement strand
AATACCTCCCTAGGAGAATTGAGTTCCAACATGGGACAACTAAGGGTGGAGCATCAAGAACACTCCATCATCCTCCATGAAACTAGAGAAGATCAAAGAATCCTGAGAGAGGAGCAACAAAGACAAAGAAGAGACATTGAGGAGCTCAAGCACTCCATAGGATCTTCAAGAGGAAGAAAGAGTCGCCATCACTAAGGTGGACCCGTTCTTTGAATTTTATGCTAATGTTTATCTATGTTTGTGTCTTGTGATCATTAGTGTCTATGCCATAAAGTTATGAATGTCCTATGAATCCATCACCTTTCTTAAATAAAAATAAAAAAAAGAGTGCTTAATTGAAAAAGATGAGAATTGCATGAATTTTGAATTTTATAACAGTTTAATTATTTTGATGTGGTGGCAATACT
>NC_029772.3:21097618-21099880 GCF_000817695.3 Arachis duranensis | reverse complement strand
AGCTTGCCATGGAAAGGAGTAAGAAGGATTGGATGAAGACAGTAGGAAAGCAGAGAGACGGAAGGGAAGGCATCTTCATGCGCTTATCTGAAGTTCCTACCAATGAATTACATAAGTATCTCTATCTTTATCTTTATGTTTTTATGCGTTCATCACCATATCCATTTGAGTTTGCCTGACTAAGATTTACAAGATGACCATAGCTTGCTTCATACTAACAATCTCCGTGGGATCGACCCTTACTCGCGTAAGGTTTATTACTTGGACGACCCAGTGCACTTGCTGGTTAGTTGTGCGAAGTTGTGTAATGCCATGGTATTGAACACCAAGTTTTTGGGGTTCATGACTGAGGATTATGAGAGTTGTGAAAAGTATTGTTCACAATTTCGCGCACCAGCGTTTAACGCCAGAAAGGTGGGGGACAGAGATTTTGCTTTCCACTTCAATTTTTTTCAAACTTTCCTGTTTTGATCCATAATTTTCTACATAAACACATTTCAAACTTTCATCATTCACCTTCAAATTTTCAAAATTAAAATCATTCTTCAAATCTCTTTCAAATCCCTTCCAAATCTTCTTTAAAAAAAAACTCAAATAGCTCTCAAATTCTTTCCATATCTTCTCAAATCTCCTTCAAAATTTTCGAAATCTCTCCCCCTTCCTCATAAATATATGTTCGGCCACACCCCCTTCCCCACCATTCGAGTTTGCTCTCCTCCTCTCTCTCCTCTTTCCTTTTTTTGCTTGAGGACAAGCAAACCTCTAAGTTTGGTGTGTTTTTCCATGATCACTAAGTTAAGGCTCATCAAGATCATGGCTCCCAAAGGAAAACAAACCAATTCAAGAGGCAAGAAAGAGAATGCTCCAAAAGATCTTTGGAGTCAAGAGAAGTTCTTAACCAAAGAACATGCAGACCATTACCACAAAATAATGGGTCTAAGGTCAGTGATCCCGGAAGTTAAATTTGATCTGAAAGAAGATGAATATCCGGAGATCCAAGAGCAAATTCGAAATAGAGGATGGAAAGTTCTAACCAACCCTGAGACAAAGGTTGGGAGAAATATGGTTCAGGAATTCTACTCAAATCTGTGGCTGACAGATAAGCAGAGAATGACTGGAACCACTTTTCATACCTATAGAACCATGGTTAGAGGGAGAATTATTTACTTCCATATGGACAAAATAAGAGAGGTCTTCAAATTACCTCAACTACAAGATGATCCTGAATCCTTTAATAGGAGAATGGTGAGAGTAGATAAGGGGTTGGATCAAGTTCTAGAGGACATATGCCTCCCTGGAACCAAGTGGATTACCAATTCAAAAAGTGGATTACCAACTCAAGAGGGGAGATCTCAAACCAGTTGCAAGAGGCTGGTTGGACTTCATAGGGCGTTCTATCTTGTCCACTAGTAACCGTTCTGAGGTTACTATCAAGAGAGCAGTGATGATTCATTGTATCATGCTGGGAAAAGAAGTGGAGATTCATCATCTGATTGCTGGTGAGATTTACACAATTACAAACAAGAACTCCACTGAAGCCAAACTGGCTTACCCAAGCTTAATCTCTTTGCTATGTAAAGATGCTGGGGTGAGGATGGGAGTAGATGAAGTCATCCCAATTGAGCACCCAATCACCAAGAGGTCAATGGAAGGACAAATGCAAGATAACTCTATCAAAAGGAGGGCGCAGGAGTTCCTCCCTGAACTTCCTGAAATTGACTACTGGACTCGTCTAGAAGAATCTATTGCCAAGCTGCAAGAAGCTATGGAACAAATTAAGGAAGAACAGCAGAATCAAAACTGCATGCTCTGCAAATTGCTGAAGGAACAAGAGAAGCAGGGGCGTGAGCTACAGGAGCTGAAGCGCCAAAGGCTCTCCCTTGAGGGATCAAATACCCCACAAGTTGAGGGAGCATCCACTTCTCAAGATCAAGGTTGTTGAGTTCTAACTCTGTGATAATTTCTATCATTAAGAGTCTATTTTAGAGTAATTTAAAATTCTATTTTCTATTACTATTAGTCTTATCTTATATCTATTTCTAAGTCTTGTTCTTAATTCATGATTAATAAAATTTAAGATTCATGCCTTAAAGCTATAAATGTCCTATGAATCCATCACCTCTCTTAAATGAAAAATGCTTTAATCACAAAAGAACAAGAAGTACAGGATTTCGAATTCATCTTTGAAACTAGTTGAATTAGTTTGATGTGGTGACAATACTATTTGTTTTCTGAATGAATGCTTGAATAGTGCATATGTCT
>NC_029772.3:21091745-21097357 GCF_000817695.3 Arachis duranensis | reverse complement strand
ACACTATCTGAGTTCTGAGTTCCTATAGATGCCAATCATTCTAAACTTCAAAGGATAAAGTGAGATGCCAAAACTGTTCAGAAGCAAAAAGCTACTAGTCCTGCTCATCTAATTGGAGCTAAGTTTCTTTGATATTTTGGAGTCTATAGTATATTCTCTTCTTTTTATTCTATTCTGATTTTCAGTTGCTTGGGGACAAGCAACAATTTAAGTTTGGTGTTGTGATGAGCGGATAATTTATACGCTTTTTGGTATTGTTTTTAGTATGTTTTTAGTATATTTTAGTTAGTTTTTGTTATATTTTTATTAGTTTTTAGTTAAAATTCACTTTTCTGGGCTTTACTGTGAGTTTGTGTGTTTTTATGTGATTTCAGGTATTTTCTGGCTGAAATTGAGGGACCTGAGCAAAAATCTGATTCAGATGCTGAAAAGGACTGCAGATGCTGTTGGATTCTGACCTTTCTGCACTCGAAGAGAATTTTCTGGAGCTACAAAAACCCAATTGGTGCGCTCTCAATTGCGTTGGAAAATAGACATCCTGGGCTTTCCAGCAATATATAATAGTCCATACTTTGCCCGAGATTTGATGGCCCAAACTGGCATTGCAAATCAGCTTCAGAATTCCCGGCGTTTAACGCCGGAACTGGCACAAAAATTGGAGTTAAACGCCCAAAGTGGCATAAAAGCTGGCGTTTAACTCCAGAAAAAGTCTCTACACATGAAAGCTTCAATGCTCAGCCCAAGCACACGCCAAGTGGACCCCGAAAGTGGATTTTACATCATTTACTCATTTCTGTATACCCTAGGTTACTAGTTCACTATTAATAGGACCTTTTGATATTGTATCTGTACCTTATGACACTTTACACGTTTCTCATTGTATCCTCTACAGCATGAGTCTCTAAACCCCATGGTTGGGGGTGAGGAGCTCTGCTGTGTCTTGATGGATTAATGCAATTACTACTGTTTTTCATTCAATCAAAGAGAATCCGGAAGGTCTAAACCTTGTCTGTGGTATTCTGAGTAGGATTCAAGGATTGAATGACTGTGACGAGCTTCAAACTCTTGAGGGCTGGGCGTTAGCGATAGACGCAAAAGAATCACTGGATTCTATTCCAACCTGATTGAGAACCGACAGATAATTAGCCGTGCTGTGACAGAGCGCGTTGAACATTTTCACTGAGAGGATGGGAGGTAGCCATTGACAACAGTGAAACCCTACATACAACTTTCCATGGAAGAAGCCTTGCGTGCATGAAGAAGAAGACAGTAGGAAAGCAGAGATTCAGAAGATAGAGCATCTCCAAAACCTCAACCTGTTCTCCATTACTGCAAAACAAGTACCTATTTCATGTTCTTTTACTTTTCACAGTCAACCCTGATAATTATTGATATCCTGACTAAGAGTTACAAGATAACCATAGCTTGCTTCAAGCCGACAATCTCCGTGGGATCAACCCTTACTCACATAAGGTATTACTTGGACGACCCAGTGCACTTGCTGGTTAGTTGTGCGGAATTGCAAAAGTGTGATTGCAATTTCGTGCACCAATATCCATACATCACAATACCAAGCTTAATACTTTACTTGTCCTTAAGTAAAAGAGAAGAAAAGAAAAGAATTATTTTGGATGAAAGGGGCTTGAATCCTTCTTAGGAGTGGGTTTAGCAAACCATGTGAGTGTCACTGATTTCTCTCTATGTTTAATGAGTCTTGTATTCTTAGGAGTGGAGGATCCCTGGGAGTTATGGTTTCGAATAATATTATGATATCCTTGTTTTAAGCTTTGATTGATCCTTGAATCCTTTATTTGTAATAGAGAGATTTTCGGGTTGAAAACTCTAAGTGCTCCATTTTCAAGGTAACTCTTCATAGTAGACGTTTGATCGGTAATCCCGGGTTAGTTGGCCCAAGTTACTGGGTGATAAGGCACCCCTCAGATCTACTTACCCGAGCCATTCCTTGATACATTTGCACCACAAGCATATAGTTAAAGATTTTAAGTTCCCAGCCATCGATGTCCAGAGCCTCTTTGGGCTTCTAAATACTTTGTCTCAAGGGAACTTTGATGATGGGCTTTCAATCAATAATCCTGGACCAATTGGTCCAAGTTACCGAGTGATAAGGTACCCCTCTACTTGCATATGCCCTATTCTTGGACAATCACACCACAGACACATAACTGGACTTTTTAACCATTAATACTAAGAGCTTTGCAACCTTTGATCTTTATCTTAATTTTTCTTTACTATTTCTTTTCTCTCTTTCTTTTTCTTTTTCAATTCAAGTTCAAGGATTCTTTTTTTTTTTTGTCAGACATCTCATAATACCTCACTAAGCCTCATGCTCATAAGGAATCATCCTTCCTTTTCATACAAGATCATCAATCCTTTTACCTCAATTCATGATCATCACACTTAATGCACCACCACTTATCATCAGAGGGATTTTATTTGTCAAATTCACTTTTCTCCATCTAAGAAACTTTTTTTCATGTGATTAGAGTGCTTAAGAGAACTTCACAAGTAATAAGTTTAGCAAGCATGGCAAAAACATGAAAATAGAGAAACAAAATAGAAATCACATAGAAGAATCGAAAGCTGGAAGCTTAAAGGAAACATTACCACCTTAATAATTATTGTTGCCTTCATCTTCTCTAAGGTTATGTAGAGCATAGCCTCCAACACCAAGCTTAGAATGGTTGCTTGTCCTCAAGCAACAAAGAAGAAAATAGTAGTGATGGAAATAGAGATAAACATGATGATCAAGTGAAGGCAATCAAGTAATGCAGAGGCATATTCAAATAAAATAAACCAAATTAAAAAAAACCGAAATGAAGGATAAAATAATATAAAATAACTAGGTTGCTAATGTATTTGCATGGGAGTTGACCTTGCATAGGTGAAGTGTGGCAACACCAAACTTAGTGTGATAATACCAAACTTAGTGTGACATAATCAATGTGAAACTAGGCCAAGTACCCAGTGAAATGCAAATATCCTAGTGGTGTAGCACACCAAACTTAATCCTTGAAACATATACATAACCTTAAATAAAACAAAAGGAAGAATGAAAAGAAAATACCAAACGTTGGGCTGTCACCCAACAAGTACTTCTTTAATGTCACTAGCTTGACGGTTGTTCCTTGCTAAGGTGGAGGTTGATCATAATGCTTTAACTCTTCCTTCTCACTTTGAATCTTCTCCTTGTGTCTTTATGTAATAGCTCAATATGCTTAAGAGATAGGACTTTGTTCACTGTATATAGAAATAATGCATGGTGAGATAACACCACTTTCTCCCCTGATAAAAAGTCTTTTGTAGAAATTTTTTTGTTCCTCCACACTCTAGGAACTTTCTTCTTAAGAGCCTGTTCTTTATTTAATGCATACCTAACACCAAACTTATGTTTGATGTCAGGGGGTTTATTGTTGATTACAAAGGGAGGCTTTGGTTGCAATCTCTTGTTAGTTTCTATTGAGTTTTCAACTTGTTGCACTTTGTCTTTCTCTTCTTTTCTTCCCATGCATGAAAAAGGAGTTTCTGGAAGTGATTCATTAGGTGCTTCCTTCATGTTTGGGTCCGTGGATTCAAGCTTCTTGTATTCTTCATGATTACTTGAATGATGCATGGTCTTGAAAATATGAAAAATTAAAAGGTCATCATGCACCCTTAGCATTAATTCACCCTTTTCAACATCAATAAGGTCTCTCCCAGTGGTTAGAGAAGGTCTCTCTAGAATTATGGAGGCATTCTCATCTTCTTCCATGTCAAGAATAACAAAATCCACTAGGAGGAAGAATTTTTCAACTTTAATTAAGACATTTTTAACTATTCCATGTGCATGCTTTAGTGATTTGTCTGTCATTCATAGAGCTATTTTTGTAGACTTCAATTCTTGAATTTATAGCCTCTTCATCACAGATAAGGGCATCAAATTGATACTTACCCCCCAAATCACATAACGCTCTTTCAAAGGTGGTTTTGCCAATAGTGCAGGAAATTTGAAAACTTCCTGGATCTTTTTTCTTTGTTAGCAAGTTCCTTTGAATAATTGCACTAAACTCTTTAGTCATCACCGTTGTTTGGCCTCCCTTCAAAGATCTTTTCTTGAACAACAATTTCTTCATGAATTTAGCATATAAAGGCATTTGTTTAAGTGCTTCTATAAAAGGAATGTTGATGTGCAATCTCTTGAATATCTCCAAAAATTTAGAGTATTGCTTCATGAAATTCTTGGCTTATACTCTTGCACTTGGACATTCTCTCTTGATGCATCTTTTAAAACTTGAATTTTATGGTCCTGAGAGGTGGGGATCACGTGCTTCTTTAGAGGATTGGCTCCATCATGGGCCTCTTTCTCTTGTCTGCCAGTGGCATCCTTCTTGGCTTCTTCTCCTACCACTTTTCTACTTCTCAAATAGATAGCCTTGCACTCTTCCCTGGGGTTTAAAATTGTATCATTGGAGAATATTGTAGTGGGTTTGGCTAATTGTTGAAAAATTTGGCTCACTTGCACATCCAAATGTTTAATTGAAGCACCTTGATTCTTGAAGTTGGTTTTTGTTTTCTCCATGAATGAGAGTGTGGCTTGGGAGAGTTTCTCCACTGCAAGTTCAAGATTGATAAGCCTTTGAGAGTCTTAAGATGGTTGGGTAGAGGTGGTTGTTGTTGGTGAGAGTGGTTTTGAGGTTTGAGAAGGTGGCTGTTGGTGCACGAAATTGTGATCATCAATGGCGCCATCAACATGGTACGCACAATTGTAATCTCAACTCTTTATCACAACTTCGCACAACTAACCAGCAAGTGTACTGGGTCGTCCAAGTAATAAACCTTACGTGAGTAAGGGTCGATCTCACAGAGATTGTTGGTATGAAGCAAGCTATGGTCACCCTTGTAAATCTTAGTCAGGCAAACTCAAATAATTATGGATGATGTATGAATAAAACATAAAGATAAAGATAGAGATACTTATGTATTTCATTGGTAAAAACTTCAGACAAGTGTATGAAGATGCTTTGTCCCTTTTGTCTCTCTGCTTTTCTACTGTCTTCATCCAATCCTTCTACTCCTTTCCATGGCAAGCTGTATGTAGGGTTTCACCGTTGTCAGTGGCTACCTCCCATCCTCTCAGTGAAAATGTTCAACGCACCCTGTCATGGCACGGCTATTCAGCTGTTGGTTCTTGATCATGTCGGAATAGAATCCAGTGATTCTTTTGCGTCTGTCACTAACGCCCCACAATCGTGAGTTTGAAGCTCGTCACAGTCATTCAATCATTGAATCCTACTCAGAATACCACAGACAAGGTTTAGACCTTCCGGATTCTCTTGAATGCCGCCATCAATTCTAGCTTATACCACGAAGATTCCGGTTAAAGAATCCAAGAGATATCCACCCAATCTAAGGTAGAACGGAGGTGGTTGTCATGATCAAAAGATCTAAAATGATCCAAAGATTCAAAGATCTAAAGATAAAAATACAATAGCAAAAGGTCCTACTTATAGAGAACTGGTAGCCTAAGGTTTACGAAGATGAGTAAATGACATAAAAATCCACTTCCGGGCCCACTTGGTGTGTGCTTGGGCTGAGCATTGAAGCATTTTCATGTA
>NC_029772.3:21090526-21091112 GCF_000817695.3 Arachis duranensis | reverse complement strand
AATTAGAGGTGTCCAGGGTTCTTAAGCACACTCTTTTTGTCTTGGATCACAACTTTATTTCTTTCTTTTTCTCTCTTTTTTTCGTTTTCTTTTCTTCTCCTTTTTTTTTTGTTTTTCTTCTTCTCTCTTTTTTTTGTATTCACTGCTTTTTCTTGCTTCAAGAATAATTTTTATGATTTTTCAGATCCTCAGTAACATGTCTCCTTTTTCATCATTCTTTCAAGAGCCAACATTCATGAACCACAAATTCAAAAGATATATGCACTATTTAAGCATACATTCAGAAAACAAAAGTATTGCCACCACATCAAAATAATTAAACTGTTATAAAATTCAAAATTCATGCAATTCTTCTCTTTTTCAATTAAGAACATTTTTCATTCAAGAAAGGTGATGGATTCATAGGACATTCATAAATTTAAGGCATAGACACTAAGACACTAATGATCATAAGACACAAACATAGGTAAACATAAGCATAATTTTCGAAAAACAGGAAAATAAGGAACAAGGAGATTAAAGAACGGGTCCACCTCAGTGATGGCGGCTTGTTCTTCCTCTTGAAGGTCTTATGGAGTGCTTGAGC
>NC_029772.3:21088788-21090412 GCF_000817695.3 Arachis duranensis | reverse complement strand
AGTGTTCTTGGTGCTCCACCCTTAGTTGTCCCATGTTGGAACTCAATTCTCCTAGGGAGGTGTTTAGTTACTCCCAATAGTTTTGTGGAGGAAAGTGCATCCCTTGAGGCATCTCAGGGATTTCATGATGAGAAGGGTCTCTTGTTTGCTCCATCCTCTTCTTAGTAATGGGCTTGTCCTCATCAATGGGGATGTCTCCCTCTATGTCAACTCCAACTGAATAACAGAAGTGACAAATGAGATGAGGAAAGGCTAACCTTGCCAAGGTAGAGGGCTTGGTCCAACCTTTGATCAAAGTTGACCCTTCTAGTGTAAGGATGTTCATCTCCTTGCATCATGGGCAAGTTGAATGCCAACCTTACATTTTCCGGACTAAAATCCAAGTATTTCCCCCGAACCATAGTAAGCCAATTCTTTGGGTCTGGGTTCACACTTTGATCATGGTTCTTGGTGATCCATGCATTGGCGTAGAACTCTTGAACCATTAAGATTCTGACTTGTTGAATGGGGTTGGTAAGAACTTCCCAACCTCTTCTTTGGATCTCATGTCGGATCTCCGGATATTCACTCTTTTTGAGTTTAAAGGGGACCTCGGGGATCACCTTTTTTAGGGCCACAACTTCATAGAAGTGGTCTTGATGCACCCCTGAGATGAATCTCTCCATCTCCCATGACTCGGAGGTGGAAGCTTTTGCCTTCCCTTTCCTCTTTCTAGAGGTTTCTCCAGCCTTGGATGCCATAAATGGTTATGGAAAAACAAAAAGCAATGCTTTTACCACATCAAACTTAAAAGGTTTGCTCGTCCTCGAGGAAAAGAAGAAAGAAGTGAGTAGAAGAAGAAGAAATGAAGGAGAAGGAAATGGCTTTGTGGTTCGGCCAAAGGGGGAGAAGGGGTGAAGAGAGGGGCAGGGTTCGGCTATGGGAGGGTGGGTTTGGGTGGGAAAGTGGTTTGAATTTGAATGGTGAGGTAGGTGGGGTTTTATGAAGGATGGATGTGAGTGGTGAAGAAAAAGATGGGATTTGATAGGTGAAGGGTTTTTTTGGGGAAGAGGTGTTGAGGTGATTGGTGAATGGGTGAAGAAGAGAGACAGAGTGGTGGGGTAGGTGGGGATCTTGTGGGGTCCACAGATCCTGAGGTGTCAAGGAAAAGTCATCCCTGCACCAAGTGGCGAGCAAAATTGCTCTTCATGCCAATTCTGGCATTAAACGCCGGGCTGGTGCCCATTTCTGGCGTTTAACGCCAACTTCTTGCCCTTTCCTGGCATTTAACGCCAGTCTGGTGCCCCTTTCAGGCGTTAAACGCCCAGAATGGTGCCAGACTGGGCGTTAAACGCCCATCTGCTAGCCTTACTGGCGTTTAAACGCCAGCAAGATCTTCCTCCAGGGTGTGCTATTTTTCTTTCTGTTTTTCTTTCTGTTTTTGCTTCTTCAATTGATTTTATGACTTCTTATGATCATCAACCTACAGAAAACATAAAATAACAAAGGAAAATAGATAGAATATAACATTGGGTTGCCTCCCAACAAGCGCTTCTTTAATGTTAGTAGCTTGACAGTGGGCTCTCATGGAGCCTCAGAGATGCTCAGAGCAATGTTGGAACCTCCCAACACCAAACTTAGAGTT
>NC_029772.3:21088200-21088626 GCF_000817695.3 Arachis duranensis | reverse complement strand
TGACAGAGGGATATCTTTGAGCCTTAAACACAAAGGATTCTTCATTCACTTGAATGATCAATTCTCCTCTATCAACATCAATCACAGCCTTTGCTGTGGCTAGGAAGGGTCTGCCAAGGATGATGGACTCATCCATGCACTTCCCAGTCTCTAGGACTATGAAATCAGCAGAGATGTAATGGTCTTCAACTTTTACCAGAACATCCTTTACAAGTCCATAGGCTTGTTTTCTTGAATTGTCTGCCATCTCTAGTGAGATTTTTGTAGCTTGCACCTTAGAGATCCCTAATTTCTCCATTACAGAGAGAGGCATGAGGGTTACACTTGACCCTAAGACACACAAGGCCTTCTTGAAGGTCATGGTGCCTATGGTACAAGGTATTGAAAACTTCCCAGGATCCTGTCTCTTTTGAGGCAGTTTCTGCC
>NC_029772.3:21084418-21086810 GCF_000817695.3 Arachis duranensis | reverse complement strand
CTTCTCCCATAGAAGTCGGGAGTAGGTGCAGTGAAGTCACCCAGCACCTTCCTTGCATTGTTGGCATTGTTGTTATTTTCGGCTGCCATATGTTCTTCTTCTTTGAAGAATTCGGTCAGGTCCTCGAAAGAGAGTTGTGCTTTGGCTTCTCTTAGCTTTCTCTTCAAGGTCCTTTCAGGTTCAGGATCAGCCTCAACAAGAATGTTTTTGTCTCTGCTCCTGCTCATAAGAAAGAGAAGGGAACAAGAAAATGTGGAATCCTCTATGTCACAGTATAGAGATTCCTTGAGGTGTCAGAGGAAAAGAAAAATGGAAGGAAGAGGTAGAAAATTCGAACTTATCAAGAAAGATGGAGTTCGAATTGTGCATTAAGGAATAGTGTTAGTCCATAAATAGGAGGATGTGAGAAGAGGGGAAGAAATTTTCGAAAATAATTTAAAAAGATTTTAAAAACATTTTGAAAAACTTTAATTGATTTTCGAAAACCAAGATTGAGAAAGAAGTAAAGTGATTTTTGAAAAACATTTTGAAATTAGAAATTAAAAAGATATGATTGAAAACTATTTTGAAAAAGATGTGATTAGGAAGATATGATTGGTTTTAAAAAGATGTGATTGAGAAGATATGATTTGAAAAACAATTTAAAAAGATTTGATTTTGAAAATTAATGACTTGGCTAACAAGAAAAGATATGATTCAAACATTAAACCTTTCTCAACAGAAAAGGCAACATACTTGAAATGTTGAATCAAATCATTAATTGATAGCAAGTATTTTTGAAAATAGAAAGAAATTGATTTTGAAAAAGATTTGATTGAAAAAATTTGATTTGAAAAAGATTTGATTTTGAAAAGATTTTGAAAACAAAAAAAAGATTGATTTGAAAACAAAATCTTCCTTCTCGTGCCATCCTGGCGTTAAACGCCCAGAATGGTGCACATTCTGGCCTTTAACGCCCAACCACTACCCTTTTGGGCGTTAAACGCCCAGCCAGGCACCCTGGCTGGCGTTTAAACGCCACTTTGCCTTCCTCACTGAGCGTTTTGAATGCCCAGCTTTTTCTGTGTAATTCCTCTGCAGTATGTTCTGAATCTTCAATTCTCTGTATTATTGACTTGAAAAGACACAAATTAAATTTTTTTTTGGATTTTTTAATAATCAACATGTAACTAAAATCAAATAACAATGCATGCAAGACACCAAACTTAGCAGTTTGTATACCATTGACACAACAAAATGAGAATGCATATGAGAAACACAAAACACTCAAGTCAAGAGAATCTAAAGATCAGAGTAATGAAATCATCAAGAACATCTTGAAGATCACTTAAGACACATGAATGAATGCAAGAAGAACAGAAACATGCAATTGACACCAAACTTAACATGAGACTCTAGACTCAACAAGAAACATAAAATATTTTTGGTTTTTATGATTTTGTAANACTCTAAAGAAAAATACCTAATCTAAGCAACAAGATGAACCGTCAGTTGTCCAAACTCAACAATCCCCGGCAACGGCGCCAAAAACTTGGTGGGAGAAATTGCGATCATCAATGGCGCCATCAACATGGTACGCACAATTGTAATCTCAACTCTTTATCACAACTTCGCACAACTAACCAGCAAGTGTACTGGGTCGTCCAAGTAATAAACCTTATGCGAGTAAGGGTCGATCCCACAGAGATTGTTGGTTTGAAGCAAGCTATGGTCACCCTTGTAAATCTTAGTCAGGCAAACTCAAATGATTATGGATGATGTATGAATAAAACATAAAGATAAAGATAGAGATACTTATGTATTTCATTGGTAAGAACTTCAGACAAGTGTATGAAGATGCTTTGTCCCTTTTGTCTCTCTGCTTTCCTACTGTCTTCATCCAATCCTTCTACTCCTTTCCATGGCAAGCTGTATGTAGGGTTTCACTGTTGTCAGTGGCTACCTCCCATCCTCTCAGTGAAAATGTTCAACGTACCCTGTCACGGCACGGCTATTCAGCTGTTGGTTCTCGATCATGTCAGAATAGAATCCAGTGATTCTTTTGCATCTGTCACTAACGCCCCACAATCATGAGTTTGAAGCTCGTCACAGTCATTCAATCATTGAATCCTACTCAGAATACCACAGACAAGGTTTAGACCTTCCGGACCACCGTTGAAAATACATAAGAACAAGGTCTAGGCATGGCCGTGAGGCCAGCCTCCAAACGTGATCAAAAGATCTAAAATGATCCAAAGATTCAAAGATCTAAAGATAAAAATACAATAGCAAAAGGTCCTACATATAGAGAATTGGTAGCCTAAGGTTTACGAAGATGAGTAAATGACATAAAAATCCACTTCCGGGCCCACTTGGTGTGTGCTTGGGCTGAGCATTGAAGCATTTTCGTGTA
>NC_029772.3:21046332-21084271 GCF_000817695.3 Arachis duranensis | reverse complement strand
GAACGCCGGTTTGGGCCATCAAATCTCGGGCAAAGTATGGACTATTATACATTGCTGGAAAGGCCAGGATGTCTACTTTCCAACGCCATTGAGAGCGCGCCAATTGGGCTTCTGTAACTCCAGAAAATCCACTTCGAGTGCAGGGAGGTCAGAATCCAACAGCATCTGCAGTTCTTTTTAGTCTCTGAATCAGATCTTTGCTCAGGTCCCTCAATTTCAGCCAGAAAATACCTGAAATCACAGAAAAACACACAAACTCATAGTAAAGTCCAGAAAAGTGAATTTTAACTAAAAACTAATAAAAATATACTAAAAACTAACTAGAACATACTAAAAACATACTAAAAACAATACCAAAAAGCGTACAAATTATTCGCTCATCAGTTGTTGGGCTATGACCTTGATTTTTCCATCCAAAATTTGGGTAATTTTTCTATCCAGGATTGTAGGTCTTAGAAAATAGATCATTGTGAGGTAGTCTTGGAGGATTATTTATGTAATGTACTTGCTCTAGGGAAGAATGTCCATACTTCAAACCTTCACTTTGAGTTAGTCCACTACTTATGCCATAGGAATTCTTTTGGTTACTCACTGTTGAAACTTGCATGCCTCCTAATTATTGAGTAATTGTATTAATTTATTATGACATGACTTTATTCTGAGCCAACATAGTGTATTCTGAGCCAATAGAGTGCCCAAGGCATTTAATTCCATAACTATTTTCCTCATTGATCTTTCGGAGGAATAGAGGTACTGATTGTTGGCCACCATTTCAATCAACTCCAGTACTTCATCAGTGGTCTTCTTCATATGCAGAGATCCTCCAGCTGAGTTATCCATTGAGACCTATGAGGCAGAGGTGATTTCGTCATAAAAAATTTGAAGTTTGACCCAGTCAGCAAATATGTCTGTAATACCCTAATTACCTTAAGCCTTACCTCATGCCATAAAGCAAAGGTTACGAAAATTTTAAGGCTTATACAATATTATATATATAAGTAGAAATGATTAAAAATACGAGAAGTTCGATGAAGAAATAAGCTCAACAACAGAATTACAAAAGCACAGAACATTCACACGAAGCTAAAAACTTAAGGCACAAGATATAGATACAAGATAAGAAAGCATAAATAGATATATGAGTATAATAGTCATAAACTACTAGTCTCAACCCGTGGAGGTTAGGCCAACTAGTTATATACAGACATAAAAGTAAAACCAGCATATACAATATCTCTCTCATCAAGTTGGCCTCTAAGGCAAATAAAATACAAAAGTGAGAGTACTAAGCAAAATATCCAAAATGACTCCAAAATGGGATAAAGATCCTCCGCCTTGTCACCATCACGTAACTCACCGAGGTGGGTTATGACCTATATCTGAAAAACAACAACAGAATATGGTATGAGAACTGAAGGTTCTCAGTATGGTAACAGAGCCCAGTAATGTAAGATGTAAGATTTCGGGACGCCAGAGGCAATCCTAGAACTTCACATCGAGCATAATATTCAAACTTAAAGCATAACTAAATTTAAAACCATAAATGTAAAACTACAAATGAATCAGGGTATTCTATCGTAAGAAATTTCTAAACTAACATTTACACTGCAGTCCTATAACCTTTGCCAGCCTAACCGCCATGCGATCCCATCGCCATCACCTACCGAACCTCCTCAATCCTAGTAGAAAACATAAGTAATTCATACAAGTAAAGTACAAGTAATTATCATGTATAGCAAGTAAAGTAAGAAGCAATTAAACATGTTATACAATTAGGCAAACAATGCAAGTCGACAAAGCAAACAAACATATAGAATATGCATATGATGAATGTTTGTCCTATTTGACTCGTAATATCACTTATCGGTCTATAAATACCAACGTGACACATCTTCTCGGATGTAGCCTTTCTGCCACGCCAGGGATATAGGCCCTGCACACTCATGCAGCAGAGAAATCTGCCACGCCAGGGATATAAGCCCTGCACACTCATGCAGCAGAGAAGGTTATGTGATCGAGATACCACCTCAGCCCTCACATCTCAACGTAAGTGCACGGGATTAACCACTGTCCTTACACTGGCACTGCGACATCGACAAGCGGGAGCCTGCCACAGCCCTTGCTCGAGGCGCATAGTGAACCAACAGTCTCAGTCTAAAACAATATATCATTGGTTTTCAAAATTCATTTTCAATATTCAGTAAAATCATCTTTCAACTCCGAGTCCTAAACTTGTCTTAACCACCATCAATCTGTAATTCCACAACTCATCACGTTAATCATTATTATAGTACTCTGCCATTTCTCTCAACTAATCCATCCTCAGTACTCCAGAAACCTAAGTCTCTATCTTCTAAATTCATACAAAAATTCATCTATTTAAGTCTCTAACTCATCTTTAGTAATATTAGGACCTAAGCACTAGATAGTATTCTTAAAAGCATTTAAAGAATATTTAGAGAGCTAGAGAACCTTCGAAAATGAATAAAAATAAATTTTCAGCAAAATAGGGTACGCATTCACTTGCTACGTACGCAAGGATGCTGAACAGAAACCATCGCTCGCGTATGGTGTATGGGATCCGCATACGCATTCGTGAGCTTTGGTCCATCTCGCATACGCATGCATATATCGCTTACGCATGGAGGCTTGGGAGAATCACACGCTTGCGCATGGGGGTACCTGCGTTTGCATATTGTCCCAAATTTGTAAAATTTTGTAAAGTTACAGAATTTTAGTTTAAACACCAAACTTTAAATATTCATAACTTCCTCTACAAAAATCAATTTTCTTCATACTCTATATCAATTTAAAGCTCTTTGAATCACCTTTAATTTAAAGTAATTTCCAACTAATTTCAAAAATAGAGGCTCAAGTTATGATCTGTCAAAGTTCACCAAAAACTTATTTTTATCAAAAGTTAGCTAGGTTCTCAAACTTCCAAAATTCACAATCAAGACCAATTATCCTACAACCAAAATAGTTTCAATGTACCTAAATTATATTCACATATCTTCTAATTCATTCCACAACCTACTAATATACTTTTTCATCATTTTCATCCAAAAATTTCTAATTACACACCTCCACATTTTCAATAAATCACAATTCAACCTCAATTCACAGTCCTCAACATTCATCAACATCAACAAGCATCATAATATCAATGCCATCATACATAGTCAATTCAATCCTATCCTATGGTTCACTAGCCTAAGTGTCCAGAAATATTACATATTACATATTACATAGAGGAAACCAAAACCATACCTTAGCCGATTTTCAATACGCATAATACACCAATTTGAGTCCAATTCAAGCCTTCAATCACCAAGAAATCACCAATCAACTCCAACAAGCATCAACAATCAAATTTTCCAAGGTATATACATTAATTTACCATAAATCAATACCTAGGGTTCCTAAATACTCAACTTCACAAGGGAGAAGAGCAAACTTACCTTACCCACAGTTGATTAGACAAAACTCAATAGAAACCAAGTGCTAGAGTGTACCTAAATACCCAAAATCACAAAAATTCACTCAAACCAAAACCCAAAATTTCAAAATTCACAAGGACTGAGAACTGGGCAGGGATTTTCGAAAAGCTTACCACAATACCTAGCTAGAAGTGACGGGCTCAGTGAGAGCTTCGCGTGGCCACAAACTGTTCACGAATTGGAGCACCGTAGCTCAAGTTACAAGCAAAAGAGTGAGGAAGTAAATAGTGTTTTAATGGAGGATTTCTCTCTTCTCTAACCCTAACAGCTGCACTCTCCTCTCAATAATGGTGAAAGTGGCTGAATAGGGTTCATTTAAATGGTTATATATGTTGGGTTTGGGCCCAACATGGACCCGGTCCAACTCGTTAGTATTTTTGGCCTGTTTGGCTCAACTTTGGGCCAAACCTTTAGAGTTAGTGTCCAGTTTTTAATTCTAAATATTTTGCTAAGTTTTTTTACTGTTTTTATTATTATTATCATGCAGTACCGGACAGACTTAAGCCAACACTACCGGCTAACTTACCGATACGCGTTTTTACGCAATTTTCCACAGAAAATTCAATTTTTCAACTCAGAAAAATCTATTAAGTCCAAATATCATATTTAAATTTTCTAATTAATATTCTAAATTTTTGAATCTATTTCAGACAATTAAATTATTTTAATTAAGCGGTTAATTAATTACGATTTTTACAATGTCTGGAGGTCACTTTATCAGCATCTCTTTGTACCTCTCCCAAGTTTTATAAAGGGACTCTCCTTCATGCTATCAAAAATTCTGAATGTTGGTTTTGAGCTTGGTTAACCTCTGAAGTAGGAAGAACTTAGTTAGGAATTTAGTGACCAATTCCTCCCATGTGGCTATGCTCTCCTTGCGCTGATTGTCCAACCACTACTTAGTCTGATCCCTTACAGCAAAAGAAAATAGCAACAACTGATAAACTTCAGCCGGGATGCTATTTGTCTTGACAATATCACAAATTTGCAGAAAGTTTGAGATGAATAAGTTAGGATCTTTCTGTGGGCTCCCATTGAATTGACAGTTTTGTTACACTAGTGTGACAAGTTGGGGCTTCAATTCAAAGTTGTTGGTATTGACAGTAGGTGTCACAATGCTACTTTTACAACTCCCTGGATTGGGGCAGTGAAAGATTCAAGAGTCCTCCTAGGTTCAGGAACATTAGCATTGAGATTTGCATTCTCAACCATTGTATAGTCAGGCTCTTCTTCAACTACCTCTTCAATCTCTTCTGCAATCCTTTGATCTCTAACTTGTTTTCTTTATTGTCAAAGAGTTTTTTCTATCTCAGGATTGTAGTGAAGAGGCTCTTTATCCCTGTTATTCTACACAGACAAAAACAACAAAAATATCAAATTGTAATTTTCTTCACACGATTAATCCCTAGCAACAGCGCCAAAAATTTGATGCGAATTTTTCAAACCACAATACTACTGGCAAGTGCATCATGTCGTACCAAATAATAAACTCATGGTGAGTGAGTGGATCCTACGAGGATTAACGGATTAAGCAAGCAATAGTGAATCAATTAATCTAATCAGACAATCAAAATTAGGTTTTTGAATAGCTTGAACATAAACAATAATGTAACAAAAGCAAACAATGAGTATTTAAAGGTAATATGATTAAAAGAGTTAAGATTTTAGAGATGTTGAGACGTCCAGATCAATAATTTTCACTTTCCACCTTGATTATGCAAAGATATTTCCATGGCAAATCATTAGTGATTAAATCCCAATCTCTTGATAATTCAATTTTTTTTAACATAATTAATCGCTAATTTCTTAGTTAATTACTTTAAAAAAGAGTTAAGCACATTCGCAGATTCATAAGCCACACAATTCATAAGAATCTTCCCTTGTTGATTCAATATCACTTATCAAGTCTAGTTCCAAAACTTAAGAGTTGTGAGAATTAATTTTCAAGCTTAATTTAATTAATTAACTCTTTCAACAAGTTAACAGAATTCAAGTAAGAGAAGAATTATTTTCCAACACATTCAACCCCTTTTTGATGAAGAATGAAAATATTTTCTTAAGAAGTTATCAATGTATAAATCAAAAGTAGGAAAAGCTATTGTATTAATCCATGGAATCAACAGAGCTCCTAACTTTAACTAAGGAGAATTAGTTGCTCATGTTCGTCAGAGAAATTCTAAAAGTATGAAAAGTAAAAGGTGCAGAAGAAGAGAGGAAGCAGTCCTTAAAACATTTGACTTCTCCTCTTAAATACTAACCCTAAAAGGAATTCCAAATTCAAACTAAAACATAATCAAATTTAAAATAAAATAAAATCTAACTAATTAATGTTTTCCTTCAACAAAGCTCTCAATCTTATCTCCTTGCAATCCTTAATTAATTGCTGTGATTAGTGGGCTTGAGTTGAGCCTTTAATTCACCACACAAGTGATGAAGAGTTAGAGGTTTTAGTGGCTAATTGAGACCCCTGTAATGTAGCTTAAATTTCACGTGGCACATGAGTGCCTGAGTGGTCAACTTAGAGGGCGCCCGCCTTTCCTGCATCTTTGAGACCTTAGCCACGCTATACGTAGGGCTTGTTCTTAATCCAATTCACTCTTTGGCTTGCTCAGGTTGCACGTAGAGTGTCTCACGTAGTATGTGGTCTTGATTTCCTTCAATTATGGCCTCTGTTTGCTCCTAAGCATTGCACGTAGTAAAACTCACGTCCCATGTGAACCAGGTGTTGTGCGTACACATGCCTCATGCATACGCATGATAGCTCAAAATCCTCTTGTTGTGCATTTGCATGATGGTCAATATCCCGCGTGAAATTTTTCATGTCCCACATTGAATTAGGGCCATGCGTACGCATGAATGAGCAAATTTCACTACTTGTGCATACGCATGGGTCATGCATACATACGACTTCTGTTTTGACGTTGGACGCCACTGCTCCCACGCCCCACGTTGAAGTGCTTAGTGCGCTGGGAGTGCATCGTTGGTTTGGCGTGGCACGTTCTCTCCCCACGTTACACGTGAAGCTTGATTTCAACACAGGGAGCTCTCTGTTTAGTCCAGAGAGTTTTCTGTTTGCTTTAGTGCCATGTACTTCTTGTATTTAATGACTCTTATCCTTTGTTTTCTCTTTCTTCCTTGTCAATTTCCTTTCAAATTCTCCTGTAATCAATAAATTCAATTAATTCAAAGTAATGCTCAATTAACTATGAAATCATTGCTAATCCAACAGAAATTCTTAACAAATTAAATAAAAATCATGAACGAAGAAAAACAATAAAGATGCTCACACATCAATGGAGTAGGCATTCTGTGTATGTGATGTATGAGACAGGGGGCTCGAAACCTAATCATCCTTGTAAAAAGAGAGAAAAACACATTTCGCTAGTTTTTTTACTGTCGAAAAATTTGTCTGTAATTAGTTTCTATGAATAGCGACAATTTTATAGACGAAATTACAGATAGATTTTTATATCTGTCGATAAATTTTGTGCAAATTCATTTTTGTTACTATCGACGAAAAATCCATCAAAATTTTTTTTTGTATTTCCATAAAATAAAATTTGTCAAAAATATCCGTCTATAATATGCAGTTTTTTAGTAGTGATCCCCCCTCTAAACGGCCAGGTTTGGAATAGGCTAAAAAAAATATTATTTAATCCAATTCATTGATCGAATTAAATGAATGAGTTAAGCTAAAAATGTTGTCTAAACCCATCAGATCTAGCATATGGACACTTTGATTTGGACAAACAATTAAAATCTTACGGGTTAATTCGAAGAGTTAATATATAATTTTTAGAGTAAATGAACAAAAATATACGTAAAAAGTTTAAAGTAGACAACAGTTACACCAAAATTCATAAATATAAAAGTATACTTCAAAGACGATTTCTGAGAATAAAAATGTTATGCTATTAATAAGAATTTGATACTTATGAATCTTTGGTGTGTACTTTTGTCTATTAAAAATAATCTTTTAACAAAAATATATATACACTAAAGATATATAAATATCAAATCCTTACTAACCAGTATGAGAATTTTGTTCATTGAAAACAATATCTGAGATGTATTTTCATATTTACAAATTTTGATGTATATGTGTGTTCACTACAAATATTTTTACATGTATTTTTGTCCATTTAAACTAAATTTTAAAATTTAAGTAAATAAAGTGCAACATTTCGTAATTTCAATTGGCCTAGTTATCAACGATTTTTGTCTAGCTCCTCTGTTCATACCCTTTCGAGTCATAGTCAGACACTTTCATTTGTACTGTGCTACTCCATGCTTGTTTAATATATATGTATATATTATTCATTTCTTTTTTTCTGACTAATTATGCTTCTAGCATAGCTCACTCCATGCCATAATCAATGTAGAAAACGATGTTTTTTCGTTTATTAATCAACACTATCATTGTGATAGTCCTGTAAGACAAAGTGAAGTACCAACTTTTGCATTATTTTAACACAAAAAAATCCATAATAGTGAGCCACACAAAAAACCACTTGGAAGTTGGCCTCCAACCCGTGATGCTTGGCTATATGGGTCACCTTCTCAATTTAATTTTAAATATTTATTTTCATACCTTCTAATTAATGAGATCTTATTAAGATTTAGTTTTCTTCCAAGTCTATTCTTATTACATGTTGAGCCAAATAGAAGATCTTTTCTTATCATCTTTTTTTATTAGAGTGGATAGCTTAGGTGCTTACGTTACTATAGAAAAGTGGAAGTTAAACTAGTTAGTATTCTGAGAAAAATGTGACTAAACCAATTAATGTACTGGTACCATAAGAAAATTTAAAATGTAATTAATATTTGCTAACAACTGAAGTTTTTTAGAAAGAAACGTGTATATAGTGTCAAATTAAAATATATGTACCGATCTCTACAAAAATTTTCAATATTCTAATGGGTTTTCTTACTTTAATTTGTGAAAAGACAGTATCTAATGTCACAATGAGACTTGGAAGTGAAGAAAGGAAAGACGCAACCAAATGAAGACAAAGTTGTAGAATCTGTGCTCTCAAAATATTATTGCTTCTGATGAGTGTGATATATTTATGATTTCAATTTTAGATGGGTGCGCGTAATTCATATACCTAACCCAACTTATTGCGAGTGGCTCAATTCTAATAGTAGGAAGTAGATGTTTTTGGCATAGACATAGCTATTTTCTTTTATAACAAAAATTAGATTAACATTATGGAAAAACTCTTCTGATGTGTTTTATAATTGAGAAACAAATCATTTCAGACTAGTAAAGTGCATGCATGTTTCGCTTTGTGTATATGGAATTCATTTTTGTTTGGCCAATTTTATATTATATTTCATTTTGATGTCTAAATTATCGAAATTACTTTTTAAAATAAAAATTAAATATTTAAAATGTATTAAATATTAATTATTTATCTTTTAAGCAAATTAAGTATCATGTATAAGTCATCATAGCATTTATCATTTTTTTTAACCAATAATCAGCCAATAAAGTATTAGATAAGCAAAGATTAAGGATTTTAATCAAGGTTGTTAGAGGGAGAGCTTATATGCAAAACGATCATGTGCTTATGTTACGTCTTGGCTTGCTCGTGCATGAAATTGCTAGAGACAGCATGAACGTCGTGTCATACAACACCAATTTGGCAAATTTTGGCTCAGTTTCATAGCCAACTTGGGGCTTTTTGTAGCATAGCCTAACCCGTCAAATAAAAATCCTCCTTCACATACGTGGGTTGAGCAACATCACATACGTCTCCTTGAGTGTAGCTCTCAGTCATGTCATAAAAAAGATGTATCTTGAATGCTGACTGCTGAAACTTGCATTTCAATAAAGTGCTGGGAGATCATGCTTATCTGTTGAGACATGAGTTTATTCTGCACCAATATGACATCCAGTGTGTCCACTTCCATAACTCTTCTCTTTTGAGTAGTCTCAGTGTTCACAGGATTTTTCTCAGAAGTGTACATATACTGGTTGTTGGCAACCATTTCAATAAGCTCACGTGTAGAATGATTCAATGACATCTTAGCCATCTCAGAGATGCCATCATAAAAGATCTGCAATCGAGTCCAGTCTAAAACCATGTCTGAGGGGCATCTCCTGATCATCTGCTTGTATCTCTCCCATGCCTCATAGAGGGATTCTCCCTCTTTCTGTTTGAAGGTTTGGACATCCATTCTAAGCTTACTCAGCTTCTGTGGTGGAAAGAATTTAGTCAAAAATCATGTGACCCCTTGTCCCATGTGTCCAAGCTCTCCTTTGGCTGAGAATCAAGCCACAGTTTTGCTCTGTTCCTTACAGCAAAAGGAAAGAGCATGAGCTTGTAAACCTCAGGGTTCACTCTATTCGTCTTGATCGTGTCACAGATATGTAGAAAATCAGATATGAATTTATTGGGATCCTCTTGCGGGAGTCCATGAAACTGACAGTTCTATTGCACCAAAGTGACTAGTTGAGACTTAAGCTCAAAATTATTGGCACCAATGGCGGGTACAGATATACTGCGCTCGTAGAAGTCAAGTGAGGGTGCAGTGTATGAACCAAGCACCTTCCTTGCTTGCTCTTCAGCGTTCGGATTTCCTCCAGCCATAGTGATTTCTTCAACTTCTCAAAAGTTTCCGTGAGATTCTCTCTGGTTTTATAAGCTTTAGTTTGTGGCAAATGCCGCATTAAGGTACTCCCAGGCTCAGGATCAAAATCAAGAAGGGGTTCTTTGTCCTTGTTCAAACTCATAAACAACAAGTAACAAAGAAAAAGCAAGAGTCTCTATGTCAGAGTATAGAGAACTCCTAATGAGATATCCTAAAAGAAAATAAAATAAAATAAAGTAAACAATCAACTAAAAATTTTCAAAAACAAGGATGAACAAAAAACCTAAAAAGGTTTTCGAAAACAAATTAGAATTAATTAAAGAAAAAAATAAAAAGTTTTTGAAAAGAAAAGGTAAAATCTAAAGAGACACCAAACTTAAAATCTGAAATTAAATGAAAATAAGATAACTAGAACAAAATTTGAAAATAATAGGAAAGATAAAAAATAAAAAATAAAGGAAAATAAACAAAATAGGAATCAAAAAAATAAAAAAAAGAAAATAATTAAACAGAAACTAATAAAAATACCTAATCTAAGCAACAAGAGAACCGGTAGTTGTCAATCACGAATAATCTCCGGCAACGGCATCAAAAACTTGGTGCGCGAAATTAGAACTAGCACAACTTAACCGGCAAGTGCACCGGGTCATCCAAGTAATACCTCAGATGAGTGAGGGTCGATCCCATGAGGATTGTTGGACTGAGCAAGTAATGGTTATTCTGTTGGACTTAGTCAGACAAACAGTAAAAAGGGTTGTGGTTGAAAACTCATAAATAAAGACAATAATGAAAGCCAATAAGGATTTGGTGTAAAATCAATATAAAAAAACAGTTAAGGTCTCGGAGATATTTATCTTTCTGGATTAAAATGTCTTACCAACTATTTTAACAATGAATGATTCATTCTATGGCAAACTGTAAGTGATTAAACCCTAATCCCTTAGCGATTCAATCTCCTCTAATCCTCATCAAACGCCATTCCCGTGGTCATTCAATTCGGATTGGAGGGTTAGGTTTGGAAAACTAGTTTAGCGCCAAAAAAACCCTAATTACGCAAAGCTAATAGGATTATATGTCACATATCCCAATTAGTTCATGTAATTAGCAATTTAGGAGGAGTGTTTTCAAGTTTTAGTTCAAGCGAGATAGCTCTCCTGGGAATCACAAGAACTCATGTAAAAAAAGGGTCATACTCCTGTTCCGCCCAGTTTCATAATATTAAGAACGAAAGCAACACCTTAGAATTGAATCAAACATTAATTAAAGTAGAAGAATAATAATCTTAATCCATAGAAATAAACCAAGCTCCTAACCTTAATAACCAGGAGATTTAGTTGCTCATAACTTACAGAGAAAATAGGATTCTAAAAAGTATGGAAGGAATAAGAAGATAAATCTAATTGATCTTTTACTTTAAATACTAACCTAATAATAAATTCTAGACCTAAAAATATATTGTTTGTAAATAAAGATTATAAAAGATAAGATAAAATAAAACTAATAAGTGCTAAATCCACTTGGAGGCCCAATAGAGTGTAATTGGACTACTTGCTGGCATTCAACTCCAGGATTAGGCGTTGAACGCCCATAGGGGGAAGCGCGCTTCTGGTCTCTGCCCCCTGCTGGCGTTCAACGCCAGGTTGGCGTTCAGCGCCCAGGGAGGGTACTGCCAGCATTTTCCTTTTTTGCTCCAGGCTTCTCCAGACTGCTCCGAATTTTACCTAAAACCATAAAAACACAAGAAAAATCTAAAGTAGCATCCAAAGGTGATTTTTGCACTAAAATAAAGTAAAAGTAAATAAATTCTAACTAAAAATAATATAAAAATAGCTAGAAAAAGGGTATAAGATGCTCATGTATCATGGTGGTAGAAGCATCAGCAGTCAAGAACCAGATGAATGTTGATATGGAGGCAATGGAGAAGATGGCACATGTCTGGCATACCATTTGACGAGATGCTCCCAAACCTCTCTCGCATGAAGGAGTATATGTCGGTGACTCTTCCACTGGTTGAAATCGGAGAGCTGGGTATCGACAGTCTGTTGGAGGAAGATGATCTCCCCCTCATGCATCTAATGAGCATGCCTCCACTTGTCATGCTGATGCACGGAAATTTGTCTCTCAATAAATTTCCCTCGACAAGTATACCGAATTATTGTCAAGTAAAAACTCACAATAGAGTGAGGTCAAATCCCACATGGATTGATTGGTTGAGCAACTTTAATTAGAAGAGTGTTCTAGTTGAACTAAGCAGATTTAAATTTAGAATTGCAGAAAATTAAATGGCGGGAAACGTAAATAGCAAGAAATATAAATGACTAAAATTAAATTGCAGAATGTAAGGAACAGAGCAGAAACTGAAATGGGAATGGGGATGATTGAGCATAAATGTAAACAGCAGAAATCAAAGAATGGGAAAGATTAGAGATGGGGAATTCATTGGGCTTAGGAGATATTGTATCCTCCGGATCAAGTTCATTCTCATCTCTTCCTCAATCAATGCATTCGTTGATCTCTTGGCAATCTAAGGTGATTGAATCCCAATTCCTTGGCAATTCAATCTCTCTAACCTTGAACAATTGCCCAATTCCTTGATCTAATTGCTCATGGAAGGAGATGAAGTACGATCACTGATTATACCACATGTTTTTCTAGATCAAAGTATTGGTAGGATTATATGTCACTATATCCATCCAACCCCCAACCGAGTCCAACATGAGAAAGAATTTCTAGCATGATTTCCTCATTCCTCTTCCAAGGTTCAAAGGAAATACAAGTATGAGCAATTTCTCTTCCGAGACAATTGTTCAATTGGATGAAGATCGAAAGCTTTCAAATAAATTAAGAGAAAAGAAAGAGGAAGAAGAATGAAAACTAATATTGATCCATTGAATTACAACAGAGATCCCTAACCCAATGAAGAGGGGTTTAGTTGTTCATAGCTCAATCCAAACATAAAATGAAAAAGAAAAGAAAGTGCAGGAAAAGTAAAGAAAGTACAAAAGAAAACAATGCAGAGTTACCAATTTGGGTCCCTGACTTCCTTGCCTCCAACTAACTTAAGCTCTTTGCTATTTATACACTTTCTTTCTTCAGTCTTCTGGACTGAGCTTTGGCCTTTGTTGAAGCAAGTTAAAGTGGCTCTCAATGACGTTGAGGAGGGACGTTGGCAAACTAACGTTCATACTCTGCATGGTGCCAATTTGTGTTGTTGCTGGTATCAACATTGGTGATCAACGTTTATGGACAAACGTTAGGTCAAACATTACTTAAAAATGAGTTCTAGGCATTGCCGAAAATGTTTGACTCAATGTTGGTGCACCAACATTCGCCTGGTCACGCATACGCGTCGCCCACACATACGCGTGAATGGCCAATTTTGCTATTTCACGCATGCGCGTCCATGGCCAGTTTTCCAGCAATTCTCTTCAAAGCCATCGAGGACATTGGTGGCAACGTTTGAGGCAACGTTTGCACACCAACTCTCTCCTGGGCATGCGTACGCGTCGCCCACACATACGCGTCAGAATAGCATTTTGCGCGTATGCATTGCTCACGCGTTCGCGAGGTTGGCAAAAATGCAGGTTCACGCGTACGCGTCGACTGCAAATTTTCCAACTCCAGATTTAAAATTTTTATCGCAGGCATTGAAGGTAACGTTGGTTTACCAACGTTCCCTCCAACGTTGGCACCAAAATTTTAGAACGTTGCCAACAACGTTGGTGAGCCAACTTTGGCCACCAACATTGCATTTCACCCTTTTAGAATGTTGCCTAGCAACATTGGTGAGCCAACTTTGGCCACCAACGTTGCATTGCCCTTTTCCTCCAACATCTGAGGCAACGTTGGTGAGCCAACTTTGGCCACCAATGTTGCTTCCTCTGCTCCTTTCCATGCCCTTTTTTTGCTTGCTTGCTTGCCATTCCTCAGCTTCTTTCCATGGCATTTCCTCAGCTTCTTTACACCTATCATCAATCAAACAATTGCATCAAAATTTGCTATAATCATAAGATATTTGCATCATTCATAACATCAGGTAAAATTTTCATAATTCTTATGAAAAAGCACATAAATAACCATGTTTGATTAAATCAAGGTATGCATGAAATTCTTATCCAAATACTTGCTTATAGCTCAAGAAAGTGCATGAAACTTAATGAAAACAAATGAAAAAGGCTAGTGAAACTAGCCTAAGATGCCTTGGCATCACATGCTCCTGTTGGTAGTTTGCCTTCAGCTCCACATGTCTTGTCTTATGCTACTGCAGCTTTCGCTCCAACTCCTACTAGAGCTCCGTGTTGAGTAGGATAACCTGCTCCGTAATGTCTACACCTCTACTCATAGTGGACCCCTGATGATCAGATTTTTTGTTGGTAAAGAATTTTACAAATGAACTCCCGTTGCAACTATAGTTTCTAAACCAACAAATAATCCTTTCATACAAAAATTTGGTTGTCACAAGTAACAAACCCTATAAAAATAAACCGAAGTATTCAAACCTCGGGTCATCTCTCAAAGAAATTACAGGGAAGTGTTCTTGCTATTGGTTATGAGTTGTATATCTTGGGGTTTTGAATAAGGAACAAGAAATTTAAATGGCAAAGGAAATAAAACTAATAGCTAAGAAAGCTCTTGGAAAGGAATGAGAACTAGAAGTCCTATCCTCATTATCATCATCAATTGTGACAATAATTGTCCATTGCTCCACTTAGTCAACCTCTAACTATGAAAGAAAGTCAAGTAGAAATAATCAATTTGATTCCTCAAGTTCTAGTCAACTCCTAAGGAAAGACTAGCTTTAGTGAAATTCAAATCAACTAGCAACTTTCAATTATTAATCAACAAAAGAGTTTGATAACTCAAGAGTCTCCAATTACTCAACCAAAGCCAAGAGGAGAAAAATCTAGCTCATAACTAAAAGAAGCATTTCATCAAACACATAAAAGGCATTAAAAGTAAATATCACAAATTGTAATAATTAAAGGAACTACAACTAATCAAAGTAAGAGATCAACAATAGAAAACTGAACCAAACATGAAAAGATATGGAATTCATAAATTGCATTGAAAGGAAAAGGAGATCTACATAAGAATTCATAAACTACAACTAACAATACAAGAAAAGTAGAATGCTACAACTACAAGAGAACAATTAACTACAAGAGAACAATTAAAGATGAAGAAGGAAAATTAAAGCAAGAGGGAAGAAGTAGATCTAGATCTAAACCTAATCCTAATTCTAGAGAGAAGAGAGAGCTTCTCTCTCTAGAAACTAACTCTAAACTACTTCTAAAACTAAACTATGACTAATTGGTAACTAATTCCCCTCAATCCTTGGGTTTAATAGCATTAGAAGTGAGTTGGATTTGGGCCTGGGAAGCCCAAAAATTGCCCAAACGGATTCACTTTAAGTGGGTCACGTGCGAGCACCGACGCGTACGCATGGGTCACGCGTACGCGTCGCTTAACAATTTGCTATCTACGCGTACGCGTCTCCATGCGACTTCACTTTCCACGCATGCGCGTCTGCTGCACGTGCGCATCGATTTCAGCATCCCAAATCCTTGTTTTTCCATGAGTTCTCCACTTCCATGCTTTTCCTCTCCATCCCTTTGATCCATTCCTAACCTTTCTAATCTGAATTCACTAACAAACATATCAAGGCATCTAGTGAAATCAAAGGTGAATTAAATTTATCTAATTAAGGGTCTAAAAAGCATATTTTCACACTTAAGCACAAATTAGGGGACAATCATGAAACCATGCTATTTCATTGGATAAATGTGGGAAAAGTGGATAAAATCCACCTAAATTGAGCACAAAATGTACCACAAAATAGTGGCGCATCAACCCCACATCGGAGAATCGTAGACTCCTCATTAGCGACCGCTTGCAGTATGCAACCACAACTCATCATCAAAGATAGATGGTAGCTCTAGGGCCCCTGAGCAATCTGAATTCTACGAAGGTATCCTCAAATGGGCGTTGAGTTCATATCAAATAAGGTTTAACATAATTTAAATATATAAACCATAAAACTGAATAGTTGTAAGGGTTTGAATAACTTACAACAGTGTCCTCAAATCGCTTTTCAACTAACTTGGAGCAACCATCCTTCTTCGCGTGTGTCCTCTCGATGACCTTGCTACAAAAAGGTTTGTGACCCAGTTCATCCACTTACAATACAATTTGGAAAAATAGGAAGTTATTATGTATCATATTCATGAATAATAAAGTAGATAAATTAATAACACAATTCAACAATTAAATTATATGAAACATCTACTTCGCCGTTGCCATGTGTATAGTAGACCCTCTAATCTATATATATCCTCTGATCTCGGATGCTCAATTGGCTTGCACCTTTGCGCAAGTTGTCCGATAATCCTTTGTGTTAGAACTCTATCAGTTGGGCAAGGTTAACATCTGAGATCTAGTCTGCTTGTGGATATTTGCTCTCCGGTGCCAATAATTGTACATCTTCTTCTCTTTTCCCTGGATGAACTTAAAAGTGTTCCTATGATACCATACGCAAGTGAATTAGACATTTTGAAAATTGATACAAATTTATAATTTGAACTTTAAAAAGAAAACCCCTTAATTACCACAAATAGTGGCCACTGAAGATCGTGAATGCTATCCAGAGTCATGTTAAACTTAGGTATGAACCACCTATAGTAATTTCTGAATACCTAAGTAATTCTTTCTGTCCCGGACCTCGGAAGGTCCCAACTGTGATCACCCAAGTTAGACTAATGTATGATATATGCATATTGTACTATAAATTAATTAAACATATAAATATAAAATATACCAGTCACCTCTATCCCACACTAGTCTCTGGAGGGTGGTCGGTTATGTAGACGTCACACCATCTTCGGATACTCACGGATGCCACCCTTTACGACCACTACCCTCCCACTATCACCTCATTCCCTACCACTATCTCGTGCCATGTCTCTTAAACGTAAAAGAAACAAAAGAAGTTAGAACACTATTATTATATTAAGACACATACAATATTGAAAAAATAATAAAATAAATAAATCCTAAACTCAAAATAATCATATTTACTTGGAGTCATTAAAAGACAAAGAGGTAGAATTATAATTGTCATAACTGTTCACCATCCTCATCATTCTCATCATCTTTTTCATCCATATTTTAAAGATATTGTATCGGGAGGTCTACTATGTCAACCTCTTCTGATGGTGAAGCTAAAATGTCTGAAATTTCAGTTTCAGTTATCATTCTTATAGGATTTGCATCAAGATTTTGGAATGGCTCATCCTACACATAATCATTTTTCTCAGTCTCAACCGTATATATTGGTTTGTATATGATCACAACTCTCCAATTAAATCTAGAACTTCTGGAGTATTGCATGTAAAACACTTGTTAGGATGAATGAATCATATCTATCATACCTCTTAACATGATTAACCTCGATGATCTTATAATCCTTGTGTGTGTGAGTGTCTCGAGGCCTTGCAAGATCATAGCATTCACAATTAAATATTACTACCCATTTCATTGGTGCACCCGGATACTCAATTTTTAAATTTTCATTCAACCACCAAAACTAATCACATTCACTTTTTCAAAATCACCCTTTAGAAAAAACCTCTATGATGTACATTTTTCTTCCTCAAGCATATTCTAGTGTGTGAAATTTCATTCTATTGACTTTTATCATATTCCAACTAGTACACTACTTGTTAGGACTCTAAACCACATTACATAGATGGGGATATGTTATTCAGTTTTAGTATCATTCGCATTCGATTGAAATCATGTAGAAAAATTTTGCATGTTTTCTATTTCGTAAAATGCATCATACAACCTGCAGGCATGGCAACTAACTTTTATTTTTAACTTGTTTAAGTTAACTTTTTTTTATCTTAACTGAATAGATGTTTATATGATATTACCTTCTAATTTCATCGACTTCAAGACAATTCAGGAGAATGTGTAAGTGAGTTTAGTTTCGTAAAGTTCAACTATCTAGTATGTTCCTTCCCCCAAGAGTGCTAGCTTGATTGAAATGGACAACGTGTTTTAAACGAACCCTCGCCACCATCATCATTACAACTCACTCTTATACGACTCGATTGCATGTGAGGCTCAAAGTAGAAAAAAACAAAAATAGGTAGTTTTCTTCGACAAATATGCATCACAACGAACCCTTCTTTCTTGGATCTATTCTTGACCAACCTCTTATAAATACCAACTAATGCTCAAAATGATACATCCATCGATACTACACCAGATTACACACCCATGCTTCGTATGCCAAGTGAATAGGAAAATGTTTCATGACATTAAAGAATCCAAATAGAAAGATTCTTTTTAACATACTAAAGATGATTAGGATGTTGTGTTCCATTGGGAGATTTAAGGTTCTTAGATCTTTTAATATTGAGTCGGTGTTTAGTCTAAGAAGTTTTGGAAAAAGAAAACATAAGATTATTAAATTTGTGAAATTTGAGTTAAGGGTTAGCTTGAGAAGCTAAGACTTGAGAAAATAATATTGTGTAACATTATTTCATAGTAAAAAATTTTAACTATAGTTAAAGACTAAATCTAAGCAAGTCTAAGCCAAACTAGTATATATGGTTGTGTAATATATTTTGAACGATATACTCTTTATTTCCTTTTATTCGAGTTTTCTTAAACACTTTCAAAAATTTCACATCAAGTGCAGAGGGAAACAAAATATATATGCCTTATAAGAATATGGAGACATCTTTCTTGTTATCATGTTTTGAAGGGTTGAATGGTGTTCGTTCCTTTATCAAGAACAAAACCATGAGAACTAGAATGCCAAAGTAAACAATATCTAAAAGCATATGACTGGGCTTTTATAGGAAGACAATGTAGTCGATAGCATCTTTAGCATACAAAAGAAAGATGATGAAGAAGATGGTGAAGGTGGGGTGGGATGGTTTAGGGTATAGTTATTAAAACCAGATCGGACCGATCGATTTGACTGAAAAACCGGTAAACTGAACTTAGTACCAGTTTGGTCCGACATTTGGACCATATAAGATACGGAACCGAAATGAACTGGTCAAACTCAGAGTGAATTAGTGAAAACCGATCAAACTCGGTAAAACCGGTTCGACCGAACTGCTTAAAAGTCAAAATTACTCAAAATGTGTGATATGGGTTCAAACCCCTATTTTTTGTGAGATAAAAACCTTTCTTTGCCATCGAGCTGTCTTGTTTTTCAATAATATATATGCAAATTATAATATATTAATAAATACTTGTAGTATATAATAGTATAATAGATATAAACTAGTTAATAAATTATTAAAATTTGAAAATAATAGTTATTTTAATATAAAAACAAAATAAAAATATTTATGATAGAATAAAATTAACAAAATACTTATTGTTCCTGTTCTATATTATTTTAGAATAGCTAGATAATCTTAAAATATTAGTGAAGATATGTATTTTAAAATTTAGTTTTAAATTTTTTACTATTTTTTATTTTTTATTTATATAGAATTGGGTTAATCGGTTCAACCAGTGATCCACCGGTTGAACTAATAACCCAGTGACCCAGTAACTTGATCGGTTCGATCACCGGTTCGATTATGATAATTATGGTTTAGAAGAGTTTAGGATTAGGATTAGGATTTAGAGATTATAAAAAAAGAAAAAAAAAATAAAGAAAAGGTATGGAATTATGAGAGAATGATAAGGGTATGCTAATAATGGAAATAAAAAAATTAAGGACCCATGTGAAAATGTTAGGTATGAAATTGAATAATAAAAAAATTTGAGGATCATATGACTTTTATCTCAAACATGCAAAACTTAAACAATATTTACCCTCTAAATAAAGATAGAATTTTAGTATAAAACAATAATAAACTTATGTTAATTGATTGTTCAAACCCAAAAAGAATTATTGTGTAATTGGACATATTAAATTTAGAATTATTTATATATTTTTTTGAGGTAATATTTAGTTTAGTTCTTGAAATTTTTAACGCTCATCAAAATAGTTTATAACTTTTAAAAATCATTAAATTAGTCCCTAAATTTATAAATCGTTATGTTAGTGTGATATTTCGGCCCAAACACAATACAGTGATATAGCTAAAACTTCAATATGATTAAATAGATATTTTAAATTAGTTAATTGAATTCATTTTAGTTTTATTACTATAAAACTAATTAACTAAAATGAGTCTAATTAATCAATTTAAGATATTTATTTAATCATACTATGTCTCGATCATGTAACTTTACTGTTAGAATATCACACTGATATTTTAATACTTTATGTTAATACTATATTATCGATTCACAATTTATAAATTCAGATATCAATTTGCTCATTTATAAAAGTAAGGGACTGCCTTGTACACCTATTTTTTCTGTAAAAATTAATCAAATAACGCAGCTATTATTATCAATTAAATCAACGAATCTAAGTGTAATAATCTCACCCAGTCATGTCCAAATAACAAATAAACGGCTCAAATCGTATGGATAGATAATATCATTAAAGTTTTTATCTAGGGTTAGAAGTAGACGATGCTTAAGTGCTTAAGTGATTATGAAAGCTTAAGGTTTGTTCATTCAGATTTTCATACCCTCAAATATATAACATGGACACTAATGTAGATAAGTAATATGCGTCGAATATCCATTTGCAGTGTTACTTGAATGCACATTACACAATAAAAGTAATTAGCTCATTGAAAAGAAGAGGATGGGTACGGTGGGTGGGGCTAACCAGTTTCTCTTAGAAAATTGATGAGTAGCCCCAATTATTACATGTGTATTCTAAGGTAATCAATATGGAAGTGACGAACGCACTTTGTTTAATTTTTGTAGATGATTGATTGGGTTACGTCTTTGATTATAACCTGTGGCCCTTTTCATACCGAAAATTTTAAGCTCAAATAAATTATAAAGTCATCAATCACCTAATAATATTATAAGATAAAGTTCCCATCTTAATTGCACTTAATCCGAAACCAATCGACATGATTCTCAAAGAAAAAGAGCGATTAAGTCATAGGGGTTAAAGGAAAAGAGGGATTAAATTTGTAATTAAATAAATTAATTTAAGAAAGTGACGTAGGAGTATTAGTTGTCCACAAAAAATAAAATAAATAAATAAACATATTTTATTCAATGTTTAGCTTTACTGTCTAAATCTTTATTATATTTGTATTTTAGCTTCGATATATATAAAAAAAAAAATACTAAATGATCAATCTCTTCATCCAAATCTTCGATTGAAATTCTTAATTTTGCTATGGAAAAGTTTAGGGCCAGCAGATTTATTAAAATTTGGCCAACACTTAGCCAGCAAAAAAAAATGAGTGATTCTTCACTATTAAATAAAATCTCACACCATTAAATACATTATTAATGGCTAATTAATTACTACAACTCACAAAATTTACTGGCCCTAACACTTCTCTTTTGCTATTCTTCTTTTCCCTAAAACTTTTCAATCATAGAAGCGTGTTTTTATCGCCGTTATCTTCTTTCAATATGTTACCCTAATCCTTTTGTCCAGCCATAATTTTTCTGTTGATTTTATCCTCACTATTCATAATCATCATCAATAATCTTCAATTTCTCTCTACAGCAATAGATGATTACAGTTCAAATTACGTAAATCAAGTCAATAGCGTCCACTGTCTCAAACAAGGCAAATGCAATAGGTTTGGGATAAATTAAACTTAAATAAATAAGAAGACAAATGCCGAAATTGAGTAAAAATATAGAATAAACAAAATAAAAATAATAGATTAAAACTAAATGAAAGACAATCACTTTATTTTTTATCTAATTTATTGATCTATGATATAATTTAGGATCATTACAAGAAAAATGTTAAGCATATCATTGGATTTATCGTCATATTTTTTTAAAAAATTCGCCGATAACTTATTTACCATCGAATTTAACGACCGACGGTATAAACCTCGCTGGTAAGACGGTAACTGTTTATTGTTGGATTTTTTTGTTTGTCGTTAATTATCGGCGAATTTAGCGGCGGATATAAATCTTTAATTGCGAAATTCTGGAGTTCATTATTGTCAGATTTTTCTCCCAATAAATCCGACGATAATATATTATTTATTATTAATAATTAAATTAATAATTACCGGTGGATTTAATCGGCAATAAATTCGATGGTAAACTTAAATTTTAACTTTTAAAAAAAATATTTAAAAATTTAATATATAATTTAAATATCTAAATATAATCTAAACTAACAATTTAATAATTTTTAGTTGAAAGTTCACAAACAAATTTAAATATCAAAGTTTATTATCAAAACAAAAAAAAAGAATTTAATTAAGCAGGAGAATCAAATTTCAAATGCACCAAACCTTCAATTACAAAAATTGAACATTATTAAATTAGAAATTGAAAGAACGATACTAATGAGCATTAGAGATTAGACTATACTAATACTACTACATTATATAAAGAATCAACTATACTAAACTATTTATGATATTAACAATAAACTAATTCGTTGTCCACAACTTCAACTATACATTATCATAAATTAAGCCAATATAATAGACAAATCAAACACCAATTCATAACCAATAAAAATTTCATTATCAACTATTATTAATATTAATTATTTGAGACAATTCTAAAGTTGAAAAGTAAATAAGTTTTTTTAGTTATCTAAGGTCCAGTCCTAATTCTATTATTAAGGTTGATGGAACTTAAAACAAAAAATCTACACCGCCACTATTAACATTCATTCATAAATTTACAAACCATATATAAACCAAAACCAAGCAAACACCAAAAGCACCCAAATCATAAAAACTTTGCAAATTTATTCCCCAAATCTATAATCCAAAACATCAGCCAAATAGAACCATTATAAATTCAATCAACCAGCCATATTAAACACTAATTGACATTCATCCATCATTAATCCAGAAACATAATTTAAATCCGAAACATAACTTAAATCAATAATTAACTCATATAATAAACAAGTTAAGATTAATTCTAACAATTAACAACAATCAACTAATTAATTCAGAAAATAATTAACTCAGATAATAATAAATTTAGAAAATTAATAATAATAAACAATAAGTCAATAATTAACTCAGAAAATAAATAAGTTAATATTAGAACAATGCAACAGCTGGAGATTTTACACTTGCAGAACAATAAACAGATATTAAAATAATAAACAGAAATCCGAATAATAAACACAGAATCATCAAAATAAAATTCAAAATCAAAATCATAAACAAAATTTCAAACCTAGAATAATCAAAATAGAATTAAAAAAATCCTAAATCAAAACAGAATTAAAATATTCTAAATCTAAACTAATACATGAATTAAATTTGAAAAACAGTTAAATCTCAAACACGAACATCCTAATTACAAATTTTAATACATAACAAATTAAAATTAGATAAATTAGAGTTTAGGATTTTTTTAAATAAATTAAAAAATAGTAGGAACAAGAAGAAAGACAATATATCTGGAGAGAGGAAGGAGGCAACTCCGGCGACACAAAGAGCAGCGGCGACAACGATGGCAGCAATGGCGGAGTGACAAAAACGATGGTGATAGAGCGACCAACGCAATATAAGGAGTCCACCTAGTCTTTAAACGTTGTTGGTGGTGGCCGAAGGTAGTGGAGGGACTGCCGAAGGTGGTTTGTGGGGAGAAAGGGGGAGGGAGAAAGAGAAAGGAGAAGGTTAGAGAGAGAGGGAGTAGTTTAGAAATGAGAGAGGGGGGTTCACGATTCGAATTTAGGACAAGATTACTGTTGGATTTACTGACGAATAAATCTGACGGTAATGCTTTGTGAATGACTAAAACACAGCATTCCACTAATTCGTATTACTATCGGATGCATCGGCCAATAAATCCGATGGTAATGATCCCGTCAAATTTTCTTTTTTTTATTCAATTATTTTTAGCGAATTTACCGTCGGAAAGCCAAATTTGACAGTAATTTTTTTACCTGACGAATTTATTACCAATTCGCCGGTAAATTCGCCGCGACACTAAATCCGATAGTAAATCCGACGGTATTCAACATATTTCTTGTAGTGAATAAAATTAAAATTAATTGAAAAGAAATCATTATACCTTCTATCCAATTTTTCGATGTAAAAAAAGAGGGATTCATTCATTCTCACTTGTCTACACTATAGTTTTATCACAGAACTAAAGACTTTTCTCATTTCTCTAATTTTTTGCGACTACAATAATTTAAGAGGTATCTTTTTTATCATATGAATTATACATCTCCCAATCCTAAGCATTAGAAAATCACAAACTCACAATCTCACACACATTACACACTCACATAGAATGTTTATGTAAAAGTTCATCAATTACTTATTTTCGGCCAAGTTTCGAATACGGATGCAACACCTTAAGAGGTAGCAAGATTTGCCACTAAGCTAAAGCCTACCCATCATATTAAATTAAAGAAATACTTACATTAACTAATATAAACTTCAATTTGCTAACTAAATAAAGTAAATCAAAATATATAAAATTAAATTAAAAATTCTATTAAATCATTCTTCTAACTTAGCCCATGACAACAACAAAGTCTCACACTGGCCCATAAATTCAGCCTAACAGAATTAGTTTGGTTACAATTTTAGCCTATATATTTAGCTTTACCTTTGTAATTTTTTCAATCAAGAAATATATAACACAACCTTCTTTATCTTTGCGTACTCTTTAAGTTTTATTATGGTATCAGAGCTCGATTTTGAACTAACCAACTAATTCATATCCTAAAACCCCTTCAACCCTCCTCCTATAACGAATAATCATTCTTCAATTAACGTCGTTGCCATTCCCTTACCTCCCTACTCTGTCGTCTTAGGTCAAGGAGAAAAAGCACACCAGTAACTTCGTCAAGAATCTTTTTTGGGCCTCTCATCAGCCCAGCACTCTTCTCTCATGGTACTTCTAAAAAACGCTGAAGTTCATCCTCCAGATTGCAAAACCAGAAACAACTACTCTTCCAATAAAGAAATTCGTCCTTCAAAGCAACTTGGGCTTTTTCCAAGTCCAACCACTCATTATCTTTGTTCTTTTAGTACTTTTTCTATTGTTAATAACTTTTCAAATCTAAATTCATTTTTGAATTCTTGGATCATTGATTATGGTGTCACCTATTGCATTGCATGAAATTTGTCTTAGTTTATTTCTTACATACAAATTTCTCCTATTATTGTTTATTTACTAAATGGCTCTCAAATTATTGTTTCTTATAAAGGCATTGTTCAATTTTTACCATCTTTAATTCTTCATAATATTCTTTATTTATCTCATTTCAATTTTAATATTATCTCCATCTCAAAAATTACTTCCGCACTCAAATGTGTACTCACTTTTTCATCTTGTTACACTCTACAGGCCAACAATTTGAGGACGATTGATTTAGGCAGAATGAGAGAGGGATTATATGTCCTTGAATCTAATTTCGGTAAAAAGTAATCAACTACACATTCCATAAATTTCATCCAATTTCTACCTATTACACCTTCAAATATATGGCATTTTTGTTTAGGATATATTTTTGAACAAAGATTTAATCATTTATATAAACATTTTTCTTTTATTTCTATGCAACATGACGAGGCTTGTGACACTTATCATCTTTCTAAGTAAAGGAAACTTTCATTTTTTCAAAGTTTTAACGCAGCTAATGCAAGTTTTGATTTATTATATTTTAATATTTAGAGTCTGTTTCAACAAAATTCTATTCATAATCATAAATATTTTATTATTATTGTTGATAATTTTAGTCCCTTTACATGGGTTATTTTATTAAAATAAAAAGAAGAAGTACAAAATCATGTAAAGATTACTTTAGTTGAAACACAATTCAACTCTAAAGTTAAAGTTGTCCATTCCGATAATAGACTAGAATTTATTTTACATGATTTTTATGCTTCAAAGGACATTATTCATCAATGTAGTTGTGTTGAAACACCTCAACAAAATGAAAGGATAGAATACAAGCATCAAAATATTTTGAATATAGCTCATACTCTTATATTTTAATCTAATTTATCATCATTATCTTTTTGGTCTTATGCTGTTAAACATGCTGTTTATTTGCTTAATAGAGTTCCATCATCTGCAGTTAATTTTAAAACACCATTTGAGATTTTATTTAATCATCCACCAAATTATCATGACATTAAAATTTTTGGATGCTTATGTTTTATTTCTACCCTAATAGAAAATAGATCAAAATTTTATCCAAGAGTCAAAAAGGCTGTGTTTATTGGTTTTCAACATGGTTTTAAAGAATATATTATTTATGTTTTAGAAGATAAAAGAATTGAAATTTCTAAAAATATAATTTTTTATGAAATGATCTTGTCCTTAGTTATGAAAAATGTCCAATTTCATACACTCACTCCAACATTGCCAAACATGCCTTCTCAAAAATAAAATTCGGTTAGTCTTCCAATTGGACCCTTACCCATACCCATTGCCCATTTTCATTTAATTATTTTTTTTCTCCAACAACCTCTGTTTCTTCCTCACCGTCATGCCCTAACCAAATTGAACCCATGACCACCGAATCTATTTTAAGTCATACACCGTCCCCTTCTTTTGCAATAGACACTAGTCCACCGTCACCTCTTCATCCCACGTCACCTTCCTCATTACTTGAGCAACCGCGTCGTCGTCATTCTGACCGACCTCACCAACCTCTATCATATCTCTCTGATTACTTATGCAATACCTTTCTCACCTCCACAAATCTCTCTCCCTCAAAGTGTCGGTATTCTCTATCTTCAGTCATGTCTTTTTCTTCTCTTTCATATTCTCATCATAAGTTTCTTTTATCTCTACATTCTGATATTGAGCCAAATTTTTTTTAAGGATATCAATCAACACTCTAATTAGCGTAGTGCTATAAAAGATAAACTGAATACTCTCGAGTTGAACAAAACTTGGCACCTTATTGATCATCCTACAGGTTTTAAGCCGGTTGGCTGTAAATGGGTCTATCATATTAAACGTAAACCTGATGGTTCAGTTGATCGATATAAGGCATGTCTTGTGGCTAAAGAATTCACCCAAACTAAAGGTGTTGATTTCTTGAAAACCTTCTCCCCTGTTTTCAATCTTGCCACATCGAATTGGTTTTGGCATTGGCCTCTATGAAGCATTGACCCATACATCAGTTGGATATCAATAATACTTTTTTACACGGTAATCTTTCTGAAGATGTTTATATGACTCTGCCACCCGGATTTACATCTCTTTAACCGAATCAATGATGTAAGCTGCTGAAGTCATTGTATGGTTTACGACAATCTAGTTGTATGTGGTATGACAAACATTCTCATCTTTTTCTATCTCATGGATATCAACAGACCTTATCTGATTATAGTCTATTTGTTAAATTTACTGGTGCTCAAATTCCTGTCCTTCTAGTCTATGTTGATGACATTGTTCTTATTGGTAATTCTATTTTTGAACTTGCTTCCATTAAGTCTATTTTGTATTAACACTTCTGAATTAAAGACTTTGACCAATTAAAATATTTTTTGGGTATTGAGGTTGCTCAATCAGCAAAGAAAATTTGCTTATCTCAGAGAAAATACTTTCTTGATCTTTTGGAGGATTCTAGTTTATTAGGTGCTAAACCCACCTCTGTTCCAATGGACAGTGCCACAAGACTATATGAAGACAATATTCCTCTGCTATATGACCTTTTTGTGTATCGCCATTTGGTTAGGCATCTTATCCATCTCACTACTACCCGATCAGACATCATGTATGCTACTCAACAATTAAGTCAATTTATGGCATCTCCTACTAACTTTCATCTTCAAGCTGCCAAGCGTGTGTCACGATATTTGAAAACTACCCCCGACAAAGGACTTTTTTTCCAAGAGAAATAGATATTCAGTTTTTTGGTTTTAGTGACTCTGATTAAGTCGGATGTCCTGACACTCGGATGATCTTTAATAGGATATTTTTTTCTTGGACAACTCTTTAATCTCTTGAAAGACCAAGAAATAAACCATTGTTGCCTGCTCATCCACTAAAGCAGAATATAGTGCACTTGCCAACACAACTTGTGAACTTCAATGGATACTCAATGTGTTACCATTTTTACCCATCTCTCCTATCGCCCACCAATTTTATATTGTGATAATCAAAGTGCCCTTCATATTGCTGCTAATCCGGTTTTTCATGAACGGACCAAACATTTAGACATTGATTATCAATTGGTTCGACCCTGGAGTGATGAAACTTCTTCCCATTCCTTCTTCAAGACAGATAGTTGCCATTTTCACCAAGTCTTTGTCTCCTCATCCCTTCCATCTTAATCTCAATAAGTTCGGTGTTCTTGACATCTTACATCCTCCAACTTGTGAGGGCGTATTAAACCACTCTTTCATCTTAGTCATGACAACAACAAAGTGTCACACTGGCCCATAAATTCAGCCCAACAGAATTAGTTCGGTTATAATTTTAGCATATATATTTAGCTTTGCCTTTGTAATTTTTTCAATAAAAAAACATATAACACAATCTTCTTTATCTTTGCATATTCTTTAATTTTTATTATATTCTAATACGGAAAAATATAAATTAATAATTACTAAATAATATTTATACTATTTTTTACAATAAAATTATAAATACTTTTCTTTAAGTTCGAAACACAAATCATCAATAACAAGCAAATCTAACCATGTTGGCTTATTTTGCAAATTAGTGAAATATTTATTTGTATTATGAAACAAGTCTCATTTGGAATTTGTCTAATTAGTTAATTCTTATTCATTAGTGTGTTTAGATTAGTTAGGATTAGTGATGTTGTTGTTTCTTTGTTGAAACATGTTAAGAATTTTTGTCTGAAATTCTATGTTTACGTGCTATATAGTTTTGTGTTTCTTGGTGGTTGATAATTTGTGTTTATTAGTTAATTCTTTGTGTTTAGTAGATAGTTATTTATGTATCTAGTGGTTAGTTAATTTTGTGTTTGCATTTAGTTATTTATATGTTTATTGGTTATTGTTCCGATGGTTACCTGAAGCAGTGATTTGGACCTAAACGTGAGGTCCGGGTCCCCTAGTATGGCAGCATCCGACTTGATGTGCCGAGATGCCGTCTGTCCGAGTTCCTCGTGAGGAAGTGGGGGTGGTACTTGCAAGAGACTCCGATGCTTAAATTAGTAAGGGCTTTGAGCAGGTTTTTAGTAGATTAGAACGTGTCTTATACCTGGGAGGTGCCAGCGTATTTATAATTGAGTTGATAACCACCTTTGTTAGAGTAGTTCTATCTTTTTTGATAGATAAGCGTTCCCTTTATCTTGGGAGTTTGTTAGGATCTATCTTCTAGATGAGATAGAGTTAGTTGGAGAGACATTATGGAGGCGGTTACGCCGGATTGAGGTAGGCCTCTAGGTCATTGTTCGACCTCTTTAAAGAGGTCGCCGAGTCTATCAATAAGTCCACTTTTATTGGTGGGCCTTTTGGATTATTGGGCCTAACTTTTATTTGTTGGGACAGGATATGAACAGTGCTCCTGCTTGAATTCGTTCGTTTTATAGGTCGGGCTCAAACATTTTGTGGCTTCTGCTATGTAAGTTGGGTTTTGATCTTATTGGTATCACCCAACTTCTTTTGAATTTTTGAACGTTGGGGGATCTTTAATGACCATCGAATTTTGTGAGGTGGTTGCAACTGGGGATTCGGGCACTTTAAACACATAAAAGAGCCGTTCCTGATTGATTGTTCTTTTAAAAGGGGACTTTTCGACTCTTCTTCTTTTTTTTTGTTTCTGGAAAGCTATTTTGCTCTCTTCTTCACCAAAGTACTCTCTTTGTCATTTCATTCGTCTCTATTTCCTCGAGATTTCTTAATCTTGGCGTTTTGAAGGGTTATCTATTTTTGTCAGCACGAAGGGGATTGTTCATGCTCTGTTATTTTTTAGATGCGATCTTCCTCTCTTCTTTTCGATCTTTTTCGAGGTTGGTTCTCTTTTCTTTTTCCCTCAAGCTCTCCTTTCTGATTGCGTGCGACTTGCTTTGCTGTTGGTTTTGCTTTAGCTATCTTTGCACTTTCATCTTTGTTGTTCTAGAGAAAATTTCGATATGGAGCGTTTTGAGGAGAGGAGGCGTTTATTGCCAAAAAAGATTTAAAAAAAACCTTTTTTATTTGGAAGAATCCTTGTTGGTGTGGCTGTCGTCTGTTATGCACTGTGTTGCCCTTAATGGTGTCGTCTTTGGTGTGGTGTTATGTCGAAAAGTTGCCATTTGTTTTGTTGTGCAAAAGGATTTTGAAAAAATGGCTTACCCTTTATTTGATTTGTTTTGCCTGACTTGTATTGAACTATTAGTGACTGTCTGCTTTATTTTGCGCTTTATAGGTGTAGCTTTTATGTCTCGCAAAGTTATCTTGAACATGTCAACTAAGGTCCCCCTGCTCTTCGAATTTGGGTAGATAGTATTGTTTTAATGTGTGTCCCGGTAACCGACAAAGTACTGTGATACGTTTTGTAGATACCACATCATTTGTGAGAATAGAGAGGATCAGAGGAACTATGTCTTAGAACCACCTGATCCTGAGGAGAGAGTCTATTTTCCTCCTATAGTAGAGTCCGAACAGCCTTTCTTTTAAGCCTACGATTGCCTTTTTACTAGGCTAGGTATCTGACTTCCTTACACAGATTTTGAGATAGAGGTCTTGCGATCATCAAACCTTGCCCCTTCCCAACTACACCCGAATTCCTGGGCTTTCATGAAGATGTTCCAGCTCCTATGTTGGGAGTTGGACTTCCAGCCTACCTTGAACGTTTTCTTTTATCTCTTTGTTGCGACCCAACTGTATAGCTTGACCAAGAAGTCAGGATGGATATCCTTCCGAGCTGTCCAGGGTCGGAAGGCCTTTTCCATTTTCGACAACTCTTTTCATGACTTTAAAAATCACTTTTTTAATGTTAAAGGGGCTGCAGATGCCCGACTTTTCTTCCTTTCCGACAGCCAAGGGCCCTTATTTCCCTTGTACTAGGACACCCTCAATATTGTTAACGGGATCTGTCCAACTTAGATGACCTGGAAAGGGGGATTGTAGACTTTATTTTGGGTCTCTGGGGTCAAGATCCCCATTTGAACACGAAGAGATATCTGGGAGATCCTATCCTTCTGAAGTCCAATCTTGGTAGTTTCATCTTCCTTTCCTTGTTGAATTCTTCTTTTTTATTTAAATGTTGATTCTGACTTTGTTCTGTGTTGCTTTGCAGAAAGTATGGCTCCCAAGTCGGCTATGAAGTACCTACGGAACACCAAAAAGTCCCTTGTTGCAAAGAACCTTCAACAGCAAAAAGAGATTAGAATCCGATCTCAAAAAGAGGTCAGGGCGGGATCATCGGTCCGATCTTCTCCAAAAAAGAAGTCAGGGTCAGGCCCTGCTGTCCTAAATGTCATTATCCTCACTCCCCTGTCCAGACCTGTGTCTTTTGAGCTCTCCCCTAAGTCCCCTTCTTCTTCTGAGCCTTCCTTCAAGAAACAGAAAGTAGATGACAAGGAAAGCATTTACATGAGCCGCTTCGACACCTTGACTTGGAGTGAGAAGAATGTGCTCCCTTATCATCATCTAAGCACAAATGATGTCGCCTTCCAGAACCACCTCCAGCACTTATCACAGGGAGGCCTTTAGACGGTTGGGGTGTGTGCGACCCTGGCTAAAAAGTTGAGGGGCTCTCCTATCCAAGCAACGACTAGTACCCTGGTGGATGCTCAGGCGGATGTAGAGAGACTTGGTGAGATGAAGAAGGATCTGGAGAAGGAGCGGGAAACTTTAAGGTCAAACCTCGAAAGAGCTCGGGAGAGGGCCACTAAGTTGGAGGGTGCCTTAGCTGAAGAGAAGGCCAAGAAATACCAAGAGAGTTATACTCATGTGTTTAGCGAGAAGCTGGCATTGGAGGAGGAGGTGAAGGAGCTGAAAGTGGAGCCTGAGGAGTTTAGGGTGTTGGCCGCTTTAGGGATGGATGAGATGTTCAACAACTTAGAGTCTCAGGTCAGGGTCTTGGCTCCCGACCTAGACATTTCTCTCTTCAGTGTGAACAATATTGTAGTGGATGGAAATATAGTCCCTGCGCTTAACTTGGAGGATGAGGAAGAGGCTCTTGTGGACCCTAAGACCTCGGGGCCTCAGGTCAGTCAAACATCCACCTCGTGTAATTCCCCTGAAGTAATGGTGGTGGAGACTTCTATTCTTACTCCTGAAGTCATTTCGGTCGTACCCGTCTCCGTGCTTCCCTCTCCTTTGACTAGGGGCAAAGACGCTACTACTGGCGAGGCTCTCAACCCTTTCATCGATGAGAAGCCTTAAGTTTTTATTTGCTTTTTGTGTTTATTTGATTGCCCGACGTGTGGGTTTGTGACATTTAGTTTTTTGTAACAGTGGGTAGAACACTTTAATTTAGTTGCCTTTGTTTGCAACTTTTTTTAAGCAATGCTCATCTTTCACTTTAATTTGTTAAGTACCATTTAAGTCTTTGTAGTAGGGTATGATTTGTTTTAACTTTTTGGGTCTTTGTTATTAATTTCCTTAAGTATGACTAACATCGAATAATTGGACTTTTGCTAAGTTACTTTTACAGCTCTGTTTTTAATCTGACCTGTTTTGAAATCGCTTTGTACGAGTTATTTGTATAACTTCTTACATTAACTTGTACCTCATTGCTTTATCTTGCCGACCACTTTAGGTCGGTCAATGATTTTTGTGGTTTGTCGAGCTTAAGTTAATGCGTTTGAGATAGGAAACTTAAAAAAGAAATAGACCAGGAATCTTTTATTAATGTTTAAAAATTTCCCTTACAGAGCTATTTACTAAAGGCTTAAGTGCCCCTAGTCCTTGTACTAGTGCCTCATTAAAAAATCCTTTTTGTTGGGAAAAAAATGCACCTAGGTACAAGGCTTTTAGCTGTAGTATCTTTTTAGGATACAAGCGTGCCAAGACCTCGGGAGCTCCCGTCCTTGGAGGTTAGACACCTTATAAGAACCTTTACTTAGAACCTCTATTATCTTATAGGGCCCTTTTCCTGTTTTCAGCTAACTTCCCTTCACCAGACTTTTGCGTTCTGATGTCGTTCCGAATCAGGACGATGTCATTGGTGGTGAATCTTCTTTCGATCACATTTTTGTTGTACCTTAGAGTCATCCTTTATTTTAGAGCTTCCTCCTTAATCCGAGCTCTTTCTCGGACTTCGGATAGGAGGTCGAGCTCTTCTCTCTGAGCCTGGGTGTTGGCTTTTTTATCGTAGAACAGGATTCTAGGTGATTCTTTGACTATTTCTATGCTTCCATTCCATATGCTAATCAGAAAGGTGATTCTCCCGTTGTAGAATGTGGGATGGTCCAATAAGCCCACAGAACTTGAGGAAGCTCATCAACCCGGGCACTTTTTGCATCTTGCAATCAGTGCTTTAGCCCGGCAAATATGGCTTAGTTGGCGGCTTCAGCTTGTCCGTTGGCCTGAGGATGCTCTACCGATTTGAACGGGTGTTTGATTTTCAGGTTGGACACTAGAGTTCTGAAGGTAGAGTTGGTAAATTGAGTTCCATTGTTCGTGGTGATGGAGTGGGGAACTCCAAATCTTGTGACAATGTTCATATACAAGAATTTCTGACTTCTTTGAGCAGTGATGATTGCCAAGGACTTTGCCTCAATCCATTTAGTAAAATAATAGACCCCTATGATAAGGTACTTGACTTGGCCTGGTGCTTGGGGAAATGGTTCGAGTAGGTCTAGCCCCCATTTAGCAAATGGCCATGGCAATGTGACACTGATAAGCTCTTCAAGAGGTGCCACATGGAAATTGGCATGTTTTTGGCAAGGTGGGCACGTTTTCTTGAACTCAACTGCCTCTTTTTGTAAGGTTGGCCAGAAGAAGCTAGCTCGGATCACTTTCTTAGCTAGTGACCAAGCTCCTAAGTGGTTTCGACATATGCCACTATGTACGTCTCCAAAGACTTCCTTTGTACTGGAGATTGGGACGCATTTTAAGAGAGGTGTTGAAATTCCTCTTTTGTATAGGATATTGTGGACCAACGTATAGTTTTGTGCCTCTTTTAGAAGCCCTTTGGCCTCCTTTTCATCTTTGGGATGCATGTCAAATTCGAGGTAATTGACGATAGGAGTCATCCACCCTGAATGTTGATTATGTACAGTCAGTACTTCCTCTTCCTTTGATATGGATGGTGTCTGTAGAATCTCTTGGATGAGACTTCTATTGTTGTCCCCTAACTTGGTGCTGGCTAATTTTGATAGTGCATCAATTCAGGCATTATTTTCTCAAATTATATGTCGGACTTTACTTTAAAAAAATTGTGCCAATTGTTCTCGTGTTTCATCCAAGTACTTCTTCATAGTAGGGTCTTTAGCTTGGTAGGTGCCATTAATTTGCGAAATTATTACTTGCAAATCACTAAACACTACCACTTTTTCTGCCACCACCTCTTTAGCCAGCAAGTAAAGCTTCATATTCTGCCTAATTATTAGAAGCAGGGAACTCAAACCTTAGTGATAGTTCTATTCAAGTTCCTTGATTGCTTTCTAGATTAACACCAGCCCTGCTTCCAAATTTATTTGATGACCCATCCACATACAGACTCCATGTAGTGGGGCTTCTGGGACTTTCAGTGTATTCAGGGATGAAGTCGGTGAGATATTGTGATTTGATGGCTGTCCGAGTTTCGTATCATAAATTGAACTCGGACAACTCCACTGCTCATTGTGAAATTCTTCCTACCAAGTTTGTTTTTTGCAAGATATTTTTCATTGGTTGATTAGTACGGACTTTAATGGTATGGGCCTGGAAGTAAGGTCGTAGCCTCCGAGATGTAAGAACAAGAGCATAAGCAAATTTTTCTATCTTTTGATAATTCAACTCTGCCCCTTGTAAAGCTTTGCTGATGAAGTAGATAGGTTGTTGCCCCTTTTCGTCTTCTCGAAAAAGGGTCGAGGCTATAGCCCGACTTCTCACTAATATATATAGGACGAGTTCTTCTCCCTTTTCAGGTCAGGTAAGTATGGGTGGTTGCCCCAAAAATGTATTAAAGTCTTGGAAGGCTTGTTCACATTCTGGGGTCCACTCAAATTGCTTATATTTTCTTAGAATTGAGTAGAGGGGAAGTGATTTCTGAGCTGACCTGCCATAAATCTAGATAGAGCAGCCACCCTTCCATTTAATTGTTGGACCTCTTTAACACAGGTCAGACTTTTCATATTAAGTATAGCTTGATATTTATCTGGATTAACTTCTATACCTCTCTGGGTCACCATAAACCTTAAGAACTTCCCAGCCTCTACTGCGAAGGTGCATTTTGAGGGGTTTAACCTCATTTCATGCTCTCGTATAATGGAGAACACTTCTGCAAGGTCAGACAATAGTGTTCTGTCCTCTTTAGTCTTAATGAGCATGTCATCCATGTATACTTCCATGAGTTTTCCTATGTGAGAGGAAAATACCTTATTCATCAATCGTTGGTGGGTAGCTCATGCATTCTTTAATCCAAAGGGCATCACTATGTAGCAGTAGTTTACCTTTGGAGTTACAAAGTCTTTTCTTGGTCCGGCTCACACATCGGGATTTGGTTGTATCCCGAGTAGGCATCCATAAAAGATAGGTATCTATGTCCTGATGCTGAGTCGACCAGAGCGTCTATGCTGGGCAGTAGATAAGGGTTCTTAGGGAAGGCTTTATTGAGGTCGGTATAATTGCAACACATTCTCCACTTTCCATTTTATTTTTTCACTGACACGACGTTGGCTAACCACAGTGGATACTTAACCTCCCTTATAAACTCTGCCTCCAGTAGGGCTCGTATTTGTTCTTCCATGACCCATGTTCGCTCTAGTCCAAGCTTTCTTCGCTTCTGCTGAACAGGTTGAAAACCTGGGTACATAGCAAGCTTATGGCACATTAGGTCGGGATCTATACCCAGCATGTCAGAAGCTTTCCAGGCATAGAGATCGGAGTTTTCTCTCAATAATTCGACAAGTTGTTTCTTTATGCTTTCCCCCAGGTTTTCCCCTAAACTCGTTGTTTTGTCAGGGTGGTCTCCGATTTGTATCTCTTTTGTCTTGCCTTCTGGTTGGGCTCATAGTTCTTCTTGAACTCGGACTCCACCTAATTCAACTGTATTGACTTCTTTGCCTTTGGAGCTTCCTTTCATACTGAGGCTCTCATTATAGCATTTTCTTGCTAGCCTTTGATCTCCTTTAATGGTGGCAATTCCTTCAGCGTGGAAAACTTCATGCAAAGATGTCATGAGGCTAAAATAGTAACTTCTGAACTGAGTCCTACAGAACAAGTTACTGAATTCAATCAGCAACTGGATTTTCTAACAAAACAGCTAGCCGAATTCAAGGAAATACTACAAGAAACAAGATTGGCTAATATGAATATGGAAGTACAGTTGAAGCAAACAGAATAGTAGTTATCAAAACAAATAACAGAAGAGTGCCAAGCAGTTCAATTAAGAAGTGGGAAAACATTAAATACCTCACTTCAAGATAGCAGGAAGCCAGGAAATGAGCAAACTAACCAAAATCCCTCTGAGGACAGTAAGAGCCTAGAGAGGAATAATTCTGGCGCTCAAACGCCAGAGAATGGGTGGAAAGCTGGCGTTGAACGCCCAAACCATGCTCAGTCCTGGCATTCAACGCTAGAAACAAGCAAGGATTTGGCGTTGAACGCCCAAAGGGAGCACAGTTCTGGCATTCAGACGCCAGAAACAAGTAAGGAGTCGGCGTCTAATGCCACTCCAGCTTCCACCCCTGGCATTCAAATGCCAGTGGGGGATCAGACACATACAAGTACTGATAATAACCCATCTAAAAAGGCTCCTCAAACCACATTTGTAGGCAATAAACCTGCAGTAACTATGGTTGAGGAATACAAAGCCAAAATGCCTTATCCTCAGAAACTCCGCCAAGTGGAACAGGATAAGTAATTTGCCCACTTTGCAGACTATCTCAGCACTCTTGAAATAAAGATTTTGTTTGTAGAGGTACTTGAGCAAATACCCTCTTATGCTAAGTTCATGAAAGAGATCTTAAGTCATAAGAAGGATTGGAGGGAAACTGAAAAAGTTTACCTCACTGAAGAATGCAGTGCAGTCATTCTGAAAAGCTTACCTGAGAAGATTAAAGATCCCGAAAGCTTTATGATACCATGCACATTAGAGGGTACTTGTACCAAGCAAGCTCTATGTGATCTTGGGGTAAGTATCAACCTGATACCTGCATCTACTATTAAAAAGCTTGGTTTGACTGAAGAAGTCAAACCAACCCGGATATGTCTCCAACTTGCTGATGGCTCCATTAAATACCCATCAGGCGTGATTGAAGACATGATTGTCAAGGTTGGGCCATTTGCCTTTCCTACTGACTTTATGGTGCTGGAAATAGAGGAGCACAAGAGTGTAACTCTCATTCTAGGAAGACCTTTCCTAGCAACTGGTCGAACCCTTATTGACGTCTAAAAAGGGGAAGTAACCCTGAGAGTCAATGAGGATGAGTTCAAGTTGAATGTTGTCAAAGCTATTCAGTATCCAGACACCCCAAATGACTGCATGAGCATTGATATTATTGACTCTCTGGTAAAAGAGATCAATATGACTGAGAGTCTCGAATCAGAGCTGGAGGATATCTTTAAAGATGTTCAGCCTGATTTGGAGGAATCAGAGAGAATAATAGAACCTCTGAAAATACCTCAGGAAGAGGAGAAACCTCCTAAACCCGAGCTCAAACCATTACCACCATCCCTGAAATATGCATTTCTGGGAGAAGGTGA
>NC_029772.3:21033313-21046319 GCF_000817695.3 Arachis duranensis | reverse complement strand
AAGGGCATTAGCCCAGCCAGATGCATGCACAAGATCCTATTGGAAGGTGACGCCAAGCCAGTGGTTCAACCACAAAGGCGGCTGAATCCAGCCATGAAGGAGGTGGTGCAGAAGGAGGTTACTAAATTACTAGAGGCTGGGATTATTTATCCTATTTCTGATAGTGCCTGGGTAAGCCCTGTCCAAGTCGTCCCTAAGAAGGGTGGCATGACAGTGGTCCATAGTGAAAAAAATGAACTGGTTCCCACAAGGACAGTTACAGGATGGCGTACGTGTATTGATTATAGAAGGCTCAATACAGCTACCAGAATGGATCATTTTTCTTTACCATTCATAGACCAAATGCTAGAAAGACTAGCAGGTCATGAATACTACTGCTTCCTGGATGGATATTCATGTTATAATCAAATTGCAGTAGATCCCCATGATCAAGAGAAAATAGCATTCACATGTCCATCTGAAGTATTTGCATACAGAAGGATGCCATTTGGTCTGTGCAATGCACCTGCAACCTTTCAAAGGTGCATGCTCTCAATTTTCTCTGATATGGTGGAAAAATTTCTAGAAGTCTTCATGGATGACTTTTCAGTATTTGGAGACTCATTCAGCTCCTGTCTTGACCATCTAGCACTTGTTCTAAAGAGGTGCCAAGAGACTAACCTGGTTTTAAACTGGGAGAAATGTCACTTTATGGTGACTGAAGGAATTGTCCTTGGGCACAAAATTTCGAACAAGGGGATAAAGGTGGATCAAGCTAAGGTAGAGGTAACTGAAAAATTACCACCACCTGCCAATGTTAAGGCAATCAGAAGCTTTCTGGGGCATGCAGGATTTCATAGGAGGTTTATAAAGAATTTCTCAAAAATTGCCAAACCTCTAAGTAATCTGCTAGCTGCTGACACGCCATTTATCTTTGATAAGGAGTGTCTGCAGGCATTTGAGACTCTAAAAGCTAAATTGGTCACAGCACCAATCATCTTTGCACCAAACTGGACATTACCATTTGAACTGATGTATGATGCCAGTGACCATGCCATTGGTGCAGTGTTGGAATAGAGGCATGACAAGCTTCTACACGTCATTTACTATGCCAGTCATATTTTAAATGATGCACAGAAGAACTACACAACCACAGAAAAAGAGCTACTTGCAGTGGTTTACGCCATTGACAAGTTCAGATCCTATTTAGTGGGATCAAAAGTGATTGTGTACACTGACCATGCTGCTCTTAAATATCTACTCACAAAGCAGGATTCAAAATCCAGACTCATAAGATGGGTGTTACTTCTGTAAGAGTTTGATATAGAAATAAGAGACAGAAAAGGGACAGAGAATCAAGTAGCAGATCACCTGTCCCGAATAAAACCAGTAGAAGGGGCATCCCTCCCTCTTACTGAGATCTCTGAAACCTTTCCGGATGAGCAACTCTTTGCCATCCAGGAAGTGCCATGATTTGCAGACATTGCAAACTACAAGGCAGTGAGATTCATACCCAAAGAATACAGTAGGCAGCAATCAAAAAAGTTGATCACGGATGCAAAGTACTATCTTTGGGATGAATCATATCTCTTCAAGAGATGTGCAGACGGAGTAATCCGTAGATGTGTGCCTAAAGAAGAAGCACAAAAGATCCTCTGACATTGCCATAGATCACAGTATGGAGGACATTTTGGAAGTGAGCGAACAACCACAAGAGTTCTCCAATGTGACTTCTACTGGCCTACTCTCTATAAAGACTCCCGAGTGTTTGTACTTAACTGTGACAGTTGCCAAAGATCTTGGATATTGAGTTGTTTGATGTATGGGGTATTGACTTCATGGGGCCTTTCCCACCATCATACTCAAACACTTACATTCTGGTGGCAGTGGATTATGTATCCAAATGGGTGGAAGCTATTACAACACCCACTAATGACACTAAGACAGTGCTAAAATTCCTCCAGAAACACATCTTCAGCAGATTTGGTGCCCCTAGAGTATTAATCAGTGATGGGGGCACTCATTTCTGCAATAAACAGCTTTACTCTGCTTTGGTTCGTTATGGAGTTAGCCACAGGGTAGCCACTCCATATCATCCACAAACAAATGGGCAAGCTGAAGTCTCTAACAGAGAACTTAAAAGAATCCTGGAACGGACTGTAATTAACCATAGAAGGGACTAGGCAAGAAGCATGGATGATGCTCTGTGGGCATACAGAACAGCATTCAAGACTCCCATAGGAACTTCTCCATACCAGCTTGTATATGGAAAGGCATGTCACTTGCTAGTGGAACTGGAACATAAGGCCTACTGGGCTATCAGATTCCTAAACCTTGATGCCAAGTTAGCTGGAGAAAAACGATTGCTTCAGTTAAATGAGCTAGAGGAATTTAGACTCAATGCTTTCGAGAATGCAAAAATTTACAAAAAGAAAGAAAAAAGATGGCATGATAAGAAACTGTCATCCAAAGTCTTTGAGTCAGGGCAGAAAGTTCTGCTATTTAATTCTAGGCTCAGATTATTCTCCGGGAAATTGAAATCCTGGTGGAGAGGACCATATGTGATTACAAGTGTGTCACAATATGGATACGTAGAGCTTCAGGATAATGAGTCTAACAAAAAGTTCATTGTAAAAGGACATAGAGTTAAACATTATTTTGAAATAAATTTTGAGCAAGAATGCTCAAAACTGAGACTTAATTAAAGCTCAGTAATAGACCAGCTAAAGACAATAAAGAAACGCTTGTTGGGAGGCAACCCAGCCATTTACAAAGTTTATTTGTTAATTAATTGATTTTTACAGGTATATGTCAAGTATCTTCAAGGTAAAATGGCAATTGCTTGAGTTCACAGAGTTATAGAAGGATTCAAAGGATAAAAACAGCAAATGGAAGCTCACTGGTGCGAAAACACCAGTAAAAGCTGTTTTGGGCGTTAAACGCCCAAACAAAGCACCTTCTGGGCGTTGAATGCTAGAAAGAAGCACCTTCTGGGCGTTCAACGCCAGATTTACAGCGTCCTGGGCGTTCAGAAAAATGCCCAGTGACAAAGGAGTTCCTGGCATTCAACGCCAGAAAGAAACAACAGCTGGGCGTTGAACACCCAGGAGAAGCAGCGTTTGGGCGTTAAACGCCCAAAACATGCAGCGTCTGGGCATTTAACGCCAGGATGGTGGGGAGGAGGTAAATTCATTTTTTCTTCACAAATTTTTAATTTTTTTTGTGTTTCAATTCATGATTTCTTGCATAATCACATTCCAAGTTCTCATCCTTCAATTCCAAAAATTTTAATCCTAATTTTTAAAAACCCTAATTTCTAAAATCCTTTTTTCAAAAATATCAAATGTATCTTAGTTCATAAACACAAATTTTTTCCAATCCAATCCAACTATTTTCTCAAAATTTTTCAAAACTCAATTATCTTTTAAAATCATTTTCAAAATAAAAATTCAGATTTATCTTTTTCAAATATCATTCACAACTTTTTATTTTTAAATTATATCTTTTTCTTATCATATTTATCTTTCATAAATCATATCTTCTATCTTATCTTTTTAAAATTTTTTTCAAAACCCACCCCTCTCCCTTTTAAATCCACATTCGGCCTCCCTCCTCTCATCCACCATTCGACATTAGCTCTCCTTCTATCCCTCTCCTTTCTTTTCTTTTGCTTGAGGACAAGCAAACCTCTAAGTTTGGTGTGTTTATCCGTGATCACAAAAACATACTCACTAAGATCATGGCTCCTAAAAGAAAATAATCCACTCCAAGAGGCAAGAAAGAGAATATTCCAAAACCACTTTGGAATCAAGGGAAGTTCTTAACCAAAGAACATTCAGACCACTACCACAAAATAATGGGTCTAAGGTCAGTGATCCCGGAAGTCAAGTTCGATCTGAAAGAAGATGAATATCCGGAGATCCAAGAGCAAATTCGAAACAGGAACTGGGAAATCCTAGTACTGCCCTCTATGACTATCGGACCTTGGTCAGAGGAAAGATTATTCACATCCACCCTGAAAAAATTAGGGAGATCTTTAAGCTGCCTCAGCTAAAAGATGACCCAGACTCCTTTAATAGGAGAATGATGAGAACAAACAAGGGCCTAGACAAGATTCTAGAGGATATATCCATCCCTAGAGCCAAGTAGACCACCAGCACCACTGGCATCCCAATTCAACTCAAGAGAGAAGATCTCAAACCAATCGCCAGAGGCTGGCTGGACTTCATTGGGTGTTCTATATTGTCCACTAGCAACCGTTCTGAAGTCACTGTTAAAAGAGCAGTGATGATTCACTGCATCATGTTGGGAAGAGAAGTAGAAGTTCATCAACTAATCTCGTGTGAACTTTACAAAATAGCAAACAAGAACTCCAAAGATGCCAAATTGGCTTATCCAAGCTTAATTTCTATGCTCTGCAAAGATGCTGGAGTGAGGATGGGAATAACTGAGTATAACTCAGTTGAGCGGCCAATCACTAAAATATCAATGGAAAAATAACAGTTGCAGGATGACCCCATCAAGAGGAGAGCACAGGAATTCCTCCCAGAAATCCCTCAATTTGAATACTGGGAGCATCTTGAGGCATCTGTTTCCAAGTTGCAAGAAGCTATGGACCAAATAAAGGAAGACCAGAATAATCAGAATAGTTTTGCAAATTGCTTAGGGAACAAGAGGAGCAAGGGCGTGACTTGAGGGAACTGAAGCGTCAGAAATTAATTCTTGAAGGATCAAGCACCCCACAGACTAGAGGAATACCCACTTCCCAAAATATAAGTTGTTGAGTTCTAATTTTAGCTTTAACTCTGTGATAGTTGTTATTATAGGAATTTACCTTAGAAGTTATATAGGAGTAGTGGTAATTAGTATATCTATTTTGACTTTATTTTCAATTAAGTTATAATTTATTTTTCTCATCATCATCAAACATGAATAAAATAGTAGATTTTTAGAATAAAGAGGTAATTTATATTTTTCGAGTTCTTAATAAGAAAAATTATAATTAATTATATGTGGTGGCAATACTTTTTGTCTTCTGAATGAATGCTTGAACAGTGCATATTTTTTTAATGAGGAACACGAAAAATATTATTGCTTATCTGAAAAATCATGAATTTGATTCTTGAAGCAAGAAAAAGCAATGAAAAAAAAATTTACAAGAAATCATTGGATCAAGAAAAAGAAAAAAAGCCAATAGCCCTTAAAACCAAAAGGCAAGGGTGAAAAGGATCCAAGGCTTTGAGTATCAGTGGATAGGAGGGCCCAAGGAAGTAAATCCTAGCCTAAGCGGCTAAATCAAGTTGTCCCTAACCATGTGCTTGTGGCATGCAGGTCCAAGTGAAAAGCTTGAGACTGAGTGGTTAAAGTCATGATCCAAGGCAAAAGAGTGTGCTTAAGAACTCTGGACACCTCTAATTGGGGACTTTAGCAAAGTTAAGTCACAATCTGAAAAGGTTCACCCAATTATGTGTCTGTGGCATTTATGTATCCGGTGATAATACTAGAAAACAAAGTGCTTAGGGCCACGGCCAAGACTCATAAAGTAGCTGTGTTCAAGAATCAACATACTAAATTAGGAGAATCAATAATACTATCTGAATTCTGAGTTCCTATGGATGCCAATTATTCTGAATTTCAAAGGATAAAGTGAGATGCCAAAACTGTTCAGAAGCAAAAAGCTACTTGCCCCGCTCATCTAATTAGAATCTGAGCTTCACTTAAAACTCTGAGATATTATTGCTTCTTAATTTCTTTTTATCCTATTTTATTTATCTAGTTACTTGGGGACAAGCAACAGTTTAAGTTTGGTGTTGTGATGAGCGGATATTTTATACGCTTTTTGGAGATAATTTCATATAGATTTTAGTATGTTTTAGTTAGTTTTTAGTATAATTTTATTAGTTTTTAGGCAAAATTCATATTTCTGGACTTTACTATGAGTTTGTTTGTTTTTCTGTAATTTCAGGTATTTTCTGGCTAAAATTGAGGAAGCTGAGCAAAAAATCTTATTTGGGCTGGAAAAAGACTGCTGATGCTGTTGGATTCTGACCTCTCTGCATTTGGAATGGATTTTTTGGAGCTATAGGGGTTCAATTGGCGCGCTCTCAATTGGGCTGGAAAGTAGACATCCAGGGCTTTCCAGCAATATATGATAGTTTATACTTTGCACGAATATAGATGACGAAAACTGGCGTTCAATGCCTGTTCCATGTTGCAGTCTGGCGTTCAGCGCTAGAAATAGTTTACAAGTTAAAGTTCAACGCCAGAAACAGGTTACAACCTGGCGTTCAACTCCAGAAACAGCCCAGGCACGTGAGAAGCTTAAGTCTCAGCCCCAGCACACACCAAGTGGGCCCCAGAAGTAGATTTCTGCACCAATTATCTTAGTTTACTCATTTTCTGTAAACCTAGGTTAATAGAATTCCCATTAATAAAAAAATAGAGCTTTCCGCAGTGTATAAAATAAACTTTGTAGCTGAATACAAACGTTTCTTTCCCCCCCACTGCATAAGTAAATATATAACCTACAGAAAAGTGGGCTAATCCAACCAATCTCGCTTGCACAATGGAAATAAGGCAAGCAGTATGTTAATTTCTCAACTTTACCTTAAAATAGTCCTTCCCCTGCGCTGCGTTCTTGGACAAACGAAAAAAGAATTTTTATCGAAATTCTGAATCTTTTTTTTTTCGGGCTCGGCTAAGTGGTAGTATCGCCGAGCCCGAAAAAACCGAACCAACCAAAACCAATAAAAGAAAAAGAATACTTTCGTCGAGCAAAAACAACTAGTTTAGTATTTAAACAACTTTTAGAGACTTATTTTGGATCTCATGACATTTTTAGATCTGAATTTTATACTCTTTGATGGCATGAGTCTCTAAACTTCATTTTTGGGGGTGAGGAGCTCTGTAGCGTCTCGATGAATTAATGCAATTATTTCTGTTTTTCCATTCAAACATGCGTGTTCCTATCTAAGATGTTCATTCGCGCATAACTATGGAGAAGGTGGTGATCCGTGACACTCATCACCTTCCTCAATCCATGAACATGTGTCTGACAACCACCTCCGTTCTACATCAGATTGAATGAGTATCTCTTAGATTCCTTAATCAGAATCTTCGTGGTATAAGCTAGAATTGATGGCGGCATTCATGAGAATCCGGAAAGTCTAAACCTTGTCTGTGGTATTCCGAGTAGGATTCTAGGATTTGATGACTGTGACGAGCTTCAAACTCACGAGTGTTGGGCATGATGACCAATGCAAAAGAATTAATGGATTTTATTCCGACATGATCGAGAACCAACAGATGATTAGCCGTGCTGTGACAGAGCATTTGGACCATTTTCATTGAGAGGATGGGAAGTAGCCATTGACAACGGTGACACCCTACATAGAGCTTGCCATGAAAGGAACTTTGCACTTTTGCATGAGAGGAAACATTATGTTACAGGAATTCAGAAGACAACGCATCTCCAAAACTCCAACATATTCTCCATTATTGCACAACAAGTAATTATTTCACACTCTTTTATTTTTTAGTAATTCAAACTAATAATTATAATTGATCTCCTGACTAAGAATAATAAAATAACCATAGCTTGCTTCAAGCCAACAATCTCCGTGGGATCGACCCTTACTCACGTAAGGTATTACTTGGACGACCCAGTGCACTTGCTGGTTAGTTGTGCGGATTGCAAAAGTGTGATTGCAATTTCGTGCACCAAAGATATGATGAGTTTAAAAAGATTTGAGAAGAATTTAAAAAGATTTGAAAAGAATTCAAAAAGATAATTGAGTTTTGAAAAAGGTTTGAAAAGATATTGAAGAAAAATTAAGAAATATGTTTAGGATTAAAAATTTTTTGAAATTGAAGTTGAAAGATGAGAGTTTGTAACATGTTTATGCAAGAAATCATGAATTGAAACATGAAAAATGGAAAAAATTTGAAGTGAAAATGAAGTTACCTTCTCCCCACAATCCTAGCGTTAAACGCCCAACTGCTGCATGTTTTGGGCGTTTAACGCCCATTTGTAGCTTCTCCTGGGCGTTCAACGCCCAGCTATAGCTTCTGGCTGGCGTTAAACGCCAGAAAATCCTTTATCACTGGGCATTTTCTGAACGCCCAAGATGCTGCAAATCTGGCGTTAAATGCCCAGAATGATATCCATTCTGGTGTTTAACGCCCAAATGGCTATCCCTACTGGCGTTAAACGCCCAGTAGATGCTTCTTTTGGGCGTTTAACGCCCAAAATAGCTTTTACTGGCGTTTTCGCACCAGTGAGCTTCTTTTTGCTGTTTTATCCTCTGAATCCTTCTGTAACTCTGTGACCTCATGTAATTGATACTTTACCTTGAAGATAATTAATATGAACCTGTAAATTTATCATTTAATTAACAAATAAGCTTTGTTAATGGCTGGGTTGCCTCCCAGCAAGCGATTCTTTATTGTCTTTAGCTGGACTATTACTAAGCTTTAATCAAGTCTCAGCTTTGAGCATTCTTTCTCAAAATTGCTTTCAAGATAATGCTTGACTCTCTGTCCATTAACAATGAATTTTTTGTTAGAGTCATTATCCTGAAGCTCTACATATCCATATGGTGACACACCTGTAATCACATATGGTCCTCTCTACCAGAATTTCAACTTTCCGGGGAATATTCTGAGCCTAGAGTTAAACAGCAGAACTTTCTGTCCTGGCTCAAAGAGTCTAGATGACAGCTTCTTATCATGCGATCTTTTTGCTTTCTCTTTGTAAATTTTTGCACTTTCGAAAGTATTGAGTCTGAATTCCTCTAGCTCATTTAACTGGAGCAATCGTTTTTCTCCAGCTAACTTGGCATCAAGGTTTAGGAATCTGGTTGCCCAGTAGGCCTTGTGTTCCAGTTCCACTGGCAAGTGACAGGCTTTTCCATACACAAGCTGGTATGGAGAGGTCCCTATAGGAGTCTTGAATGCTATTCTGTATTCCCACAGAGCATCATCCAAGCTTCTTACCCAATCCCTTCTACGGTTAATCACAGTCCGTTCCAGGATTCTTTTAAGTTCTCTATTAGAGACTTCAGCTTGCCCATTTGTCTGTGGATGATATGGAGTTACCACCCTGTGGCTAACTCCATATCGAACCATAGCAGAGTAAAACCGTTTATTGTAAAAGTGAGCGCCATCATCACTGATTAGTACTATAGGGACACCAAATCTGTTGAAGATGTGTTTCTGGAGGAATTTCAACACTGTCTTAATATCATTAGTGGGTGTTGCAATAGCCTTCACCCATTTGGATGCATAATCCACTGCCACCAGAATATAAGTGTTTGAGTATGATGGTGGGAAAGGCCCCATAAAGTCAATACCCCATACATCAAACAACTCAATCTCCAAGATCCCTTATTGAGGCATGGCATAACCGTGAGGCAGATTGCCAGATCTTTGGCAACTGTCACAATTACGTACAAACTCTCGGGAGTCTTTATAGAGAGTAGGCCAGTAGAAGTCACATTGGAGGACTCTTGTGGCTGTTCGCTCACTTCCAAAATATCCTCCATACTGTGATCCATGGCAATGCCAGAGGATCTCCTGTGCTTCTTCTTTACGCACACATCTACAGATTACTCCGTCTGCACATCTCTTGAAGAGATATGGTTCATCCCAAAGATAGTGCTTTGCATCCGAGATCAATTTCTTTGATTGCTGCCTACTATACTCTTTTGGTATTAATCTCACAGCCTTGTAGTTTGCAATATCTGCAAACCATGGTACCTCCTGGATGGCAAAGAGTTGCTCATCTGGAAAGTTTTCAGAGATCTCAGTAAGAGGGAAGGACGCCCCTTCTACTGGTTCTATTCGGGACAGGTGATCTGCTACTTGGTTCTCTGTCCCTTTTCTGTCTCTTATTTCTATATCAAACTCTTGCAGAAGCAACACCCATCTTATGAGTCTGGGTTTTGAATCCTGCTTTGTGAGTAGATATTTAAGAGCAGCATGGTCAGTGTACACAATCACTTTTGATCCTACTAAATAAGATCTGACTTGTCAATGGCGTAAACCACTGCAAGTAACTCTTTTTCTGTGGTTGTGTAGTTCTTCTGTGCGTCATTTAAAACACGACTGGCATAATAAATGATGTGCAAAAGCTTGTCATGCCTTTGTCCCAACACTGCACCAATGGCATGGTCACTGGCATCACACATTAGTTCAAATGGTAATGTCCAGTTTGGTGCAGAGATGACTGGTGCTGTGACCAGCTTAGCTTTCAGAGTCTCAAACGCCTGCAGATACTCCTTATCAAAGATAAATGGCGTGTCAACAGCTAGCAGATTACTCAAAGATTTTGCAATTTTTGAAAAATCTTTTATAAACCTCCTATAGAATCCTGCATGCCCCAAAAAGCTTCTGATTGCCTTAACATTGGCAGATGGTGGTAATTTTTCAATTACCTCTACCTTAGCTTGATCCACCTCTATTCCCTTGTTCAAAATTTTGTGCCCAAGGAGAATTCCTTCAGTCACCATAAAGTGACATTTCTCCCAGTTTAAAACCAGGTTAGTCTCTTGGCACCTCTTTAGAACAAGTGCTAGATGGTCAAGACAGGAGCTGAATGAGTCTCTAAATACTAAAATGTCATCCATGAAGACTTCCAGAAATTTTTTCACCATATCAGAGAAAATAGAGAGCATGCACCTTTGAAAGGTTGCAGGTGCATTGCACAGACCAAATGACATCCTTCTGTATGCAAATACTCCAGATGGACATGTGAATGCTGTTTTCTCTTGATCCTGGAAATCTACTACAATTTGAATATAACATGAATATCCATCCAGAAAGCAGTAGTAATCATGACCTGCTAGTCTTTCTAGCATCTGGTCTATGAATGGTAAAGGAAAATGATACTTTCTGGTAGCTGCATTGAGCCTTCTGTAATCAATACACATACGCCACCCTGTAATTGTTCTTGTAGGAACCAGTTCATTTTTTTCATTATGAACCACTGTCATGGAACCCTTCTTAGGGATGATTTGGATAGAGCTCACCCAGGGGCTATCAGAAATAAGATAAATAATCTCAGCCTCTAGTAATTTAGTGACCTCCTTCTGCACCACCTCTTTCATGGCTGGATTCAGTCGCCTCTGTGGTTGAACCACTGGCTTAGCGTCATCCTCCAATAGGATCTTGTGCATGCATCTGGCTGGGCTAATGCCCTTAAGATCACTGATGGATCACCCAAGAGTTGTCTTGTGTGTCCTTAGCACTTGAATTAGTGCTTCCTCTTCCTGTGGCTCTAAGATAGAGCTTATGATTATAGGAAAAGTGTCACCTACTCCCAGAAATGCATATTTTAGGGATGGTGGTAATGGTTTGAGCTCGGGTTTAGGAGGTTTCTCATCTTCCTGAGGGATTTTCAGAGGTTCTATTATTATCTCTGGTTCCTCCAGATCAGGCTAAACATCTTTAAAGATATCCTCTAGCTCTGATTCGAGACTCTCAGTCATATTGACCTCTTCCACCAGAGAGTCAATAATGTCAATGCTCGTGCAGTCGTTTGGGGTGTCTGGATGCTGCATAGCTTTGACAACATTCAACTTAAACTCGTCCTCATTGACTCTCAGAGTTAATTCCCCTTTGTGGACGTCAATGAGGGTTCGTCCAGTTGCTAGGAAAGGTCTTCCTAGAATGAGAGTTGTACTTTTGTGCTTCTCCATTTCCAGCACCACAAAGTCAGTGGGAAAGGCAAATGGCCCAACCTTGACAGTCATGTCTTCAATCACGCCTAATGGGTATTTAATGGAGCCATCAACAAGTTGGAGACATATCCAGGTTGGTTTGACTTCTTCAGTCAAACCAAGCTTTTTGATAGTAGATGCAGGTATTAGGTTAATACTTGCTCCAAGATCGCATAGAGCTTTCTTGGTACAAGTACCCTCTAATGTGCATGGTATCATGAAGCTTCCAGGATCTTTAAGCTTCTCTGGTAAGCTTTTTAGAATGACTGCACTGCATTCTTCAGTGAGGTAAACTTTTTCAGTTTCTCTCAAATCCTTCTTATGACTTAAGATCTCTTTCATGAACTTAGCATAAGAGGGTATTTGCTCAAGTGCCTCTGCAAACAGAATCTTTATTTCAAGAGTCCTGAGATAGTCTACAAAGCGGGCAAATTGCTTATCCTGTTTCGCTTGGCGGAGTTTCTGAGGATAAGGCATTTTGGCTTTGTATTCCTCAACCTTAGTTGCTGTAGGTTTATTTCCTACAGATGTGGTTGGAGAAGCCTTTTTAGAGGAGTTGCTATCAGCACTTGTATGTGTCTGATCCCTCACTGGCATTTGAATGCCAGGGTTGGAAGCTGGATTGGCGTTGGATGCTAACTCCTTACCTGTTTCTGGCGTTTGAACACCAGAACTGAGCTTCCCTTGGGCGTTTAACTCCAACTCCTTGCCTGTTTCTGGCATTTAAATGCCAGAACTGAGTATGGGTTGGGCGTTTAACGCCAGCTCTCCACCCTTTTCTGACGTTTGAGTGCCAGAATTATTCCTCTCTGGGCTATCACTATCCTCAGAAGGATTTTGGGAAGTAGTTTGTTCATTTCTTGGCTTCCTGCTGCCTTGAAGTGAGGTATTTAATATTTTCCCACTTCTTAATTGAACTGCTTGGCACTCTTCTGTTATTTTTTTTGATCACTGCTGTTTTGTTTGCTTCAACTGCACTTCCATATTCATATTAGCCATTTTTGTGTCTTGTAGTATCTCCTTGAATTCGGCTAGCTGTTTTGTTAGAAAATCTAATTGCTGATTCAATTCAGTAACTTGTTCTACATGGCTGAGTTCAGCAGTTACTGTTTTAGCCTCTTCTTTCATGGAAGGTTCACTACTTAAGTATAGATGCTGATTTCTGGCAACTGTATCAATGTGCTCTTGGACTTCTTCAATTGTCTTTCTCATGTGTATAGATCTACCAGCTGAGTGGTCCAAAGACATCTGAGCTTTCTCTGTAAGCCCATAATAGAAGATGTCTAACTGCACCCACTCTGAAAATATTT
>NC_029772.3:21020092-21033176 GCF_000817695.3 Arachis duranensis | reverse complement strand
AGGAATTTTTCTGACAGCTGTTTCCATGTCCTTATGCTAGCCTTAGGTTGGTTATTTAACCACCTCTTAGCTTGGTCTTTTACAGTAAATGAAAACAGTAATAATCTGTAGACATCCTGATCTACTTTCTTATCATGTAATGTGTCAGCAATTTGTAAAAACTGTGCCAGAAACTCTATAGGTTCTTCCTGTGGAAGACCGGAATACTGGCAACTTTGCTGCACCATGATAATGAGCTGAGGATTCAACTCAAAACTACTGACTCCGATGGAGGGTATACAGATACTACTCCCATATGAAGCAGTAGTGGGGTTAGCATATATTTTATGAGGATTTTCGAAAAAGTGAGGAGAGAGACATGGGTTTATTTTATTTATTTTATTATATTAAAAAAATTTTGAAATAATAAAATAAAATAAAATAAAAACTACAATAAAAATAAAATAAAAAAAGATTCAAAAATATTTTATGAGGATTTTCGAAAAAGTGACGAGAGAGAAAGTGGTTAGGATATTTTTGAAAAAGATATGATTTTTAAAAAAAAACTTAAAAGGATATGATTTGAAAAATTTTGACCAAGTCAACCCAAGGAATTCAAAAATTATGAGAAATTAAAGGAAAAGATATTTTTTGATTTTTGAATTTATTATAAAAGAGAAAAATGCACAAAAGATAGAAGACTTAAAATTTTTAGATACAATGCTCCTTGTTTTCAAAAATTTTGGAGGGAAAACACCAAGGCACACCAAACTTAAAAATTTTAAGATCAAAACACAAAGAAGACTCAAGAACACCTTGAATATTCACAAGAATAACAAGAACAAAAGAAAGAACACCAAACTTAAAATTTTTAGAAAACCAAAATAAAATTTTCGAAAATTAAAGAAAAATTTAGAAGAGAACACCAAACTTAAAGTTTGGCACAAGATTTAATCAAAAAAATTTTTTTTTGAAAAATTTTTAAAAGGAAGATACCCAATTACCAAGAACACAAGCACAACGCTCTAACCAACTGAGCTATAAATTTAACGTGATTTAAAAAGGTATTTTTAAAGGAAAACAAAAACATGCAATTCGAAAATTGAAAGATAAAGAAAAGCATGCAATTGACACCAAACTTAAAACATGACACTAAACTCATAGAAAAACTCAAAATTAATAAAGAAAGATAATATTTTTAAAAAATTTTTGAAAAGAAAATAAAAGACTCTGACCCAAAAGATAAAATTTTCCTAATCTAAGCAACAAGATTCACCATCAGTTGTCCAAACTCAAACAATCCCCGACAACGGCGCCAAAAACTTGGTGCACGAAATTGTAAATCACACTTTTCATAATTCGTACCACTAACCAGCAAGTGCACTGGGTCGTCCAAGTAATACCTTACGTGAGTAAGGGTCGATCCCACAGAGATTGTTGGCTTGAAGCAAGCTATGGTTATCTTGTAATTCTTTGTCAGGATATCAATTATAATTATCAGTTGACTTGCAAATGAACAAGAGAGCATGGATTAAATAATACTTGTTATGCAGTAATGGAGAATATGTTGGAGTTTTGGAGATGCTTTGTCTTCTGAATCTCTACTTTCCCCCTGTCTTCTTCTTCACGCACGCAAGGTTCCTCCTATGGCAAGCTGTGTGTTGGTGGGTCACCGTTGTCAATGGCTACCATCCGTCCTCTCAGTGAAAATGGTCCAGGTGCGCTGTCAGTTCTCACTCATGCTGGAATAGGATCCATTGATCCTTTTGCGTCTGTCACTACGCCCAACCCTTGTGAGTTTGAAGCTCGTCACAGTCATTCAATCCCTGAAACCTACTCGGAATACCACAGACAAGGTTTAGACTTTCCGGATTCTCAAGAATACTGCCAATGGATTCTAACTTATACCACGAAGACTCTGATTAAGGAATCCAATAGATACTCATTTAATCTAAGGTAGAACAGAGGTGGTTGTCAGGCACGTGTTCATAGATTGAGAATGGTGATGAGTGTCACGGATCATCATATTCATCATATTGAAGTGCGAATGAATATCTTAGATAGAAACAAGCGTGTTTGAATAGAAAACAAAAATAATTGCATTAATCCATCGAGACACAGCAAAGCTCCTCACCCCCAACAATGGAGTTTAGAGATTAATGCCATCAAAGAGTACAAAGTTCAGATCTAAAATGTCATGAGGTCTAGAATAAATCTCTAAAAGTTGTTTAAATACTAAACTAGTAACCTAGGTTTACAGAAAATGAGTAAACTAAGATAGATAGTGCAGAAATCCACTTCTGGGGCCCACTTGGTGTGTGTTGGGGCTGAGACTTGAGCTTTTCACGTGCCTGGGCTGTTTCTGAAGTTAAATGTCAGGATGTAACCTGTTTTGGGCGTTTAACTCCAATTTGCAACCTATTTCAGGCGTTTAACGCCAGAATGGAACATGGAACTGGCGTTAAACGTCAGTTTACGTCGTTTATCTTCGAGCAAAGTATAAACTATTATATATTTCTGGAAAGCCCTGGATGTCTACTTTTCAACACAATTGATAGCATGCCAATTGGACTCCTGTAGCTCCAAAAAATATATTTCGAGTGCAGAGAGATCAGAATCCAACAACATCAGCAGTCCTTTTTCAGCCTGAATCAGATTTTTGCTCAGCTCCCTCAATTTCAGCCAGAAAATACCTGAAATCACAGAAAAACACACGAACTCATAGTAAAGTCCAGAAATATGAATTTTGCCTAAAAACTAATAAAAATATACTAAAAACTAACTAAAATATACTAAAAACTACATGAAATTACCCCCAAAAAGCGTATAAAATATCCGCTCATCAGTCATCGTGCCTGGGTATTATTCCTTGAGCGTCTTCTTTAGTGAAAGAAATGGTCAGTAATTCGAGTGATCGATTGTCCTGCTTGACTTCACATACCTCCTTGAGGTGGCATTTTTGCGAGGATTTTGATATTCCTCCTCCCGCAAATCCACCATTGATCATATGCATATGTCGTTCAGGGGTCTGAGAAGGGCGTTCTGTTCGTCCTCCTTTTTCATCCCATCTTCTCTTCCTCGAGTCGTCTGACTTGTCTGCCAGGTATCTATCAAGTCGGCCTTCCCTAGCTAACATTTTGATGACATTCTTGAGATCGTGTCATTTAATAGTGGAGTGCCCGTATAGCTTGTGGTACTCACAATATTCTGTCTGACTTCCAACTTTTTTGTGCTTAATCAGTCGAGGAGGTGAAAGCTTCTCTGTATGACATATCTCTCGGTAAACATCGACTAGAAAAACCATTAGAGGGGTGTAGTTGTGATATTTTCAAGGCTTTTCCACATGTTGCTCTTCTTTTTTCCTGGGTTTTCTTTCTTTGTCCTGACTTTGATAGTAGGGTAAGTTGGCTTGCGGGAAAGGTTCTCTGAGTCGAGAGTTTTCTTTCATGTTGATGTATTTTTTTACCCTTTCTTGTACTTCATTCAGAGAGGATGGATGTTGCTTAGATATGGACTGGGAGAACGATCCTTCTTTTAGGCCATTGACCGAACCCATTATTACTGCTTCAGTTGGTAGGCTCTGAATCTCTAGGCAAGCCTTGCTAAATCTTTCCATGTAGTCACGGAGGCTTATCCTGACCTCTTGCTTTACTCTTAGCAGGCTCGGGTCATGCTTTGTTTTGTCTTTCTGAATGTAGAATCTGGTCAGCAACTTTCTAGCCAAGTCATCAAAACTAGTGACCGACTTGGGGGCAAGCCATCAAACCATTTCATGGCAGCATTCGTTAAACTAGTTGGGAAGGCTTTGCAATGAGTCACATCAAAAGCGTCAGCCAGGTACATTCAGCTCTAAAGTTGCTGAGATTGTGACTTGGATCGGACGTTCCGTCATAGAGATCCATGTCGGGTGATTAGAAGTTTCAAGAAACTTTAGCCCTCATGATCTCTTCTTTATATATCAGCTTCTAGTTTTCGTAACTTGTCTTCTAATTCCTTTCGGCGCCTTACTTCTTTTCACAACTCCTGTTCTGCTTTCCATTGTCGTTCAGCCTCGTGTTCGAGTTGTTGCGATTGATCCCCTTGACCATGGACGAGATCCAGGATCTCAGTCACATGAGGTGGATCCTCTGCCTCAAGATGGTGGACCTCAGACTGAATCCTTTTTGTTTGAGAATTTCCTGAGGTTCCTTCCCCATGGGGGCCATGATGTGGTGAGGAGGAGAAGTAAGAGGGTTTGGTCCTCTGGCTAGTCTTCTGGTTCAGACTTAGATGCCGTATAGCCGTCTCTGAGCTCGTGGCCCATCATTTGTCAGAGGATGAAATCCAAGTCTCTGACAATGGCACCAATGTTCCGAAAGTTACCTGAAATGGTGATTTGGGCCTGAACGTGAGGTTCAGGTCCCCTAGTATGGTAGCGTCTGACTTGATGTGCCGAGATGCCGTATGTCCGAGTTCCTCGTGAGGAGTGGGGGCTGGTACCTGCAAGAGACTCCGATGCTTAAGTTATCAAGGGCTTTGAGCAGGTTTTTAGTAGATTAGAACATGTCTTATACCTAGGAGGTGCCAACGTATTTATAGTAAAGTAGATAACCATCTTTGTTGGAGTAGTTTTATCTTTTCTGACATTCCATTTATCTTGGGAGTTTGCTGGGATCTACCTTCTAGATGAGATAGAGTTGAGGAGAGACTTTATGGAAGCAGTTACACTGGATTGAGCTCGGCCTCTAGATCATTGTTCGACCTCTTTAAAGAGGTTGGGTCTTGATGAACGGATATTTTATACACTTTTTTATGTCAATTTCTTAGTGTTTTCAGTATATTTTGATAAGTTTTATTATGTTTTAGTAAGTTTTATTGCAAAATTCACTTTTTGGATGCTACTTTGAGCTTTTGTGTTTTTCCTATGATTTTAGATAAATTTTGGGTGAATTTGGCAATTTTTGGCAAAGTCTGATTCAGAGGCAAGGAAAGCATAGCAGATGCTGTCAGATTATGACCTCTATGCATTCAAACGAGCATTTCTGGAGCTACAAAGGTCCAAATGACACGTTCTTAATGGCTTTGGAAAGTAGCTTCCAGGGATTTGCATCAATATATAATGGTCTATACTTTTCTTTGAATTGGATAGCCCAAAACGGGCGTTGAATGCCCAAACTACCCCCTAGTGGGCGTCCAACGCCCCCAAGAGGACCAAGGCTGGTGTTGAACGCCTAAACCTGGAATTCAACGCTACAAGAGGAGCAAGGAAGCAGCATGGATACTCCCTATTGGGTGTCCAATGCCCACTCTTTCAAGTTAGAAGCCAAGCTCAGCCCAAACACTCACCAAGTGGGCCCAGAAGTGGATTTTTGCACCTTTCTGTTTTGTTTATTTCACTTTTGTAATTTTTAATTATTAGATTAGTATATATAGGCGAAGATCACAAGACTTTTGATCTTCAAGACCTCAGAATATAACACATGTTATTCTCTATACAATATGAGCAATTAGACCTCCTAGGTTAATGTTAGGAGCTCTGCTGATTCCTATGGATTAATGCAATTACTTTTCTACTTCAATCTATGTTTGACTCTATTCTATGATGCATTGTAGTTCTTTATCCTTATGAATTTTGATTCTACATGAGTTTCTTGTGATTCCTAACTCGTATAGTATTGAGCTACAGCTTGAGAATGAATTATAGGTTCCAACAAGTTATCTGGCCTAATTGGGGTATGTGACATAAAACCTTGTTAGTCAGGGGTAATTGAGGTTCTTGTGGCTCTAAGGGCTAGAATCATAGAGCGTCATTCTCTGATCCGGAAGATCCAACCTTGTCTGTGGCTGATAAACCACTATTTTATGATTTATATTATGCTCAATTGAGTGGTTTCTATCAAGTCTTTGCTCACTTATTCATATAAATTGCATGGTTTTACAATTCCTTCCTTATTCCTTAGTATATGTGAAAATATGTTTCCTAGACTATAAAGTTATCAATTTTAATTATCCTTTATTACCATTCGATGCTGTGATCCGTGTATTGAGTATTTTCAGGCTTTATAGGGCAGGAATGGCTTAGAGAACAGAAAGGAAACATGCAAAAGTGGAAGGAACACACAAAAATGAAGTTTTGAAGAAAATGGCAGCGACGCGCACGCGTGGACGACGCGAACGCATGTCTAGCGCAAAGCACGAGCGACGCGTACGCGTGACTGACGCATACGCGTGACAAGGAAAACTTCCAAATGACGCGCACGCGTGACGAACGCCACATGCAAAAAATTGCAGAAAACGTCTCCAGCGATTTCTGGACTCCTTTTTGGCCCAAATCCAAGCCCAAAAAACACAGATTAGAGGCTATAAAGTATGAGAATGCATCCATTCATTAACACAACATTCAATATACACAATTTAGGTTTTAGATGTAGTTTTTCTGAGAGAGAGGGGCTCTCTCCTCTCTCTTAGTTTTTAGGATTTAGGATTTCTCTTAGGTTATGTTTACTTCTTCTTCATTCCAGGTTCAATGTTCTTTTACTTTGGTTTCTCTTCTATTTTTATTTATTCTATTACCTTGATTTATGAATTCTCATGTTAGATTTGATTTTATATTTAATATAATTTGAGGTATTTCAGATTTATGATTGCTTTCTTTTATTTATGATATAAATAATTTGGATTTTTTTCCTCTTGGCTTTGGTTGAGTAATTGGTGACACTTGAGTTATCAAACTCCTTTGTGATTGATAATTGGAATTTGCTGATTGATTTGGATCCCTCTAATGCTAGTCTTTCTATAGGAGTTGACTAGGACTTGAGGAATCAAGTTGATTGGTCCACTTGACTTTCCTTTATTTAGTAAGGGTTAACTAAGTGGGAGCAATAAACAATTTTTATCACACCTGATAAGGATAACTAGGATGAGATTTCCAATTCTTATACCTTGCAAGGTGCTCATGATAATTAATTTACTTTATTGCTAATTTATTTCCTTGTTCCCTATTTCAAAAATCCAAAACAAAGATACCTTTTCCATAACCAATAATAAATCATACTTCCCTGCAATTCCTTGAAAGACGACCCGAGGTTTCAATACTTCGGTTATAAATTTTATTGGATTTTGTTACTTGTGACAACCAAACTTTTGTACGAAAAGATTTTCTGTTAGTTTAGATGCTATACTTACAACGTGATTATTTCTATGAAATTCTTTACTGGCAGAAGTCTGTTCGTCAGTGGCGTTTTGAGTAGGATCATCAAGAGATTGAATTGCGTGTGCTTCACCCTCTCCCAGATTGATCTAGCCTGTTCGAGTGTTTAGTTTGGACCTAAGAAGATTAATGACCACGACCAATGGCTTAATCACTTACAGCCTTGCCATTGAAGGAATCATTCATCATTGGAATAGTGAGTATGACATGTTAATCCAGAAGAAGAAGCTTCTCCGAAGCCTTAACTGGTCTTTTATTACTGTTTCTAAGTGTTATTATTATTGCTTGTTTATGCCCCTACTACAAACAACAACTATCTTTCTATTCACATAACTAAGATCTGCAAGATAACCATAGCTTGCTCAATCCAGCAATCCTCATGGGATTCGACCTTTACTCCCCTGAGGTATTACTTGGACGACCCGGTGCACTTGCCGGTTTAGTTGTATGAGTCACAAATTTGCGCATCAAGTTTTTGACGCCGTTGCCAGGGATTGTTTGTGATTGACAAACTAACAGTTGTCTTGCTTCTTAGATCAGGTACTTTTTACTAGTTTTCTTTTATTTTCTTTTCTTGTTAATTTTAAAAAATTCTTAAAAAAATATCTTCATCTTTAGTCATATTTTTCTTTTGTTTGAGTCTTGTGTTAATTTTTAAGTTTGGTGTCCCTTTGGTTTTCATTTCTTTTATCAATTTTTGAAAATTGTTCTTGTTTTTTTCCCTTAGTGTTCGAACTATTCTTGCTATTTTCTTGTTTGATTTCAAAATTTTCAATATTGGTGTCTTTTCGTGTTTTTCTTTCAACGTTTTTGAAAATTAGTGTCTTTGATTTTTAAAATCTTTAAGTTTGGTGTCCTTTAGTATTTGTCCTTTTTGGTTTTTCAAAAATTTATGTCTTTAATTTTTAAAATTAATTTCAAAATTTTTTCTCATTGGTTTTAAAATTTTAAGTTTGGTGTCTTAATTAATAATCTTGCTTTTCTTGTTTATCTTTTCTATCTTTTCAATTCTTTTATCTTTTTCTTAAATTTTCAAAAGTTGCTATCTTATCTTTTCTTTTTAATTTGAATTTTAAAATCTTCTAATTTTTAAAATCTTATATTATCTTATTTCCCTTCTTCTTGACTTTTTCAAATTTTCAAATTTAAAATCTTTCTTTAACTTTCTCCCTTTAACATCAAAACTTTTTAAAATCAAATCTTTTGTCTTAAATTTCAAAATATTATCTTATCTTGTTTCTCTCTTTTAACTTTCTCTTTTTAATTTTTAAATTTCAAAGATTCTTTTCAAACTTCTTACTTTCTAAAATTTTAAATATTTTCAAAAATCAAATATTTTTCAGAACTTTTATTTTATTTTCAATTCTTTCTTAGTTAGTTACATGTTTGTTTCATTTTAATTTTAAAAAGTTTGATTCTTTCTAATTCTTCCCTCTCTCTTCTATTTTGGAAAATCTTTAACGCTTTCTTCTCTCTTCTTTTTCGAAAAACCTCTTCTTCTTTTCTCTCTTTTATTTTCGAAAAGCTTCTTATTTCCCTTCGAAAATTCTTTTTAAATTAAAAAGCATCTTTCCTTTTTTTCTCTTCTTCTTATTCTCTAACAAGGACCTCTATACTCTAACATAAAGACACCTTTCCTTTTCTCTTCTTGTTTATGAATAGGAGTAGGGATAAAGAACATCTCTTTGATCCAGAACCTGAACCTGAAAGGACTCTAAGGAGGCGTCTACAACAAGCTCAGGCTAGCAGAGCCGTAAGAAATCTTACAGGAGCTATAGAACAAGAAGCAGAAGAAACAACAATGGCAGCTAATCAAGATAATGGGCATGACGCAAGAAAAGTCCTAGGATCTTACACTGCACCCAATTCTGACTTCTATGGGTGCAGCATCTCCGTTCCTGCTATTGGGGCCAACAATTTTGAGTTGAAGCCTCAACTAGTCACTCTGGTACAACAGAACTGCCAGTTCTATGGACTTTAACAGGAAGATCCAAACAAGTTCCTATCTAACTTTCTGCAGATATGTGACACTGTCAAGACTAATGGAGTGAATCTAGAAGTCTACAAGCTCATGCTCTTCCCCTTTGTAGTAAGAGACAGAGCAAGGCTATGGCTGGATTCTCAATCTAAGAAAAGCCTAGACACTTGGGAGAAGGTGGTCAATGGGTTCTTGACCAAGTTATTTCCACCTCAGAAGCTAAGCAAGCTAAGGGTGGAAGTACAAACCTTCAGACAAAAAGAGGATAAAAGGATCCCAGAGATCCCTTCCAACACTCTTCCAAGCAACACCGGGGTGAATCCAAAGGAATAGTACAAGGCCCTCATGGTGGAGGTTGTGATCGAAGTCAATGAGGAGCCTGCCATTGAGGAGCTTAAGGAAATCAGAGCTCATGAGAAGACTGATAATGTTACCTTGCACGCCCCTTTGTTGAGAGAGGAACCTGAGGAATAGTCTTCTTCAGAAGAGGATGAGAAGTCCAAGGAAGAGCAGATTGCTCGGTACTTGGCCATCCTCAGGAAATTGAAGGCCGACTCCTCTCATCCAGAGGCATTGGAGGAGGAAGAGAGCCTGTGGTACTAGCCAAGGAGTGCAGTACCTTGGTTCAAAAGAAGCTTCCTCAGAAGCTGCCAGGTCCCGGAAGCTTCCTGATTCCTTGTACTATAGGGACCATCACCTTTGATAAGGCACTATGTGACCTTGGCTCAAGCATCAATCTGATGCCTCTATCCGTAATGAAGAGGCTAGGAATTCTAGAGGTGCAGCGTTCCAAGATCTCATTAGAGATGGCAAATAAGTCCCTGAAAAGGGCATATGGCATGGTGGAAAATGTCTTAGTGAAGGTTGAAGACCTTTACATCCCTGCTGACTTCGTAATCCTAGACAATGGGGAGGATAGAGATGAATCCATCATGCTTGGAAGGCCTTTCCTAGCCACTGCTAAGGCCATTATTGATCTGAAAAGAGGAGAGCTAGTCTTGAGACTACATGAGAATTGTATCTTATTCAAGATACCCAACCCTCAGTCTCCCTCTGACAGAGTTGGTACCACTGTGCAACACATAGTGTTTCAACCTTCTCTCTCAGTGCTGAGCTTTACAGAGCCCTCGGACACCAACCCTAAGTTTGGTGTTGAGCAACCATCACCAAGCACTGAGAAGAAAGGTACTAAGAAGAAGGTACCTAAAGTCTGGAGGGACAAGGAGATCCCCACTGAAGACCTCTCACCTGGCATGAAAGTTGTCTTCACTAAGAATTCAGTCGTTCCACACACAGTAAACAGGATCCTATCTCTAGAGCATGTGCAGTTCACCCATGAGAGCACAAGAAGAAAGTTCACTATTAGGGATAAAGTTCTGAGCCCCTACCTACCTCTGTAATAGAGCTATCTGGTGCACGAAATTGCAATCACACTTTTGCAGTTCCGCACAACTAACCAGCAAGTGCACTGGGTCGTCCAAGTAATACCTTACGTGAGTAAGGGCCGATCCCACGGAGATTGTCGGCTTGAAGCAAGCTATGGTTATCTTGTAACTCTTAGTCAGGATATCAATAATTATCAGATTTAATTGTGAAAAGTAAAAGAACATGAAATAAGTACTTGTTTTGTAGTAATGGAGAACAGGTTGAGGTTCTGGAGATGCTCTATCTTCTGAATCTCTGCTTTCCTACTGTCTTCTTCTTCATGCACGCAAGGCTCCTTCCATGGCAAGCTGTATGTAGAGTTTCACCGTTGTCAATGGCTACCTCCCATCCTCTCAGTGGAAATGTTCAACGTGCTCTGTCACAGCACGGCTAATCATCTGTCGGTTCTCAATCAGGTTGGAATAGAATCCAGTGATTCTTTTGCGTCTGTCACTAATGCCCAGCCTTCAGGAGTTTGAAGCTCATCACAGTCATTCAATCCTTGGATCCTACTCAGAATACCACAGACAAGGTTTAGACCTTTCGGATTCTCTTGAATGCCGCCATCAATTCGAGCTTATACCACGAAGATTCTGATTAAGGAACCCAAGAGATATCTACTTAATCTAAGGTAGAACGGATGTGGTTGTCAGGCACATGTTCATAGGTAAGAATGATGATGAGTGTCACGGATCATCACATTCATCAGGTTTAGGAACAAGTGATATCTTAGAATAGAAGCAAGCGTGATTGAATGAAAAACAGTAGTAATTGCATTAATCCATCAAGACACAGCAGAGCTCCTCACCCCCAACCATGGGGTTTAGAGACTCATGCTGTAGAAGATACAATGAGAAACGTGTAAAATGTCATTCGGTAGAGATACAATGTCAAAAGGTCCTATTAATAGTGAACTAGTAACCTAGGGTATACAGAAATGAGTAAATGACGTAAAAATCCACTTCCGGGGTCCACTTGGTGTGTGCTTGGGCTGAGCATTGAAGCTTTCATGTGTAGAGACTTTTTCTGGAGTTAAACGCCAGCTTTTATGCCAGTTTGGGCGTTTAACTCCAATTTCTGTGCCAATTCCGGCGTTAAACGCCGGGAATTCTGAAGTTGATTTGCAATGCCGGTTTGGGCTATAAAATCTCGGGAAAAGTATGTACTATTATACATTGCTGGAAAGCCCAGGATGTCTAATTTCCAACTCAATTGAGAGTGTGCCAATTGGGCTTCTGTAGCTCCAGAAAATCTACTTCGAGTGCAAGGAGGTCAGAATCCAACAGCATCTGCAGTCCTTTTCAGCCTCTGAATCAGATTTTTGCTCAGGTCCCTCAATTTCAGCCAGAAAATACCTGAAATCACAGAAAAATACACAAACTCATAGTAGAGCCCAGAAAAGTGAATTTTAACTAAAAACTAATAAAAATGTAATAAAAACTAACTAAAATATACTAAAAACATACTAAAAGCAATGCCAAAAAGCGTATAAATTATCCGCTCATCACAACACCAAACTTAAATTGTTGCTTGTCCCCAAGCAACTGAAAATCAAAATAGAATAAAAAGAAGAGAATATACTATAGACTCCAAAATATCAAAGAAACTTGGCTCCAATTAGATGAGCGGGACTAATAGCTTTTTGCTTCTGAACAGTTTTGGCATCTCACTTTATCCTTTGAAGTTTAGAATGATTGGCCTATATAGGAACTCAGAATTCAGATAGTGTTATTGATTCTCCTAGTTAAGTATGATGATTCTTGAACATAGCTACTTTATGAGTCTTGGCTGTGGCCTAAAGCACTCTGTCTTCCAGTATTACCACCGGATACATACATGCCACAGACACATAACTGGGTGAACCTTTTTAGATTGTGACTCAGCTTTGCTAGAGTCCCCAATTAGAGGTGTCCAAGGTTCTTAAGCACACTCTTTTTGCCTTGGATCAATTTTTATTTCTACCCTTGCCTTTTGGTTTAAAGGGCTATTGGCTTTTTCTGCTTGCTTGTTCTTCTTCTCTTTTTTTTTTTTTTGCTTTTTCTTACTTCAAGAATCAATTTGATGAATTTTTAGATCCTCAACAACATTTCTCCTTTTCCATCATTCTTTCAAGAGCCAACAAATTTAACATTCTTTAAACAACAAATTCAAAAGACATATGCACTGTTCAAGCATTCATTCAGAAAACAAAAAGTATTGTCACCACATCAAACTAATTCAACTAGTTTCAGAGATAAATTCGAAATCTTGTACTTCTTGTTCTTTTATAATAAAAACATTTTTCATTTTAGGAAAGGTGATGGATTCATAGGACATTCATAGCTTTAAGGCATAGACACTAAGATACTAATGATCATGTAATAAGACACAAACATAGATAAACATAAGCATAAAAATTCGAAAAATAGAAAATAAAGAACAAGGAGATTAAAGAACGGGTCCACCTTAGAGATGGCGGCTTGTTCTTCCTCTTGAAGATCTTATGGAGTGCTTGAGCTCCTCAATGTCTCTTC
>NC_029772.3:21019599-21020005 GCF_000817695.3 Arachis duranensis | reverse complement strand
GAGGATGGAATGTTCTTGGTGCTCCACCCTTAGTTGTCCCATGTTGGAACTCAATTCTCCTAGGGAGGTGTTGATTTTCTCCCAATAGTTTTGTGGAGAAAAGTGCATCCCTTGAGATGAATCTCTCCATCTCCCAGGGCTCGGAAGTGGAAGCTTTTGCCTTCCCTTTCCTCTTTCTAGAGGTTTCTCCGACCTTAGGTGCCATAAATGGTTATGGAGAAACAAAAAGCAACGCTTTTACCACACCAAACTTAGAAGGTTTGCTCGTCCTCGAGCAAAAGAAGAAAGAAGAGAGAGAGTGGTGGGGTAGGTGGGGATCCTGTGGGGTCCACAGATCCTGAGGTGGCAAGGAAAATTCATCCCTGCACCAAGTGGTGAGCAAAAATGCTCCTTCTGCCAATCCTGG
>NC_029772.3:21017130-21019349 GCF_000817695.3 Arachis duranensis | reverse complement strand
TCACTGTCTGCAAGCCACGGAGCTTCCTGAATAGCAAATAATTGCTCATCCGGAAAGGTTTCAGAGATCTCAGTAGGAGGGAGGGATGCTCCTGCTACTGGTTCTATCCGGGACAGGTGATCAGCTACTTGATTCTCTGTCCCTTTTCTGTCTCTTATTTCTATATCAAACTCTTGCAGAAGCAACACCCATCTTATGAGCCTGGGTTTTGAATCCTGCTTTGAGAGTAGATATTTAAGAGCAGCATGGTCAGTGTACACAATCACTTTTGATCCTACTAAATAAGATCTGAACTTGTTAATGGCATAAACCACTGCAGTTAACTCCTTTTCTGTGGTTGTGTAGTTCTTCTGTGCATCATTTAGAATACGGCTGCCATAATAAATGACGTGCAGAAGCTTACCATGCCTTTGTCCCAATACTGAACCAATGGCATGGTCACTGGCATCACACATTAGTTCAAATGGTAATGTCCAGTCTGGTGCAGAGATGACTGGTGCTGTGACCAGCTTAGCTTTCAGAGTCTCAAACGCCTACAAACACTCATTATCAAGAATAAATAGAGTGTCAGCAGCTAGCAGATTACTCAGAGGTTTGGCAATTTTTGAAAAATCCTTTATAAACCTTCTGTAGAATCTTGCATGCCCCAGAAAGCTTCTGATTGCCTTAACATTGGCAGGTGGTGGTAATTTTTCAATTAACTCCACCTTATCTTGATCCACCTCTATTCCTTTGTTCGAAATTTTGTGTCTAAGGACAATTCCTTCAGTCACCATAAAGTGACATTTTTCCCAGTTTAAGACCAGGTTAGTCTCTTGGCACCTTTTCAGGACAAGTGCTAAATGATCAAGACAGGAGCTGAATGAGTCTCCAAATACTGAGAAGTCATCCATAAAGACTTCCAGGAACTTCTCTACCATATCTGAGAAGATAGAGAGCATGCACCTCTGAAAGGTTGCAGGTGCATTGCACAGACCAAAAGGCATCCTTCTGTAGGCAAATACTCCAGAAGGACATGTGAATGCTATTTTCTCTTGGTCTTGAGGATCTATTGCAATTTGGTTGTAACCTGAATAGCCATCCAAAAAGCAGTAGTATTCATGACCTGCTAGTCTCTCTAGCATCTGGTCTATGAATGGTAAAGGAAAATGATCCTTTCTGATGACTGTATTGAGCCTTCTGTAGTCAATACACATGCGCCACCCTGTAACTGTTCTTGTAGGAACTAGTTCATTCTTTTCATTATGAACCACTGTCATGCCTCCCTTCTTGGGGACAACGTGAACAGGGCTCACCCAGGGGCTATCTGAAATAGGATAAATAATCCCAGCCTCTAGTAACTTAGTGACCTCTTTCTGCACTACCTCCTTCATGGTTGGATTTAGCCGCCTCTGTGGTTGAACCACTGGCTTAGCATCATCCTCCAATAGGATCTTGTGCATGCATCTTGCTGGGCTAATGCCCTTAAGATCACTTATGGACCACCCAAGAGCTATCTTGTGTGTCCTTAGCACTTGAATTAGTGCTTCCCCATCCTGTGGATTTAAAGCAGAGGTTATGATCACTGGAAAAGTGTCACCCTCTCCCAGAAATGCATATTTCAGGGATGGTGGTAGTGGTTTGAGCTCTGGTTTAGGAGGTTTCTCCTCTTCCTGAGGAATTTTCAGAGGTTCTTTTATTTCCTTTAGTTCCTCCAAATCAGGCTGAACATCTGGTTCCTCCAGGTTAGGCTGAACATCTTTAAAGATATCCTTAAGCTCAGATTAGAGACTCTCAGTCATATTGATCTCTTCCACTAAAGAGTCAATAATGTCGACGCTCATGCAGTCATTTGACGTGTCTGGATGCTGCATAGCTTTGACAACATTCAACTTGAACTCATCCTCATTGACTCTCAGGGTTAATTCCCCTTTTTGGACGTCAATAAAGGTTCGTCCAGTTGCTAGGAAAGGTCTTCCTAGAATGAGAGTTGCACTCTTGTGCTCCTCCATTTCCAGCACTACAAAGTCAGTGGGAAAGGCAAATGGCCCAGCCTTGACAATCATGTCCTCAATTATGCCTGATGGATATTTAATGGAGCCATCAGCAAGTTGGAGACATATCCGGGTTGGTTTGACTTCTTCAGTCAAACCAAGCTTCCTGATAGTGGATGCAGGTATTAGGTTGATACTTGCCCCAAGATCACATAGAGCTTGCTTGGTACAAGTACCCTCTAATGT
>NC_029772.3:21015332-21016533 GCF_000817695.3 Arachis duranensis | reverse complement strand
CTTGAGTATAGATGTTGATTTCTAGCAACAGTATCTATCAGTTCTTGAGCCTCTTCAATCGTCTTTCTCATATAAATAGATCCACCAGCTGAGTGGTCTAGAGACATCTGAGCTTTTTCTGTAAGCCCATAGTAGAAGATGTCTAACTATACCCACTCTGAAAACGTTTCGGAGGGGCATTTTCTTAGCATACCTCTATACCTCTCCCAGGCATTATAAAGGGATTCATTATCCTCTTGTTTAAAGCCTTGGATGTCTAGCCTTAGTTGTGTCATCCTTTTTGGAGGGTAAAATTGATTCAGGAATTTGTCTGATAACTGTCTCCATGTTTTTATGCTTGCTGTGGGTTGGTTATTCAACCACCTCTTAGCTTGATCTTTTACAGCAAATGGAAACAGTAATAATCTGTAGACATCCTGATCCACCTCTTTATCACGTACTGTGTCAGCAATTTGTAAGAATTGTGCTAGAAACCTAGTAGGTTCTTCCTGTGGAACACCGGAATACTGACAATTTTGCTGCACCATGATAATGGGTTGAGGATTTAGCTTAAAGCTACTTGCTTTAATGGGAGGTATACAGATACTACTCCCATATGCAGCTGTAATGGGGTTAGCATATGACCCCAGAGTCCTTCTGGACTGCTCAATTCCACTTAGGTCCATGATGGAGAAAGGGAGATAATATGGATTGCAAGTAGAAATTTTTTTTTAAAGTGACCGAAAATAATAAAATAAAATAAATAGAAAAGAAAATAAAATAAAATTTCGAAAACTGAAAGAAAATAAAATCAAAGCAAATTGAAAACTAAATTAATTAATTAATTAAAAGATTTTGAAATTAGCAATTAAAAAGATATGATTGAAAAATTAAAAAGATTTGATTTTTGAAAAAGATTTGAAAAGATCAATTTTTGAAATTAGAATTTTGACTTGACTAAAAAAAAGATATGATTTTGAAAAAGATTTGATTTTTTTTTTTGGAGTGAGGAAAGAGAAAAACAACAAAATGACACCAAACTTAAAATTTTTAGAAAATCAAACACAAATTTTCGAAAATCTAAAGGAAAACACAAAGAAGACACCAAACTTAGAAATTTTTTTAAAGATCAAGAAAGGAATAAGAACATGCAAATTCGAAAAATTAAAAGAAAACAAAAGCATGCAATTGACACCAAACTTAAAATATGAAACTAAACTCA
>NC_029772.3:21014406-21015155 GCF_000817695.3 Arachis duranensis | reverse complement strand
TGCACAACTAACCAGCAAGTGCACTGGGTCGTCCAAGTAATACCTTACGTGAGTAAGGGTCGATCCCACGGAGATTGTCGGCTTGAAGCAAGCTATGGTTATCTTGTAACTCTTAGTCAGGATATCAATAATTATCAGATTTAATTGTAAAAAGTAAAAGAACATGAAATAAGTACTTGTTTTGCAGTAATGGAGAACAGGTTGAGGTTCTGGAGATGCTCTATCTTCTGAATCTCTGCTTTTCTACTGTCTTCTTCTTCATGCACGCAAGGCTCCTTCCATGGCAAGCTGTATGTAGGGTTTCACCAATGTCAATGTGTCATAGAAGATACAATAAGAAACGTGTAATGTGTCACGAGGTAAAGATACAATGTCAAAAGATCCTATTTATAGTGAACTAGTAACCTAGGATGTACAGAAATGAGTAAATGACATAAAAATCCACTTCCGGGGTCCACTGAGTGTGTGCTTGGGCTGAGCATTGAAGCTTTCATGTATAGAGACTTTTTCTGGAGTTAAACGCCAGCTTTAGTGCCAATTTGGGCGTTTAACTCCAATTTTTGTGCCAGTTCTGGCGTTAAACGCCGGGAATTCTGAAGCTTATTTGCAACGCCGGTTTGGGCCATCAAATATCGAGCAAAATATAAACTATTATACATTGCTGAAAAGCCCAGGATGTCTACTTTCCAACGCAATTGAGAGCATGCCAATTGGGTTTTTGTAGCTCCAGAAAATCCACTTCGAGTGCA
>NC_029772.3:21013536-21013684 GCF_000817695.3 Arachis duranensis | reverse complement strand
ATTTTAGATTGTGACTCAGCTTTGCTAGAGTCCCCAATTAGAGGTGTCCAAGGTTCTTAAGCACACACTTTTTGCCTTGGATCACTTTTTATTTCTACCCTTGCCTTTTGGTTTAAAGGGCTATTGGCTTTTTCTGCTTGCTTTTTCT
>NC_029772.3:21012582-21013458 GCF_000817695.3 Arachis duranensis | reverse complement strand
TGCTTTTTCTTGCTTCAAGAATCAATTTTTTGATTTTTCAGATCCTCAATAACAGTTCTCCTTTTTCATCATTCTTTCAAGAGCCAACATTCATGAACAACAAATTCAAAAGACATATGCACTGTTCAAGCATACATTCAGAAAATAAAGTATTGCCACCACATCAAAATAATTAATCTGTTATAAAATTCAAAATTCATGCAATTCTTCTCTTTTTTAAATAAAAACATTTTTCATTTTAAGAAAGGTGATGGATTCATAGGACATTCATAGCTTTAATGCATAGACACTAAGATACTAATGATCATGTAATAAGACACAAACATAGATAAACATAAGCATAAAAATTCGAAAAATAGAAAATAAAGATCAAGGAGATTAAAGAACGGGTCCACCTTAGTGATGGCGGCTTGTTCTTCCTCTTGAAGATCTTATGGAGTGCTTGAGCTCCTCAATGTCTCTTCTTGCCTTTGTTGCTCATCTCTCATGATTCTTTTATCTTCTCTAATTTCATGGAGGATAATGGAATGTTCTTGGTGCTCCACCCTTAGTTGTCCCATGTTGGAACTAAACTCTCCTAGGGAGGTGTTTAATTGCTCCCAATAGTCTTGTGGAGGAAAGTGCATCCCTTGAGGAATCTCAGGGATCTCATGATGAGTGGGATCTCTTGTGTAGAAGTGGAAGCTTTTGCCTTCCCTTTCCTCTTTCTAGAGGTTTCTCCGACCTTAGGTGCCATAAATGGTTATGGAGAAACAAAAAGCAACGCTTTTACCACACCAAACATAGAAGGTTTGTTCGTCCTCGAGCAAAAAAAGAAAGAAGAGAGAGAGTGGTGGGGTAGGTGGGGATCCTGTGGGGTCCACAGATCCTGAGGTG
>NC_029772.3:21007938-21012481 GCF_000817695.3 Arachis duranensis | reverse complement strand
TGGCGTTTAACGCCAGGCTGGTGCCCATTTCTGGCGTTTAACGCCAGCTTGGTGCCCATTCCTGGCGTTTAACGCTAGTCTGGTGCCCTTTTCTGGCGTTAAACGCCCAGAGTGGTGCCAGACTGGGCGTTAAACGCCCATTTGCTGCCCTTACTGGCGTTTAAACGCCAGCAAGTTTTCCTCCAGGGTGTGCTGTTTTTCTTTCTGTTTTTCATTCTGTTTCTGCTTTTTCAATTGATTTTGTGACTTTCCATGATCATCAACCTATAGAAAACATAAAATAACAAAGGAAAATAATAAATACAACATTGGGTTGCCTCCCAACAAGCACTTCTTTAATGTCAGTAGCTTGACAGTGGGCTCTCATGGAGCCTCACAGATACTCAGAGCCATATTGGAACCTCCCAACACCAAACTTAGAGCTTGGATGTGGGGATTCAACACCAAACTTAGAGTTTCGGAAAGGTTTCAGAGATCTCAGTAGGAGGGAGGGATGCTCCTGCTACTGGTTCTATCCGGGACAGGTGATCAGCTACTTGATTCTCTGTCCCTTTTCTGTCTCTTATTTCTATATCAAACTCTTGTAGAAGCAACACCCATCTTATGATCCTGGGTTTTGAATCCTGCTTTGTGAGTAGATATTTAAGAGCAGCATGGTCAGTGTACACAATCACTTTTGATCCTACTAAATAAGATCTGAACTTGTCAATGGCATAAACCACTGCAGTTAACTCCTTTTCTGTGGTTGTGTAGTTCTTCTGTGCATCATTTAGAATACGGCTGCCATAATAAATGACGTACAGAAGCTTACCATGCCTTTGTCCCAATACTGCACCAATGGCATGATCACTGGCATCATACATTAGTTCAAATGGTAATGTCTAGTCTGGTGCAGAGATGACTGGTGCTGTGACCAACTTAGCTTTCAGAGTCTCAAACGCCTGCAGAGACTCATTATCAAGAATAAATGGAGTGTCAGCAGCTAGCAGATTACTCAGAGGTTTGGCAATTTTTGAAAAATCCTTTATAAACCTTCTGTAGAATCCTGCATGCCCCAGAAAGCTTCTGATTGCCTTAACATTGGCAGGTGGTGGTAATTTTTCAATTACCTCCACCTTAGCTTGATCCACCTCTATTCCTTTGTTCGAAATTTTGTGTCTAAGGACAATTCCTTCAGTCACCATAAAGTGACATTTTTCCCAGTTTAAGACCAGGTTAGTCTCTTGGCACCTTTTCAGGACAAGTGCTAAATGATCAAGACAGGAGCTGAATGAGTCTCCAAATACTGAGAAGTCATCCATGAAGACTTCCAGGAACTTCTCTACCATATCTGAGAAGATAGAGAGCATGCACCTCTGAAAGGTTGCAGGTGCATTGCACAGACCAAAAGGCATCCTTCTGTAGGCAAATACTCCAGAAGGACATGTGAATGCTGTTTTCTCTTGGTCTTGAGGATCTACTGCAATTTGGTTGTAACCTGAATAGCCATCCAAAAAGCAGTAGTATTCATGACCTGCTAGTCTCTCTAGCATCTGGTCTATGAATGGTAAAGGAAAATGATCCTTTCTGATGACTGTATTGAGCCTTCTGTAGTCAATACACATGCGCCACCCTGTAACTGTTCTTGTAGAAACTAGTTCATTCTTTTCATTATGGACCACTGTCATGCCTCCCTTCTTGGGGACAACGTGAACAGGGCTCACCCAGGGGCTATCTGAAATAGGATAAATAATCCCAGCCTCTAGTAACTTAGTGACCTCTTTCTGCACTACCTCCTTCATGGTTGGATTTAGCCGCCTCTGTGGTTGAACTATTGGCTTAGCATCATCCTCCAATAGGATCTTGTGCATGCATCTTGCTGGACTAATGCCCTTAAGATCACTTATGGACCACCCAAGAGCTATCTTGTGTGTCCTTAGCACTTGAATTAGTGCTTCCTCATCCTGTGGATTTAAAGCAGAGGTTATGATCACTGGAAAAGTGTCACCCTCTCCCAGAAATGCATATTTCAGGGATGGTGGTAGTGGTTTGAGCTCTGGTTTAGGAGGTTTCTCCTCTTCCTGAGGAATTTTCAGAGGTTCTTTTATTTCCTTTAGTTCCTCCAAATCAGGCTGAACATTTAAAGATGTCCTCTAGCTCTGATTCGAGACTTTCAGTCATATTGACTTCCTCCACCAAAGAGTCAATAATATCAACGCTCATGCAGTCATTTGACGTGTCTGGATGCTGCATAGCTTTGACAACATTCAACTTGAACTCATCCTCATTGACTCTCAGGGTTAGTTCCCCTTTTTGGACGTCAATAAAGGTTCGTCCAGTTGCTAGGAAAGGTCTTCCTAGAATGAGAGTTGCACTCTTGTGCTCCTCCATTTCCAGTACTACAAAGTCACTGGGGAAGGCAAATGGCCCAACCTTGACAATCATGTCCTCGATTATGCCTGATGGATATTTAATGGAGCCATCAGAAAGTTGAAGACAAATTCGGGTTGGTTTGACCTCTTCAGTCAAGCCAAGCTTTCTGATAGTGGATGCAGGGATTAGGTTGATACTTACCCCAAGATCACATAGAGCTATCTTGGAATAAGTACCCTCCAATGTGCATGGTATCATAAAGCTCCCAGGATCTTTAAGCTTCTCTGGTGAGCTCTTTAAGATTAGAGGGGTTACTATCAGCACTCTCAGGTGTCTGATTCCTCATTGGCGTTTGAATGCCAGGATTGGGTGAGGAATGGGCGTTTAACGCCAACTTTTCCCCCTTTTCTGGCGTTTGAACGCAAGAACTGGGCAAGGAATGGGCGTGCAACGCCAGCTTTTCCCCCCTTTCTGGCGTTTGAACGCCAGGACTATTCCTCTCTGGGCTCTTACTGTCCTCAGAGGGATTTTGAGCAGTGGTTTGGTTATCCTCTGTCAACTGTTCCTTTCTTGGCTTTTTGCTACTTTGAGCAGTGTTATTCAATGTCTTCCCACTCCTCAGTTGAACTGCTTGGCATTCTTCTGTTATCTGTTTACATAACTGCAATTTTGTTTGATTCAACTGTGATTCTATGTTTTTGTTGGCAATTTTTGTTTCTTGGAGCATCTCTTTAAATTCTGCCAACTGTTTTGTCATCAAGAGTAATTGCTGATTGCGCTCAACAATCTGTTCTTGAGGATTAGGATCAGTAGCTACTGCCATAGCTTCCTCTTTTGTAGAGGGCTCACTGCTAGAGTACAAATGTTGATTTCTAGCAACAGTATCTATTAGTTCTTGAGCCTCTTCAATCGTCTTCCTCATATGAATAGATCAACCAGCTGAGTGGTCTAGAGACATCTGAGCTTTTTCTGTAAGCCCATAGTAGAAGATGTCTAACTGTACCCACTCTGAAAATATTTCAGAGGGGCATTTTCTTAGCATACCTCTATACCTCTCCCAGGCATTATAAAGGGATTCATTATCCTCTTGTTTAAAGCCTTGGATGTCCAGCCTTAGCTGTGTCATCCTTTTTGGAGGGTAAAATTGATTCAGGAATTTGTCTGATAACTGTCTCCATGTCTTTATGCTTGCTGTAGGTTGGTTATTCAACCACCTCTCTTTATGCTTGCTGTAGGTTGGTTATTCAACCACCTCTTAGCTTGATCTTTTACAGCAAATGGAAACAGTAATAATCTGTAGACATCCTGATCCACCTCTTTATCACGTACTGTGTCAGCAATTTGTAAGAATTGTGCTAGAAACCTAGTAGGTTCTTCCTGTGGAACACCGGAATACTGGCAATTTTGCTGCACCATGATAATGGGTTGAGGATTTAGCTTAAAGCTACTTGCTTTAATGGGAGGTATACAGATACTACTCCCATATGCAGCTGTAATGGGGTTAGCATATGACCCCAGAGTCCTTCTGGACTGCTCAATTCCACTTAGGTCCATGATGGAGAAAGGGAGATGATATGGATTGCAAGTAGAATTTTTTTTTAAAGTGACCGAAAATAATAAAATAAAATAAATGGAAAAGAAAATAAAATAAAATTTCGAAAACTGAAAGAAAATAAAATCAAAGCAAATTGAAAACTAAATTAATTAATTAATTAAAAAGATTTTGAAATTAGCAATTAAAAAGATATGATTAAAAATTATTTTGAAAAAGATATGATTGAGAAGATATGATTGCAATTTAAAAAAAATGATTGAAAAGATATGATTGAAGAAATTAAAAAGATTTGATTTTTGAAAAAGATTTGAAGAAATCAAATTTTGAAATTAGAATTTTGACTTGACTAAAAAAAAGATATGATTTTGAAAAAGATTTGATTTTTTTTTTGAAGTGAGGAAAGAGAAAAACAACAAAATGACACCAAACTTAAAATTTTTAGAAAATCAAACACAAATTTTCGAAAATCTAAAGGAAAACACAAAGAAGACACCAAACTTAGAAATTTTTTTAAAGATCAAGAAAGGACTAAGAACATGCAAATTCGAAAAATTAAAAGAAAACAAAAGCATGCAATTGACACCAAACTTAAAATATGAAACTAAACTCAAATAAAAGACTCTAAACCAATAAAAA
>NC_029772.3:21007493-21007923 GCF_000817695.3 Arachis duranensis | reverse complement strand
ATCCCACGGAGATTGTCGGCTTGAAGCAAGCTATGGTTATCTTGTAACTCTTAGTCAGGATATCAATAATTATCAGATTTAATTGTGAAAAGTAAAAGAACATGAAATAAGTACTTGTTTTGCAGTAATGGAGAACAGGTTGAGGTTCTGGAGATGCTCTATCTTCTAAATCTCTGCTTTCCTACTGTCTTCTTCTTCATGCACGCAAGGCTCCTTCCATGGCAAGCTGTATGTAGGGTTTCACCAATGTCAATGTGTCATAGAAGATACAATAAGAAACGTGTAATGTGTCACGAGGTAAAGATACAATGTCAAAAGATCCTATTTATAGTGAACTAGTAACCTAGGATGTACAGAAATGAGTAAATGACATAAAAATCCACTTCCGGGGTCCACTGAGTGTGTGCTTGGGCTGAGCATTGAAGCTTTC
>NC_029772.3:21006899-21007469 GCF_000817695.3 Arachis duranensis | reverse complement strand
GATCCTACTCAGAATACCACAGACAAGGTTTAGACCTTCCGAATTCTCTTGAATGCCGCCATCAATTCTAGCTTATACCACGAAGATTCTGATTAAGGAACCCAAGAGATATCTACTCAATCTAAGGTAGAACGGAGGTGGTTGTCAGGCACACATTCATAGGTGAGAATGATGATGAGTGTCACGGATCATCACATTCATCAGGTTTAGGAACAAGTGATATCTTAGAATAGAAGCAAGCGTGATTGAATGAAAAACAGTAGTAATTGCATTAATCCATCAAGACACAGCAGAGCTCCTCACCCCCAACCATGGGGTTTAGAGACTCATGCTGTAGAAGATACAATGAGAAACGTGTAAAATGTCATTCAGTAGAGATACAATGTCAAAAGGTCCTATTAATAGTGAACTAGTAACCTAGGGTATACAGAAATGAGTAAATGACGTAAAAATCCACTTCCGGGGTCCACTTGGTGTGTGCTTGGGCTAAGCATTGAAGCTTTCATGTGTAGAGACTTTTTCTGGAGTTAAACGTCAGCTTTTATGCCAGTTTGGGCGTTTAACTCCAAT
>NC_029772.3:21003994-21006793 GCF_000817695.3 Arachis duranensis | reverse complement strand
GGCCATCAAATCTCGGGCAAAGTATGGACTATTATACATTGCTGGAAAGCCCAAGATGTCTACTTTTCAACGCAATTGAGAGCGTGCCAATTGGGCTTCTGTAGCTCCAGAAAATCTACTTCGAGTGCAGGGAGGTCAGAATCCAACAGCATCTGCAGTCCTTTTCAGCCTCTGAATCAGATTTTTGCTCAGGTCCCTCAATTTCAGCCAGAAAATACCTGAAATCACAGAAAAACACACAAACTCATAGTAAAGCCCAGAAAAGTAAATTTTAACTAAAAACTAATAAAAATATAACAAAAACTAACAGCCCAGAAAAGTAAATTTTAACTAAAAACTAATAAAAATGTAATAAAAACTAACTAAAATATACTAAAAACATACTAAAAACAATGCCAAAAAGCGTATAAATTATCCGCTCATCACTATCCATCAAGCTAATGACGATAAAGAAGCGCTTGTTGGGAGGCAACCCAACCATTCGCATAATGTTTTCATTTTATTTAAGTTTGATATTTTAGTTTTTCTCTTTTGGTTTTTGAAGTTTGTGACCATGTGCAACATTTTGAACAATGGCAAAGAGACTCAGAAGTTGAAATAAAACACCCTGGAAAGATCTCCTTGCTGGCGTTGAATGCCAGACAAAGAGAAAGATGGGCATTCAATGCCCTTTAGGGAGTAAGGATCCGGCATTGAATTCCAGAGAAGGACCATTCTAGGCATCCAACACCCCAAGAGGAGAGGAAAGTTGGCATTGAACGCCAGCCAGGGAGTAATGTTTGGCGTTTAACGCTCCAAAATGAGTATGGAGCTGGCGTTGAATGCTAGGAAGGGAGTATCCTGGGAGTTCGACATCCTAGAGGGAGCACATCCTGGTGTTGAATGCCAGGTAGGGGGCAGGGAAGTCAAAATTCCTAGCTTCTCAGACCAGTGGGTCTCACAGAATCTCCACTTACCCCACCTTCTTCTCTCTCCTACTTTCTAAACCTTGAAACCCACACCCTACTCTCCCTCTTCCCCATACACCCTCAACTAATCACATCACCATTACCTTTTCCTCTTCCCAAAACCTCATCATAATTTCCATCATTCAATTCCCACCAACCCCACCCACTTCAAATTCAAACCATTCCCACCTATTCTTCCCTCCCATCCAACCGAACCCTAACCCTCCCACCCCTATAAGTACCCCCTCATACCTCTTTTCATTCTCACACCTTCTTCACACTCTCTCCCTTTTACCTTATACACTTTACAAACTCCTCCCCTTCCTCATCCCCCACTTGGCCAAAGGCTTCTCTCCCATTCCCCTCTATATTTCTTATTTCTTCTAGTCCCTTATTTTCTTCTTGTTCATATTTGCTCGAGGACGAGCAAAGTTCTTAAGTTTGGTGTCGCAAAATCTTGCTTTTGACTTCTCCATTCCTAAGTATGGCACCAAAGGCCGGTGAATCATCAAGGAAGAGAAAGGGAAAAGCTCCTACCTCTACCTCTGAACCATGAGAATCAATAAGATTCCTCACCAAGGCCTACCAAGATCACTTCTATACTGTGGTGAGGCACAAAAGGGTGATTCCTGAGGTCCCTTTTAGGCTCAAGGAGGATGAGTATCCAGAAATCGTTGAAAAAATCTGGAGAAAGGACTGGAAAATTCTAGCCCATCCTATCTCAGTTGTTGGCACACTAATAGTGCAAGAATTCTATGCCAACGCTTGGGTTACGAAGGGACATGACACTAGTGTGAACCCACAACCCAAGAACTATCGCACCGTGGTCTGAGAGCAACTCTTGGACTTCAGTCCGAAATGTGTGACGTTGGCATTGCAGTTGCCTCAATTGTAAGTTGACCCACACTTTTACACAAGAAGGGTCAACTTCGATCAGAGGTTGGAACAAGTGCTCGCAGACATCTCTGTGGAGGAAGTCCAATGGAGGCTAGATGCACATGGCAAGCCCTACCAACTGAGTAGGCTTGACCTCAAGGCAGTGGCTAGAGGATGGTTAGAACTTGTGTAATGCTCTATCATCCTTACTAGTAATTGGTCTGAAGTGACTATTGACCGAGCAATAATGGTGCATTACATCATGCTCGAAAATGAAGTAGAGGTGCACGAGGTAATCCCTCAAGAAATATACAAGGTAGCCACGAAAGCCTCCACCAAGGCAAGTGATGATTGGATTTTTGACGGTATAGAATTTCACAAATGAATTCTCGTTGCAAGTATAGTTTCCAAACCAATCAAAAATCCTTTCATACAAAAGATTGTTTGTCACAAGTAACAAACCCCTAATTTTATAAACCGAAGTATTCAAACCTCGGGTCGTTCTCCCTAGGAATTACAATAAAGTGCCTTGTTATTGGTTAGAAATGTGTTTTGGGGTTTTGGATAAGATGCATGAAAAGTAAATGGCAATGAAAATAAACTAACAACTATAAAAGGCTCTTGGCAAGGTATGAAAATTAGAAGTTCTATCCTAGTTATCCTTCTCAATTGTGATGAGAATTGTTCATTGCTACCACTTAGTTAACCCTTACTAAATAAAGGAAAGTCAAGTGGATGAATTGACTTGAGCCACAAGTCCTAGCCAACTCCCAAGGAAAGACTAGCTTTAGTGCACTCCAAACCAAATAGCAATCTCTCCAATTACCAATCAACAAAGGAATTAGATAACTCAAGTATCACTAATTACTCTACCTAGGCCAAGAGGAACAAAATACATACTATATCTAGAAGAGGCATTTCAACAAACACATAAAAGGCAATAAAAGCAAACAACATAAATTGCAAGAATTAAAAA
>NC_029772.3:21002043-21003426 GCF_000817695.3 Arachis duranensis | reverse complement strand
AAGAGGTCGGCTTGACAGCTTTCCGGTTCTTTCATTTCTTCATGAGTTCTCCAACTTTACATGCTTTTTCTTCATTCCCTTGATCCAATCTTTGCCTCCTAAACCTTAAATCACTTAACAAACATATCAAGGCATGTAATGGAATCAAGGTGAATTAAATTTATTTATTTTAAGACCTAAAAAGCATGTTTTCACTCTTAAGCACAATTAAAGGAGAATGTACAAAACCATGCTATTTCATTGAATAAATGTGGGTAAAAGGTCATAAAATCTCTTAAATCAAGCACAAGATAAACCCTACAAATGGGGTTTATCAACCTCCCCACACTTAAACTAAGCATGTCCTCATGCTAAAACCAAGAATGAAGTAAGGGTATGGCATTTATTCAATGGAAACTAACTAAATGCAATCTACCTACATGCAACTATCTAAATGAATGCAAGTGCTTGGTCAAAATAAATCAATTTCCAAGAAGCATATATGCATAAGGGCTAAAGGATTAGCAAGTCTAATCCACAATTGAATTGAGCTATTAAATATTTTTCAAACTTGCATGAAAAGTGATGATCGTAGGTGAAAACATGTAATTGAGCATCAAACCCTCACCGGATGTGTTTGCACTCTATTCGCTCAAGTGTTTAGGGTTGACTCTCTCAATTCTCCTCTATTTCATGCTTTCTAAGATTTGTTTTTCTTCTAACAATCAACATATATTTCATGCATGCATACAAGTATCATGAGGTCTTTTCTTTGGTTGTAATGGGGCTAGGGTCAAGGTATGATGCATATATGGTTAAGTGAGCTCGAAATTTGAATCTTTGATAAGCTTAAACTTCCCACCGAACCTATGACATCCTATACAATTAATTTCTAACCTAACTACCCATTTTTTACTTTTTCACATACTCATGTATCCCTTTTCATTTCACAGCACTCATGCATTGATTTTATTGAGCTACACTTTGCTTTGGGGCATTTTGTCCCCTTTTTATTTCTTTCTTTTTCTTCTTTTTCTTTCTTTTTCTATTTTTTTCTTTTTCTTTTCCATATTATTTTTCTTTTCTTTTTCTTTTGCTTTTCTCATTTTTTTCTTTCTGTATACAAGAACCTCAATGCATAAGGTTTTACATTTGATCAATATATGAGTATGTACCCAATTCTCAATATTTTCAACAAAATATAAAATACACCCTTTTATTCACCCAATGTCCCAAGTTTTCCCACTCTTGAATGATACTCACACACACTAGCCTAAGCTAATCAAAGATCCAAATAAGGACTTTTATTGTTTTTCGCTTTAAGGCTTGTAATGTGCTAAAATAAGAACAAGTGGGTTAATCGTAGGCTCAAAGTTGGCTAACAATGGAAGATAAAAGGTAAGG
>NC_029772.3:20999519-21001993 GCF_000817695.3 Arachis duranensis | reverse complement strand
TTATAAGATGTAACCACACCATTAGGCTCAAACCTCACTTGCTTGTGTTCTTAGCTCAAAAACATGATCCACAAGATATATAATTCAAGCAAGTTCTATAAAAAGTTTTCACTCAAATCAATTGGTACCCTATAGATAGAATTCTTGAAAATTTTCATTATTTTGACTAAGCTTATTGTGTATACATATGCAAAAATAAAAAAATGCAAGTAAAAATCCTAAAATCCTAGAATGAAATGCAAAAGTGTTGGAATTAGAAACTTGTCATCCAAAATCGCCGACCGGTCGGATGACCTCCCCACACTTAAAAGTTTGCACCGTCCTCGGTGCACTCAAAGATGAGCAAGGGGGTACGGCGACTCTCCGGATTGCTTTGTGTTCTTAGTCTTGCTTTCGTTTTTGCTTGTGGAGCATGGAAAACAAAAATATAACACCATAAGATGAGAAGATATAAAAACAAGGAAGCATACATTGTTGGAGTGAGGTAAATCACTAGATTTGAGTGAGTGGATTAGTGTGACATGAATGACAAATAAGTGTGTGAATTCTAAATTGCGCGGTTTAGAACACATATTAACATAAAAGTTATGTCACAAAAAAAGCATGCACTTTACTCATTCTAGTGTGCTTGAGATGCTTTAAGTAAACTTGTAAGGTAAAACAAGCATTAAAGAAGCATGGAAGCATTCAAGCTAAAACATATGGATGCATATGATCATGAAATACAATGCATTAGGGTAAATGCTCAACATCATCCATCAAGAGATTGCCTAATCAAAGAATACGGTTCAAATCACATGGTGGCCAAATCATGCAATTCAAAAAGAGTTACAAGTTCAAATGCAATTCTCATCACTTGGTATTCTTAAAAGGTAAGCATGAAAAACTCAAAACCAAGTAGCAAAATATAACCTCAATCATAGAATCCAATAAAGATTATCTAAAAGCATTCATGCTAAAATAGTATTTAGGCAATAAGAGGCAATAATGTGTAGTAAACAAAATCAATAATCCAACACTTATAATGAAAAGAGAGAAAATAAAATGAAAACTAAACTAAAACTAACTAATCGACTAACCAACTAACTAATTAACTAACTAAAATAAATGGTTATCAATGGTGTTAGGAAGTGTTGGATGAGGGGTAGAAGAAAGGAAGAAGAAAAGGGGAATGAAAGAAACGGAAAGAGGAGAAGAAAAGAGAAGTGGATGGGAGAAAGAAATCCGCGCGTACGCACGCATGGCGCGCGCACGTCGATGGCTTATTCGAGAGTGGCGCGTACACGTCATGTGCGCGTGCGCGTGAATGGGGTTTGTGCCTCAGGCCCAATTTTTGCACAGTGCAGGCCTAACTCTCGGGTCAAGGTATGGAAGGTGGAACTTCTCAATCCACGTGTACGCACGCATTGCGCGCGCACGTGGATGGTCAAAAACGCTTGATGCACGCGTACGCGTACAGTGCGCGTACGCGTGGATGGTGCTCTGTTTTTCAAAAATTTTTGCTATGTTTTTGCACCAATCCAAGCATTCCAAATCTCCAAACAGCTACCAAAACACCATAAAACCTTATTTAACATGTTATACTACCAATTAAACTCAACTAACTAAACAAAACATGAAATTAAACTAATTCTATCATTATGTACAAAAGGAAAAATGAAAAGAATTTACCATGGTGGGGTGTCTCCCATCTAGCACTTTTGTTTATTGTCCTTAAGTTGGACTTATAGGGAGCTCCTCATCAAGGTGGCTTGTGCTTATATTCATCTTGGAACTCCCACCAATGCTTGGTTCTCCATTGCGCCCCAAGATTTCCTGTGGGTTGAGCCAAATGTTGATGGAGTTCTTCACAAGCCTGGGGCTCCCAATGTTGGTCCTCTTTTTCTAATCCGGGATCCCACACTTTATTTTCACACCCGTCTTGAAGTTGATCATCATTATTAGTCCATCCGGGTGGTAAGTAAGGTGAATTCTCTATATAGTGGCCAACAATCCTCCTAGACCCATCTATTTGAGCACTACTCCAACCTTTATATCTCATGTTTGATGCATCAACCATAATGAGCCTTGATTTGCAATGCCCACCACAAAACCTTTTTTGCTTACGCTTCATCCCACAAACTTCCCTAAGTTGGCCATCCGTTTCAAGCAAACCATATTCAAGTGGGATAATAAAGCTAATAGAAATTAATTTCACCCACTCAAATGAAGGTGTAGATAGCAACCTAGGCAAAGATGCTTCCAAAGATCTTGACAAAGCATAACCAACCCCCGTTCTTCTATTTCTAGGGACTTTCACCTCTTCACAAGATCTCTTAATCTCAATCCTTTGTTCAACAATTTTATCTAAACCTTTTCCTTTACTCAAATCATAATAGGGAGGGTGAGAAAAATTTACCTCCTTAACGCTTTCAAATCCAACCGGAGAAGGTTCTTCATGCTCAAAGGATTCTTCACCACTAAGACTTGATGCT
>NC_029772.3:20984230-20999122 GCF_000817695.3 Arachis duranensis | reverse complement strand
TGAAATTGATCCAATGCTTCCTTGAGACGATCACTTGACTCTTGTTCCTCTTGGATATCATGATAGGAATCATATAGGTCTTGGATCGATGGACATGAATATTCTTCCATGTGAGGTTGTGGTGGAAAGTAGTATTCATCTTGTGGTTGGAAATTTTCATATATTGGAGGTGGTTCATCTTGGTAATAATATGGAGGGGGTGGCTCTTGAAAATGGTGATGTTGGGACGGTGGTGGCTCTATGTGTGGTTCATATGGCTCATATGGTTGTTGGAATGGTGGATATGGATTAGGGTCATATGAAGGTGGTTGGTAAGAAGGGGCTTGTGAGTATGGTTGAGAGTTATGTTGAGGATATGGTTCATAGGCATATGGTGGTGGTTCTTGAAAGTCACAAGGTGATTCACCATAGCCATTAGATTAATATGCATCATAGAATGGCTCTTCTTCATAGTGCATTGGTGGAGGTTGTTGCCATGAAGATTGATCATATGCATATGGCTCCTCCCACCTTTGGTTATCCCATCCTTGATACACATTATCATTATAGTTCTCATCACCTACAACATAGTTGTAACCACACTCATAGCCAAAGTGAGAATTCATGATAATAAGAGAGGGCAAAAACAAAAAAATAGTAACAAATAAAAAAGAACAAACTAAAAACTAACAAAGAAGCAAAAAGCAAACATATTCACAATATTCACATATATACAATAACCAATAACACAACACCATTGCAATTCCCCGGAAACGGCGCCATTTTGATGATTGGGTTTTTGACGGTATAGAATTTCACAAATGAATTCTCGTTGCAAGTATAGTTTCCAAACCAATCAAAAATCCTTTCATACAAAAGATTGTTTGTCACAAGTAACAAAGCCCTAATTTTATAAACCGAAGTATTCAAACCTCGGGTCGTTCTCCCTAGGAATTACAATAAAGTGTCTTGTTATTGGTTAGAAATGTGTTTTGGGGTTTTGGATAAGAAGCATGAAAAGTAAATGGCAATGAAAATAAACTAACAACTATAAAAGGCTCTTGGCAAGATATGAGAACTAAAAGTCCTATCCCAGTTATCCTTCTCAATGGTGATGAGAATTGTTCATTGCTACCACTTAGTTAACCCTTACTAAATAAAGGAAAGTCAAGTGGATGAATTGACTTGAGCCACAAGTCTTAGCCAATTCCCAAGGAAAGACTAGCTTTAGTGCACTCCAAACCAATTAGCAATCTCTCCAATTACCAATCAACAAATGAATTAGATAACCCAAGTGTCACTAATTACTCTACCTAAGCCAAGAGGGACAAAATCTATACTATATCTAGAAGAGGCATTTCAACAAACACATAAAAGGCAATAAAAGTAAACAACATAAATTGCAAGAATTAAAGAAAGATCTAACTACAAAGGCAAGAGATCAACAATAGAGAAGCAAAGAAGAACAATTATTATGAATTACCTCTTATTGAATTGAAAGAAAATGGAAGGAACAATAGTAGATCTACAACAAAGTATAAGAACAATATAAAGGAAATTACAATAAAAGAATAGAAGAAGAATGAATGTAACAATAAGGAATTGAGAAGATAGAAGTAGAAGAAGATGAATTAAAATCTAGATCTAAGAACTAAACCTAATCCTAATCCTAATCCTAGAGAGAAGTGAGAGCTTCTCTCTCTAGAAACTAATTCTAACTACTAAACTAAACTAATGGTAACTAACTTCTAAAAGTATCTCCATTCCCCCTTCAATCCTTGGCTTAAATAGCATCAGAAATGAGTTGGATTGGGCCCACAAGGCTTTAGAATTCGCTGGCCACGTTTTGCTTTAAGTGAACTAGGTGGCAGCAACAGTGCGTGCGCGTACTATGCGCGTGCGCGCCACCATACGTGTAGCAACTATAGCAAATCTTATATCGTTTCGAAGCCCCGGATGTTAGCTTTCTAACCCAACTGAAACCGCATCATTTGGACCTCTGTAGCTCAAGTTATAGTCGATTAAGTGCGAAGAGGTTGGCTTGACAGCTTTTGCGATTCCTTCATTTCTTCATGAGTTCTCCATTTTTACATGTTTTTCCTTCATTCCCTTGGTCCAATCCTTGCCTCCTAAATCACTTAACAAACATATCAAGGCATCTAATGGAATCAAGGTGAATTAAATTTATTTATTTTAAGACCTAAAAAGCATGTTTTCACTCTTAAGCACAATTAAAGGAGAATGTACAAAACCATGCTATTTCATTGAATAAATGTGGGTAAAAGGTCATAAAATCCCTTAAATCAAGCACAAGATAAACCCTACAAATGGGGTTTATTAGCAAGCTTAGCCTTCCCGCATCTCATCTATCGCATGTGCAATTCGGATGAGATTAACATCCCAGGTGACGTCCTCAATGAGAAGGATAAGCCCATTACGAATATGAGGATGGAGAATGTTAGAGAGCCGGCTCAAGAGCCTGTGCAGCCGCCCCCACCAGAAATTTTTGAGATGCCTCAAGGGATGTATTTACCTCCCTGAGACTATTGGAATCAACTAAATACCTCAATAGGGGAGCTGAGCTCAACTGTGGAGCACACTGAGTGATGAGCGGATAATTTATACGCTTTTTTGCATTGTTTTTAGGTAGTTTTTAGTAGGTTCTAGCTACTTTTTAGTATGTTTTTATTAGTTCTCATGCAAAATTCATATTTTTGGACTTTACTATGATTTCAAGTATTTTCTGGCTGAAATTGAGGGATCTGAGCAAAAATCTGATTCAGGCTGAAAAAGGACTGCTGATGTTGTTAGATTCTGACCTCCCTACATTCGAAATGGATTTTCTGAAGCTACAGAAATCAAATTGGTGCACTCTCACTTGTGTTGGAAATTAGACATCCAGGACTTTCCAGAAATATATAATAGTCCATACTTTGCTCGAATATAAACAACGTAAACTGGCATTTAACGCCAGTTCCATGTTCCATTCTGGCGTTAAGCGCCAGAAACAGGTTACAAGTTGGAGTTAAACGCCCAAAACAGGTTACAACCTGGCGTTTAACTCTAGAAACAGTCCAGGCACGTGAAAAGCTCAAGTCTCAGCCCCAGCACACACCAAGTGGGCCCCGGAAGTGGATTTCTGCACTATCTATCTTATTTTACTCATTTTCTGTAAACCTAGGTTACTAGTTTAGTATTTAAACAACTTTTAGAGATTTATTCTGTACCTCATGACATTTTAGATCTGAATTTTGTATTTCTGATGGCATGAGTCTCTAAACCCCATTGTTGGGGGTGAGGAGCTCTGCTATGTCTCGATGAATTAATGCAATTACTTCTGTTTTCCATTCAAACACGCTTGTTTCTATCTAAGATATTTATTCGCACTTCAATATGATGAATGTGATGATCCGTGACACTCATCACCATTCTCAATCTATGAACGCGTGCCTGACAACCACCTCCGTTCTACCTTAGATTAAATGAGTATCTCTTGGATTCCTTAATCAGAGTCTTCGTGGTATAAGCTAGAATCCATTGGCAGCATTCTTAAGAATCCAAAAAGTTTAAACCTTGTTTGTGGTATTCCGAGTAGGATTCAGGGATTGAATGACTGTGACGAGCTTCAAACTCACAAGGGTTGGGCGTAGTGACAGACGCAAAAGGATCAATGGATCCTATTCCAGCATGAGTGAGAACTGACAGATAATTAGCCGTGCGGTGACAGCGCACTTGGACCATTTTCACTGAGAGAACGGATGGTAGCTATTGACAACGATGATCCACCAACATACAGCTTGCCATAGGAGGAACCTTGCGTGCGTGAAGAAGAAGACAGGGGGAAAGCAGAGATTCAGAAGACAAAGCATCTCCAAAACTCTAACATATTCTCCATTACTGCATAACAAGTATTATTTAATCCATGCTCTCTTGTTCATTTGCAAGTCAACTGATAATTATAATTGATATCCTGACTAAGAATTACAAGATAACTATAGCTTGCTTCAAGCCAACAATCTCTGTGGGATCAACCCTTACTCATGTAAGGTATTACTTGGACGACCCAGTGCACTTGCTGGTTAGTGGTACGAATTGTGAAAAGTGTGATTTACAATTTCGTGCACCACTGAGCATGCCACCATCCTCCATGTGATAAGAGAAGATCAGAGACGGTTGATGGAGGAACATCTGAGGCAATGGCGTGACATAGAGGAAATCAAACGCTTTATTGGATTCTCTAGGGGAAGCAGCAACCGCTGTCATTGAGGTTGTTGAGTTCCATTATTCCTCTATGTGTTCTATTTCTGTTTTCACTGTACTTTTATTTATTGTCTATTTTCTTTTCTAAGTTCATGATCACATTTAGTAGTTTGTTACTTTCTAGTTTATTTTCTTGTTTTGTTTCTGTTATAATATATCCTCTGTATCCTCACCATGCTTAAAAAGAAAAATTATTTGAAAAAGAAATAGTGAGATGCATAAGTTTTAAGTATATCATGAGTTATTTCAATTAATCTGATGTGGTGGCTTTGCATTTTTCTTCTGAATGTATTAATTAACAGTGCATGATTGATGTTGAAGTTGAGAATGTTAGCTCTTGAAGAATAAAGAATTTAGAGAAGTATCATTGACTCTCTGAAAAAAATATTGATTCTTGAAGCAAGAAAAAATAGTAAAAAAACGAAAAAGAAAAGAAAACCTAAAAAATCAAAAGAGCAAGGATCCAAGGCTTTGAGCATCAATGGTTAGGAGGATTAAAAAAAGAATTAACCTAAAAAGCTCAAATGAGTTGCTATCCCTAACTAAATGCTTGTGGTGTAAGGTGTCAAGTGAAAAGTTTGAGACTGAGCAGTTAAAGTCGTGATCCAAAAGCAAAAGAGTACGCTTAAGAACTCTGGGCACCACTGACTAAGAATTTAAGCAAAGTTAAATTCGAATCCAAGGGGTTCCCCCAGTTAAGTGCCTGTGGCGTTTATGTATACGGTGGTAATACGGGAGAACAAAACTCTTAGAGTCACGGCTAACCTAAAAAAGGTGCAAAGTGATGAGCGGATAATTTATACACTTTTTGGCATTGTTTTTAGGTAGTTTTTAGTAAGATCTAGCTACTTTTAGGGATATTTTAATTATTTTTTATGCAAAATTCACTTTTCTGGACTTTACTATGAGTTTGTGTGTTTTTCTGTGATTTCAGGTATTTTCTGGCTGAAATTGAGGGACCTGAGCAAAAATCTGATTCAGGCTAACAAAGGACTGCTGATGCTGTTGGATTCTGACCTTCCTGCACTCCAAATGGATTTTCTGGAGCTACAGAACTCCAAATGGCGCGCTCTCAATGGTGTTGGAAAGTAGACATCCAGAGCTTTCCACCAATATATAATAGTTCATACTTTATTCGAGTTTAGATGACACAAAATGGCGTTCAACTCCAGTTCCATGCTGCATTCTATAGTAAAACGCCAGAAACACGTCACAAACTAGAGTTAAACACCAAAAATACGTTACAACTTGGCGTTTAACCTCAAGAGAAGCCTCTACACGTGTAAAGCTCAAGCTCAGCCCAAGCACACACCAAGTGGACCCCGGAAGTGGATTTCTGCACTTAGAGTTATTTCTATAAACCCTAGTAGCTAGTCTAGTATAAATAGGACTTTTTACTATTGTATTAGACATCTGGTCCTGTCTTATCTTGGTATCTATCTCTGGACGTTTAGTTCTTAGACTTTGGGGGCTGGCCATTCGGCCAAGCCTGAACCTTGATCACTTATGTCTTTTCAACGGTGGAGTTTCTACACACCATAGATTAAGGTGTGGAGCTCTGATGTACCTCGAGAATTAATGCAAGTACTATTATTCTTCTATTCGATTCAAGCTTAGTCTTATTCTAAGATATTTGCTGCACTTCAACCTGATGGATGTGGTGATCCGTGACACTCATCATCATCCATCCTTATGAATGCGTGCTTGATAACCACTTCCGTTTTACCTTAGAACGAGTGTGTATCTCTTGGATTCGTTAATCAGAATCTTCGTGGTATAAGCTAGAACCCCTTTGGCGGCTATTCCTGAGAATTCAGAAAGTCTAAACCTTGTCTGTGGTATTTCGAGTAGGATTCAGGGATTGAATGACTGTGACGAGCTTCAAACTCACGATTGTTGGGCGTAGTGACAGACGCAAAAGAATCAATGGATTCTATTCCGACATGATCGAGAACCGACAGATGATTAGCCGTGCTATGACAGAGCATTTGGACCATTTTCACTGAGAGGATGGGAAGTAGCCATTGACAACGGTGATGCCCTACATATAGCTTGCCATAGAAAGGAGTAAGAATGATTGAATGAAAGCAATAGGAAAGCAGATATTCAGAAGGAACATAGCATCTTCATGCACTTATCTGAAATTCCCACCAATGAACTACATAAGTATTTCTATCTTTATTTTATGCTTTATTCATTCTTATTTTCGAAAACCATTATAACCATTTGAATCCGCCTAACTGAGGTTTACAAGATGACCATAGCTTGCTTCATACCAACAATCTCTGTGGGATCGACCCTTACTCACGTAAGGTATTACTTGGACGACCCAGTACACTTGCTGGTTAGTTGTGCAAAGTTGTGACAAAGTGTGATTCATGTTTGAGAGCTCCAAGTCTTTGGCGCCATTGTTGATGATCACAATTTACGCGCACCACAAAGCACCGAAAGAAGTTGTGTTCAAGAATCAAGAAGAGCTAAACTAAGAGAATCAATAATATCATCCCGATTCTAGTTCCAAGAGATGTCAATATTTTTTAACTTCAGGAGAAAGTGAGATGCCAAAGAAGTAAAGAGCTATTAGCCCCATTTAATTATTTGGAACTGAGCTTCATTGAAAACTCTGAAAATTATTTTATCTTTCTCTTCTTTTTAGTCCTACTTGTTTTTGGTTGCTTGAGGACAAGCAACAGTTTAAGTTTGGTGTTCTAATGAGCGGATATTTTATACGATTTTTTATGTCAATTTCTTAGTGTTTTCAGTAGATTTTGCTAAGTTTTATCATGTTTTAGTAGGTTTTATTGCAAAATTCACTTTTTGGATGCTACTTTGAGCTTTTTTGTTTTTCCTATGATTTTAGGTGAATTTTGGGTGAATTTGGCAAGTTTTAGCAAAAGTCTGATTCAGATGCAAGGAAAGCAAAGCAGATGCTGTCAGATTCTGACCTCCATGCATTCAAACGAGCATTTTTTTTTGAGCTACAAAGATCCAAATGACACGTTCTCAATGGTATTGAAAAGCTAAATTTCAGAGCTTTCCAACAATATATAATGGTCTATATTTTTTTTGGATTGGACAGTCCAAAACGGGCGTTAAACACCCAAACTACCCCCTAGTGGGTGTCGAACGCCCCAAGAGGACCAAGGCTGGCGTTGAACGCCCAAACCCGATGTTCAACGCCACAAGAGGAGCAAGGAAGCAGCATGGACACTCCCTAGTGGGCGTCCAATACCCACTCCTTCAAGTTAGAAGCCAAGCTCAGCCCAAACACTAACCAAGTGGGTCTAGAAGTGGATTTTTGCACCTTTCTGTTTAGTTTATTTCACTTTTATAATTTTTAATTATTAGATTAGTATATAAAGGCGAAGATCACAAGACTTTTGATCTTCAAGCCCTCAGAACATAACACACGTTATTCTCTGTATAGTATGAGCAACTAAACCTCCTAGGTTAAGGTTATGAGCTCTGCTGATTCCTATGGATTAATGTAATTACTTTTCTACTTCAATCTATGTTTGACTCTATCCTATGATGCATTGTCGTTCTTCATCCTTATGAATCTCGATTCTACATGAGTTTCTTACGAGTCCTGACCCGTATAGTATTGAGTTACAACTTGAGAATGCATCACGGGTTCCAACAAGTTTATTTGGGCTAATTGAAGTATGTGATATAAAACCTCGTTAGTCAGGGGTAATTGAGGTTCCTGTGACTTTAAGGGCTAGAATCATAGAGCGTCAGTCTCTGATCTAGAAGATCCGACCTTGTTGTGGCGTTTTGAGTAGGATCATCAAGAGATTGAATTGCGTGCGCTTCACCCTCTCCCAGATTGATCTAGCCTATTCGGTGTTTGGTTTGGACCTGAGAAGATTAATGACCACGACCAATGGCTTAATCACTTACAGCCTTGCTATTGAAGGAATCATTCATCATTGGAGTAGTGAGTATGACGTGTTAATCCAGAAGAAGAAGCATCTCTGAAGCCTTAACTGATATTTTATTACTGTTTGTACGTCTTATTATTATTGCTTGTTTACGCACCTACTACAAACAATAACTATCTTTCTATTCGCCTGACTAAGATCTGTAGGATAACCATAATTTGCTCAATCCGGCAATTCTCGTGGAATTCGACCCTCACTTACCTGAGGTATTACTTAGACAACTCAGTACACTTTCCGGTTCAGTTGTGCGAGTCACAAATTTGCGCCCCAGGTTTTCAATAAGTCCACCTTTATTAGTGAACCTTTTGGATTATTGGGTTTGACTTTCATTTGTTAGACCAAGGTATGAACAATTATATTTATTTGAACTATTGTTAATGTAGTTTCTTTGTTATATCATTGTAAGACTTTGTTTCTCCTTGAATTCCTGTATTTACATGCTATTGTTTCTATGTATATTGGTTGATTATTTCTGTGTTCAGTAGATAGTTATTTTTGTATTTAGTGGTTGATTATTTTTGTATTTATATTTAGTTATTTCTTTGTTTATTGGTTAAGTAGTTTGAATTTGTGTTGTTGTAGTTTGCTTGTTATATTAGTTTAAGATTTTTTTTAATTTTTTTATTTGCTTGCTATATATTTTTGTGTTTAATAATTAGTTATTTTTGTATATATTTTCCATTTTTTATTATTTTTATGAATATAACTTTGATTTGATTTTATTTTTTTATAAATAAAATTTATCAATATTTAAAATATTTGTAGGTCAAATTAATAATTTATTCATTTAAATACTTATTAAATTTTTGAATTTGTGAGAATTATATAAATTTATCCTTATAAAATTATATATTTATTTGGCTTGCAATAATTTAATTACTTATAAAGACACTCCCTAATCTTTTCATAATAGAACAAACCATTAGTATAAATTAATAAAATTTTTTATTTATATTTTATCTATAAATTCTCTTTTTTTACAATAACTAATCAAACATGGAGATGTATCCATAGTGTAAAATATTTTATATAGTATAATAATTATATTTATTTTTTAGATGATCATTTACGCAACCAATAAAAATAATAATTATTTTTGATGATGTAATATTATATAATTAAATACATGTATAAATTTATTTTACACTGATAACGTATCAAAATTAAATTCATCAAACATATACCTAAAAAATTAATTTACTCTAAAAACGAATCCCACTAAAGAGCCAATAAAGTATTTGTACAATGCATACAATGCGCTATTTATTTGACCCAATATGAATTAAAAAATGAACATTCAAGTAAAATATTACTAATTTCTCAAATACAATACAGTAATACATTCATAGTATTCAGAATAACTATCGAGTACCAGAAATAATAAATATTTGATATCCTACTGAATTGAACATGCCTATATACCGTTGTACATGTTGTATAGATACTTGATTGATTCTCTATACTTTCTCTCTCAAAAATAATATCGAATATTCGAATATATGATGTAGCTAGGGGTAAATCAGACATTTTACGTAGAGTGCGATATCACGCGATCCACTCGTTGTCAACCGCATAATTAATTATTGTGACGAGAGTTTTCCTTTGAATTTTCTTCTTTCTTAATCAATTCCCTTCTTTCGGTCTTACCTTTTGTTGGGGGTTCCACTTGCTACCTTCCTTAGTCGAATATATAAACATGAGAACATTTCGGATGCCATTTTTAATTTGTCTATGACATTAGTTGAGTTTCATTTCGCTGCAACCAAACTTTTGAATCCTGGATATTATATATCACACAATTGTAGCTCAAATAAACAAGGGGATTTTGATGAACAAGCTAAGCAGAGACACACACTCATCATCATATTACTAGAAGTCTAGAACAAACTAAAAAAAAAAAAGAAGAAAAAGCAGAAGAAAAAGAACGGTTTAATATTTTACACATAATTATTTATACTCCCAGAGTTTAAAAATATATAACCCTTCGGGTTTTGAAAAAGCAAAAATAATATATGCTCCTTTCAAAACCGTCCCTATTTTACCAAAAATAGTACCGGGATGAAAACGCACACCCCCTTATCATCATATTTATCTATTTTTTTATAATAATTTACATAAAACAACCTTAATTAAACATATGTTCTTGTCTTCATTAGATTGTTTAACCTGCTTGACCGTTTTATAATTAATTTAACCTGTTTCTGACATCCTTAATTTATTGTGTGGTGACGGTTACTATTGCATGGCCACCATGCAGGGGATGTTGGAAATATGATCCAAAGGATGCAATTCTTGGAAAACCAAGATTTGAGTAAAGTCGGACAGTTTTTGCCACAACACGGTTCTTTCCGACCGGAGCCACTGGTTTTCGGTTCGGATCCGGTTCAAGTGATGAACGATGAACTGCAACCGGTTGTTAAGTTCCCGGTTTTCGACCCGACACTTGTTCAACTGGTTCCGTAGGTTCTCTAGGTGCCTCTGCTTGCGCATCCGCGACCTCCGGGCTGATTCCCGGTTCGATAACATGCGCCGGCGCTTCCGTTCATCAATAACCATGTCACGGTACGGTCTGGCCGGTTTTTCGTCAAGAGACCGGTCCGGTTCGTCGTTGGGCTGGTTGGGTTCATCAGAACCGGAACTCGAAGTAACGGGCTTAGGACTATTGGTTGGTTTAGAGCAGGTAAAAAGGTCCGGGCAGTCCCAAAGGCTGAAACAACCGTTGGCATAGCCGAGGCAGCGTAGGGGGCCGTTATTTATGGACGAGGGGATGAGGGCGAAATTGTGAATAATGGCAAATTTTGAGGGTGTTTTGGTCATTAGGTGTATGTGTGACACATTGCATGGCTTTTGAGTCAGTTGGCACTATGATTATTGTGGGGTTATAAGGGTCGCATTCACTTTTCTGTGATGGTGTATTGGTGGGTCCCAACTAGGATTAGATTTTAAGCTTAGTCACTAAGGTAAAATTCAGATTAACCAGGAGCATTGCGTCATTTTCTTTTTCCCAACTTGTGTGTAAATATATCTGGATTTAATTTCTATAGATTTTCAATATTAAAAAATGAAAAAAAGTACAAGAGACTGTACACACAAATAATACAGATAACATTCAATAATAGAAAATCAAACAAGTTTTTTATTGCTTATAAAAAATATTTTATTAAATGTGATATTTAATTGACTATAATATAATAAAAATATAAAAGAGTGTAATGTTTATTTTTTTTTAAAAAGACACTGAAAGAGAAAAATAAAAAAATTAGGCGTTTAAGTTTTTTTTACCAACAAAGTATAATCAAGTCGTTAAAAATAAAAATTTATTCACATCTCATAATAAATTCATATTTTATGATAATTTTTAGGGTAAATCATTTATATAAACTAAAGTATAGAAAAATTTATGTGATTTCACCAAACAAAATATTGTTACAGGATTAACCAAGAGGACATTTTTATATAATTCGAATTAGTCTAATTCGACACAAGTACTAATTCGATTCAACCTTATTCGAATTACACATAGACAAACTCATATACTAGTTCGAATTGGACTGATTCAAACTAGTACTCGATATATTGGCTTATAGTAATTCGAAGCATGCTGATTCGAATTATGGAATATTTGCCAAAAATATTTGAAAAAGTATTAGTAAAATGTTTGCCAAAAATATTAAAAAATATTATATAATATAAAAAAATATACTAAAAAAATATAAAAAAAATTATAAATATTAGTTGAACGTAAATTCTATAGCATAAATCTAATGCATGCAATTATTTTAATACACTAATAATTATATTTGTATGGAGCCAATGCTAAATCGAATTCAATTAGTTCGATAATACGAGTCTTTGGAAAAAAAATTGCATTTTATAAAGTTTAAAATTTTTTATTATATAATAGGTTAGTAACAACTACATTACAAATCTTTGATAGTATATGTAACAATGTTTAATTTAATAATTGTTATTAAAATTTTAGTTGTGCTCGTTACAAAATAAATAATTATAATATATAAATATAAAATGAAATTTGTAATGTACTCGAGCATGCTTCGAATTAATATGAGCCAATATACCAGTACTAGTTCGAATCAGTCCAATTCGAATTAGTATGTAAATTTGTTTATGTGTAATTCGAATCACCCTGATTCGAATTAGTATGTGTGTAATTCGAATTAGGTTGATTCGAATTAGCGCTTGTGTGCGTGTGTGTAATTTGAATAAGTGTGATTCGAATCACTATGAACGTGTAATTCGAATTAGACTAATTCGAATTACATAGAAACGTGTATCCAGTTGAACCCTGTAACGATTTTTTGTTTGGTAGAATCACCTAAATTTTTCCACACTTTGGTTTATATGGGTGATTTGCCCTAATTTTTAGGTTGAAAAGAGTAAAATTTATCAATTTAACTTGCACTTATTCATTGAAAATACATGATTTTATAAATTTTTTCTACTTGTACTTAATTGATTAAAACAGGCTTTTATATTTTAAAAGTGTCAAATTAATTCTATTTTTTTTATCCCATTTAATGTCTTGATATGTTTATTCAAGTGGTTTAAAGTTTAGAAGGCAAAGATGACTTGAAAGATGGAGAAAAAGCATGTAAAAATAAAAAATTTATGAAAAAATGAAGATTTTGTAAAACTGTTAATCGTATGTATGCATCAATCATGCATAAGTACCATTTGCAGTGCGTGCCTCACTTAAAATAGCATGTGGCTCGCAATTTGAGGATTATTCTTATCCAACACATTTCTAAAGCTATTAAAGCATAGAATGAAAGAGATGAAGAGTGAAGACACATATCAACATACACACTCATTTTTCTTTTTCTTAGGTATTAGAACCTTGAATTCTATTCTTTCTAGAATTTAAGGTTTCTTAAGATTTTCTTTCTAGTTTTAGGATTTAAGTTGTAGTTGTAGTTTTTAGTTTATAATTTTTTGTTTTGCTATTTTAATTTGTTTAGAATGTCTTGTTAATTTTTTTATTTTGTCATGTTAGTTTATGAACTTTTGTTAAATTCTAAATTTTCTATTTGATGAATTTGATATTTTATGCTTTATTCTTGTTTATTTGAGTTGTTATTGTCCATTTCTTGCATTGTTAGTTATAGATTTTTACTAATTTTTATAATTTATGATACTTTATATTTATACACACCAAGTATTTGATAAATTATTCGTATTAGTTGTGAAGTAGTTTTTCTCTCTCTTGGCTTGGAGTTGATAAATTGATTAGGTTTTTTCTTCTGCTCTTTTCACTGCAACCCTCCTCCTTTTTGCCAAGTTTCAGCGTGCTTTCCATTTGAGGGAAGGGACAAGAGCAAAAGCTCTTTTCATTTAATAGGTATTGGATTGGGCCTTAGGCCCAATATGGACTCGGTTCAATTGATTTAGTCTGTTGGTCCAGTTTTGAGCTAAATTCTTTAAAATTAGTGACTAAAATTCTTATTTTAATTAGGTTTACCTTATTAAATTATAAAATTCTATTTTCTAATTTATTTGATTAATAATTAATTTATTAACTAATTATTCACTAATTTTTCAAATTTTACATTCAATACTAATAAAAAGACCAATATCAACAAGACACATTAGGAATTAATAATATTTTATAAAAATAAAATATTAATTACTAAATTATTTATTGTATATTTGAATATATTTATTTATATATATAATTTTATATATTTTCTAACAAAATAATTTATCACCAAATTATATTTATCATAATAGAATAATTATTTTTTTCATAAATACCAAATATATGAATCTCTAGGCAGTATCTGACAAATAGTTTATTTTAATTTTTTTTTTGGTAGATAAATGGGGTAAATTCAATCCTAGATATCATAACATCACAACATATACACCCACATAATATTAAAAAATTTTATTTAATACATGGTATATTCGTCAAGATTTAAACCCAGATGTAATGTATTAAGAAGCATATGATTTACCACTTGAACTAACGCCTCCGCTAAGACATATAGTAAACATAACAACATGCTTAGCTTGTTATGGTTGTAAGACTCTGAATTTTTGAAATTAAATAATAAGTTACTTATGATTTATTAAATTTATTTAAGATTATATTTTTAAAGATCTTTATGTATGAGTTAGGCAATTTATTATTTATAATTTAGAGTTTTAATAATTAAAAAATAATGAGAATTTTATGTACTTTAATTTGGATATTAAACTTTTGAACTTTATTTTATAAATAAATGAGAATTAATTTAATTATTTTTAATTTTTATTGAATTAGTATTTATTTAAAAATAAATTTACAAACTGATAATAAAATAGTATTTTTAAAATAGTTATTTTATATTTAATTCGATTTTAAATTATCACTCTATCTTTTTATTTTTATTAAAATTACTTAACTACTTTAACCCTAAAATTTTCAAAACAAACCCTAATTTACACTATCCAAACCCTAACCTAACCCTAAAACATACTACACTAACCTCACCCCCTTATTCCTGCGTCCACCATTTCCTACACACACCCCTACGTAAGATAAAGAAAAGAGAAAAGGGAAGAGAGAAACGAGAAAGAGAAGAAAAGGGGGGAGGCGACAGCACCGGCGAGGGGGATGCCGCCGTTGCCAACTCGCCATTGCGGATGAGTGGGAGAGACGCGTTAAAGAGAGAGAGAGGGTCCACGAAGGAGAGAGAGGGAGCTTGTG
>NC_029772.3:20980214-20983964 GCF_000817695.3 Arachis duranensis | reverse complement strand
GCCACCGTCGAAGCTGGGTTCGTCACCGCCGTTGGAGCACGCGTCACCATCGTACCCGCCACTGTCACCGAGAGGAAGCCCATTGTCGTCGGATCTGTCGCCATCGCCATGCACGCAATTTTCAGGAGAGGAGCAGAACGCGATGGAGGGGAGGACACTCATCGCCACCACCGTTGGGTCCCGTCGCCGTCAGATCCGTCATTGCTACTGCATCGTCATCGATGAAGCTTCTGTCGGCATCGCCGGAGCTTCCCCCCGTCGTTTTCGCCGCTGGAGCCCCTGTCTTCTTGGAAGCGTTTTTGTTCTCAAAACCCTTGAAATCATTATTCTGTTCTAAGTTGTTAAAAGTTTTGAGGCTTTGGTGACGTAGGACTGAGTTTCGGTTCTTGCATGCTGAGTTTTATGATTGTTGCATGTGACATTAAGCTGCTGCGTTGTCACCGGAGCTGTCGCTGCTCCATTCTCTCGCTTATTCGTAAGTACGGTAAGTAATTTCTTGTTCTGAACCCTTTTAGTTGTTGTTCTGTTATATATTACTAAGGTTCTTGCAACGTTAATATCTCAGAGTCGAGTTTCTATTGTGAGTGATGCTTTTGTGGCTGTTGCTGCTATGAAAAATAGTCGGATTCGATGCCGTTGATTGCGGGCCGAGAAAAAAGGGTTTTTAGACACATTTGGTTTTGTAGTTTTGACTATTTGAGGTAGGAGTTTTATTTAAAATTTATTTTATATTATGAAATTATTATAAATATATGATAAAAAATTAATTTAGAAATCTAATTCGAATGTTTATAATGAAAAGTGGATTTATATTGGAATTTGGAGTTATATATTGAGAAATAGCTTTGTTTTGGAAATCTGATTTATACATATATTTATATTGAGAAATGATTTAGTTTAAAACTATTGAGAAGGATTGAGAAATGTGGTTTTGATGGAACCCGTAAAAGTGGTAAAAGTTTAGGTTTTAGAAGAGGTGTTGCCAAAATTTTTATAAATATTTTAAGTAACATTTAATAATGAGAATAAACTTGTTTTGAGTTTGATTAATTATGAAAAGAATTATGCTTTTGGGCGCTTTAGGTGAAAAATGAAGTGTTAAAAATGAGTATTTAAAAATAAACAATTTGAGTTTTTGAGAAAAACTTTTGAACTTGAAAAGAAGTTGAAGTTGATTTATTTGGAAAGGAATAAAAATGAAATGAATTTTGAGACTTTTGAAATGTCTTAAACTTAAAAGTAAAGTTGGAAATTATTTTGGGAAACTTGGTTAAATCAAAAGTGGGTTTATTTGATTGATTCTTAAGGAGTTATGATTTAAGTATTTTAATAAAATTAAAGTAATGAGTTCAGATAATTTTGTTAATTTGAGAAATTAATTTTATAATTTATCTTATTTAATTTTGAGATGATGGTTAGAGATCGTGGAGATACTTTAAATTGATTTTGATTCATAAAAAAGTTTTGTAGGTTTGGTTAAAAAGATGAAATTGGTTGTTGCTCTCCTAAGGTTTAGAGACCTCGTTATTGGAATTAATTAATAAATCTTGATTTAAAATACTTAAGTGATTAATGCAAAAAAATGATTTATGCCATTTGAATTAGTATTGTAATTGGTAAACATAATGATTTTGAATCTTCTGAAAGAAATTTAGACTGGAAGTAATTTCGGTTTTAAAAGAAAATGATTTGAGCAAAAATTATTCTTGACGTGATATAAATTAAATATATATTATTATTGAAAGTGAATGGGTTAAGAATGATTTTAAATCGGAATGAAGATGAGTATAAAATTTTATTTTGAGTTGAGTATGAATTTAAATTTAATTGAGATTGAAAAGTGCGTCGAATACTATATCTCAAGAGTGTGCGTAGTCACTATATTCCATTTGTATATGTCAAAAGCGCGACTCCAATGAGATAGTGGAAGGAGATGATCCCATTCTTTATTCCTTCTGAAAATGTAAGATCGCCTCCAGAGAGACGATGAAAGGTTAGGATCCCCTTCCTGATTCTTCCTGGATATGTATAACAACTCGAACAAGGTTGTTTGGTTAGTCTCGCTTGTTCATGGTTCTCTCTGTTTTTGCAAGGTGGTAGGACATTAATCCCTGGATCCGTATGGCACGGCCTCACAGAGGAAGGTGGTAGGGTACTTTTCTTGGATTTATCTCTGTTGATGTTTGTCTCCAGAAAAAGGTGGTAAGACACTAAATCCTGGATTATATACCTCCTGGGAATGTGCAATCAGAGAGACAATATCCGAGTTAGCCACCGGATGTGTCAGGTTCTGACAATGTAACTGACATATGAGCTCACGGCCATTAAGACAGGCATACATCTTGTACATCTATATGACATTGTTTGGGTGCGCATATTATATACTTGGTTTGCTTATATAAATAATTTTGTTTACTACTAATTGCTATACTTAATGTAATTGCTATTGATTGTGTTTGAACTTCATTACTTGTGATTGTGACTGATTGGTTGGATTGTGGTGAGTTGGGTACTGATTGAGTTGCTTAGGTCAGAGGCCATGATTGATTATGCATGTGATGGGCTGGAAGTCGTGATTGGTTTGTGTTTAAAGTTTAGCAAAGTATGAAAAATCAAGTTGGTTCAACATAGACTTAATAAACCTATGCTTGGAACAGGTTAGTTATTTATACAATTTAGGTAACTTTTAAGATTTTTATAAGAAAAATATGAGTTTTGGATAATCAATTAATGGTTTTTCAAAAAGGTTTGGATTTTGAATGATTAACTGTTGATTTTCAAAAAGGATTCATAAGACGAGCAATGAGTACTAAAGTTGAAAACAGTTTTCTTTTTAAATATCTTCTTATGACAATTCTAAAACTCTTTTGTTGCGACTATGTGATTAAATTTTTATCTATTTACAGACTTCTCTTTTCAAAAAATAAAAGAAAAAAATACTTATGAAAACATCTTTGCATTTTTTCTTATATATATATATACTTACGTTTTAAAAGAAAAAAAAGTATTTTTAGTTTTTTTAAAAAAATAGAAATACGGTTTTGAATTAAAAATTTTTATTTTTTTATTATGCGTATAGAAATCGATATAATATTCTCGCTACTAAAATAGCGTAGTAAAAAACGTAATATTCTAATTAATAGTAATGATATTATCATGATAGTATATTTGGGCTACCTAGCTAACAACAAATAATTAAATAAATGAATAGGTGTTGCAAATAATAATTATTCCCGCCTACTATAGGTTGGTCATGCACTGCTGCACTAAGCTGTTTCTTCATCAATTCATGTCATTTAAAAGCTAGTGACTTACCGTTGTTTTAAATTTATCCGAAGCATTAATTAACCTAACAAATTTAATAAAGTTGTTTTATTTTTTACTTTGAGCTAGGGTTTGGCTACAGTTGGACCAATTGAGACATGGGAGCTAAAGAATAAGTAATAATCTATTAAGAATTTAGCTATCTTATAGCTAGCTTGAGTACACTTTAAAAAATTAACAATAATTTTTTTTAATTTTTAAAACGTTTAATATATTAAAAATATAAAAGAATTTATCTTTAACTTTAATAATTTTTAATAAAACATTTTTTCCAATACTCTTAAAATATAATCTTATAGCATACCTTAACACAACTCATCTACTAATAATTGAAAAATCACATAATAAAGATGTTATTTTTCAGAGAATATTTTAAGATAATTTATAACGTTTAGAGAAAATATAATTTATAAATTTTTTAATTTT
>NC_029772.3:20979425-20980089 GCF_000817695.3 Arachis duranensis | reverse complement strand
AGACACAGAAAATACGTGTAATTTTTTTGAATTTCATAATTTTTTTAATTAAGTAAATATGATTCTGTATTTTAACTTTCGTTAATTAAAAATAATAAATTGTAGTTTGTGTTTAATTATTAAATTGGATAAGTAATTAAAAAAATTATTTTTTATATCAATTTTATCATTTAATCTTATTTATAATAAAAAATATAAAAAATACTCATCAAAATTTTTGTATTTGTTTTTTTTCATACCTACACTTTACAAACAAATATTTTCTTATACTATTATTTTTAGTTTTTTCTTCTAAGTAAATTTGTTACCAATTTTTTATTTAATTTTCATGTTCATACTATGAATGTTATTGTATGTTTTTGTTTAGAATTTATTTGATGTTCTCTTATGTATATTGTTGGATTTTTTAATGAAGTTCTTAGCACACATTATTCATATAAATTTTATTAATCATTTTTATTTTTATTTATACATATTTTTTTATGAACTTTGTTATCCTTTTATTTAGTTTTGTATAATTTTTACTATATATTTTTGAATGAATATGTATTTTATTTACTATTGTTATTTTTTGATAGTATAAATTATTGATTTCACTAAGAAGACTAAACTAAATACAAAAATAATACTAAAAAAAATACTGAAAAATTACAACAAAAAATAT
>NC_029772.3:20973343-20978114 GCF_000817695.3 Arachis duranensis | reverse complement strand
GATGTAGAAACCATCAAATAACAAGCAAATAAATAGGTAAATAAAAATCTTGATTAAGATCTATTATACACGGACACTGATACGAAAATAAAATACGACACGACATGAGATATGCAGACATATAAATTTTAAAATCTCATAAGGGGACATGATATATATAATATTTTTTAAATAAATTACAATGAATTTTTAATATTTTATTAATATTAAAATATAAAATAATTTTTTACTATTTTTAATGTCTTTTTTTAATTTTATAAAAGTATTTAAAATATTTTTGTTTTAATAAATAATCATATATATTATTTCTAAACTAATTTTAATAATATATATTAAAAATAAAATTAAATACATTGACACGTGATAGTATTTAGGTATTGTGTTTAAGTATGTTAGAAAAAGAATTTTTTATTTTTTATTAAGATACAATTAGACACGATAAATACACATGTCAAACGAGTGTCGACGAATATCGTATCCAAAATATATCCGACGCATATACAGCAACTCAACGAACGAAATGTCAGTATTTTACAGATATATACAAGGTTAAATTTAGGTATTAAACCTCAGCATTTATATAGTATTGCTCTTTTAATAAACACGTGACCTTTATTATTAATGTCAATTTAATTTTCGATAAGGTACTGGTCAAACATTGTTAAACGTTGTTGGCATTAAGCCCCAACATAGGAAGGAACCCTCCCAATTCAGAGCGACGAAACCCAAGTTGCTTTCGGGTTTAATTTAAAAAGGTCCATGTAACCCATATTTTAAGATACGCTAATTGGTTAACAAAAAATTTTACATGCACACACAAAATTCATTACTAAATTTATCATTATATATTTATATATAAATAATATATTATTTAATTTATTTTTAATATAAAAAAAATAAAAATAATAATAACAATTATAGAGAGATAGAAATAAAAAAAACAAGTGCAAAAAATTAAAAAAATTAAAAGTTACAACAGTTATATTAAAATGTTTAGAAATGAACAAGAGCTTAATGAAAATAATAGAATTTAAACAATAGAAAGAAAAAACAAAATTAAAATGGCTAAAATAAAATGGAGTTTTTCAATATTTACATAGACTCGTAATTCATGTTTTCGTGTGTTAGTATGTAACTAGAAATTTTTAGAGTGAACGAGTGTATGAATGAGTGGAAGCTCTCCTGATTTATTGAAACTAATCCTATTTATAGAAAAAAATCTTAAACTAATTGGTATAATTAACCTTAGACTTTAAATAGTCATAGGCCTCAAACAAATTTAGATTTTAAGTAGTTTTGAACTTCAAATAGTCTCGAAATTCAAGTAAACTTAGACCCCAAGTAATCTTGCACCTCAAGCAAACTTGGACACTAATCATAAGATAACTTGACCACCAAAACTAACAAATTCTTATTTTCTCTAACCACGGTGTACTTCATGTATATACAATCTTCGACTTTAACTGTTGAATTCTTTCTAACGTCGATCATTTGTGCCAAATTTTTAGCACAATAAAATGTCCCTCGAAGTTTTGGATGGCTTCGATTTTGATGAAGAAACATTCAAAACTTCGAAGCCACCTCTGAACTCAATTCAAAGTAGTAGAATTAATCGTCGTATTCTATATCAACTTTCACAAGTGCATCTTTTATCTTGACTGTTTGTCGACTACTCTTTTTCTCTTTTGCAATGCTCATAAATTACATAGTTATATTCATTTTCGACATTTTTTGTCGGGTCAAAAAGTCTAACAAATTTTCACTAACCTTAGGGTATATATGTCTCACTTTAGGTACGTTGGTATCAAACTGAATTTCTTATTTCACCATCGTATTAACAACAAACCCTTCAAATTCAACAAAGTTCAAGGTCAACTCAGCAAGAATTTTTTGCCAACCTTCGTATTTAGTATTTTGTTAGAAAATCTTAATTTGCTTTTAATAACTCCCTTCTTTGGGAATACATTTTCCTTGACAAGATTAAGAGATCGACATATAGAATGTGACTTCTCTTTTGTGTCGACTACAAATACATTATTTTTTTACTTTTAACTCAAAATACATCACACATCCAATAAAAGCTACTATTTTTTCTTCAAAAAAAATCTCATTTTCTTGCTCTTTTTCTATTTGAAATGTTTCGATCAGTTGGAAATTGTCTGCCAATTAAAAAAGATCAATAAATTGTTGGTCAACTAACTTCTTTGTAATTTAAAGCCAATCTCATTAATCAATATGTTGTGAATTTTGGTTTCTGGGATCTAATTATAGCACTTATTTCTCATTTTTATGAATCGAATAAGATAATATTTCATCGTCTTTGTCCTGGATATTTTTATTGAGAACAAATAAGAGAGTATAACTTTTAGTTCTTCTCTAAAAAATTGACCATCAAAATTCTTCTTCAACTGTTCCTATGAATAGATAAATTTGGGTTATAAATTTAAAAATCAAGTAAAAGCATTCACAGCCAAAGAAAAAGAAAAAGAAAAGTATATCATTTTAAGTTGCTCACTGCTAGCTAGAACTCCAATTTCAACTGTGTAGCGAACCACATGCTCGACAGTTGACTCACCACTTTTTTCTAAAAATTTAGTGAGTGATTTTGGAACTTTGACTCCTCTAGAAAATTTTACTGGTAACACATGATCAAAAAAAAGACATAGAATATGGTTGGTGAATCAAGTTTATGTTAAAATCTACTCTATCTAACTTATTCTATCCGATATTGTGCAATGTTACATTGGACAAATAATTTTGTCGAGTATCTTTCACTACATCAATAGATTTTTGTCTCCTGTTAACTATTATAGATAATTGACAACCTCTCAAATAAGGTTGGTTACTTCCTAGTAGATTTGGTGCCTTATAGTTACCCTGCTCTATCCCAATCAATTCATTCATCTGACTTGCTATTTGTTAAAACTTAGCATTATTATTTTCTATCAAATGATTTAAGACAATTATCATTTGCTAAGTCTTCAAGTCAATCAAATCATGATGATCTTTTGCTTTTTATTGTCTAAAAACAATAAAGAATCTATGATGTTAGGCAAAATTATTTTTGACATTGATATTTTTCATGACCTTTTATAGAAAAATGAGTTTTTATGTATTTTTCTAGATGTCAAAGGCATAACGAGAATCGAACAAGGTATCTCCATCTGCGTCAATGATGGAATCGGCAAGTTAATTTAAGTTGATGTTGTCCTTATATATGGTTGCGTCGACATTGATAAAAATATTTTGTTGAGATAGTTGTGATATCATGAGTCCCAATATAATTAATCCCAAATAGAAAAGATTGATCATCATATGCTGATATAAGTACGGATTGTATCCTTGTACAAAATTTTATGATTTATTTCAACAATTGGGTCCAACTGAACAATTGTATATAAACCCAAGAATAAGTGGATTAATAAAAAATGACGGATATTGAGATAACTCATACATAGGCCAAGTAGTTGGATTTACTTTGACTACACTAGGAGAAACCATTGAAAACATATTTGTGTTATTCATATGCCTAGTCGGACTTCTAACAAAATTTATAGGCACTTGTATCAATTCAATGACTTGTGGTCGTCGATATAATACTATTTTTTCAGAGTCGTAGTCTGACCCTTTTGTTGAAGAGGACGACTAATGTGACATAGAAATAGATGCGTTTGGATCGCTATAGGGTAAAAATTTACCACTTCACAAACGCATATACAACAACCACTTTAGGCAGCTAATCTTAACCAAGGTCCTACTGCGCGTGCCAATTTGTTTCTCCTAGATTTTGTTTTTTATACTTTGATAGGAGGTGTCGACCAAACTTGTATCAAAATCTCAATTTGAATAATAGATACAATTCTTTTTTGTGGAATGTTTTTAGGATTTAGAGATCGTGCCAAATAAAAGTGTAAAATAAAATAATTATAGAAAATTAGAAGTAAGAAAGAGCAAGTATAAAAATATAAAAAATTGAAAATTATAAGGCTTGTATTAAAATGTGCGAAAATTGACAAGAGTTTGAATGAAAATAATAAAATGTAAATAACAAGAGAAAACAGAATTGGAATGACTAAAATAAAAATGGAGTCTCCCAATACTTATATAAACTCGTGACTCATGTTTTCGTGCGTCAATGTGACTAGGAATTTTTAGAGTGAGTGTGTGAATAAATAGAAGTTCTCCTAACTTATTGAAACTAATTTTATTTGTAGAGAACAAAATTCTAAACTAATTGGTATAACTTTAAACATCAAGTAAATTTATATTTCAAGTAGTCTTGGATTTCAAACAAACTTCAATTTTAAGTAGTCTTGAACTTCAGGTAATCTTAGATCTCAAACAAACTATATATATATAATCTTGGATCTCAAACAAACTATATATATATATATATTTAGTGACTAATTTTTTATATATACCTAACATTGTTATTTATTAACTAGTGATGTATAATTTAAGAATAATATTCTAAAGAATAATATTATATGACCAACAATATTTATTATTTTGAGTCAATACTTAACCAACTTTATCAGTAAAGACTAAATTCTAAATTCTAAATTTTACACACTAAATACTAAATTTTAGTAGTATAAAAATAAAATATTAGTCCAAAATATTAGTTAATACTGATAAAAAATGTTGGCTTTCTAATATTTTTCTGTCCTAAATTAGTCTCAAAAAAAAGTTTTAGTTAAATATTTTAATATTTAACAAATTTTAATAACCAAATTAGTTTTTAATTTTTTATTTTGATAGACTAATTAAT
>NC_029772.3:20956966-20973299 GCF_000817695.3 Arachis duranensis | reverse complement strand
TAAAAAATGATTTATCTAATAAAATAAAAGTTTAAGGACTCATTTGGTAATTAAAATTTATTAAAAACTAAAATTTTTTATTAAAATTTTTTTAGGGATTGATTTGGAATTATACTATTCAATATAAACAGTTTTTTAAGCCTATATTCAATATTTTCAAAATTTTGGTATGATCTAAATGTATTTACAATAATTTCAAATAGGTTTAAAAGACTTGAATTATTTTAGTATTTAAGATTGAATCATGTTTATATAGTGAAATATGTCATGGTCCGGTAAAATCGCGTTTGATTTTACCTAAATTTAATTCTAAATTATGCTTGAATCTTATTTTTAAATTCTTATTCAATCTTAGACCTAAAAAGTTTTTATCAAATAATGTTAATTTTATATTGGGCATGTATCGGACTTAAACTCGGGTTTTAATCTAGAGATCGAAGCCAAATAGGATAACAAAAATAACAGATTTATAGATTAAACAAAATCATCGATACTACAACAAATCACACACATTAAATTTTTTTCAATTTCATGGAGATAATCTCTAAAAAGTCAATGCTGAATAGCAACACATAACAGAGGCAATGACTATACAAGGCAGAGAAAAAGGCGGCAATGACATATAACGACCCAATTTCCAGTATTTCATGCTCATATAAAAACATCGAGTGTTACCAACTTGAAACTACATTGACATTGTTATTAATAATATCAAGTTTGTAAACAAATTAACTGAACTCGATTTTTATAAAAAAAACCTTCCTTAACAAAATTTTGCAAATAAAGAAAAATGAGAGAGATTACGCAAACTAAAAGATAAATAGATACACACGGATGCACGCACAAACTAAAAAAATGAATAGATACACACGCACGCACGCATGCACGAACGCACACAGAGAGCACCCAAAAGATAAAATGTTAGTTTCTCCCTAACACTTATATATTTATATACAACTTAAAATATCTCTAGAGTCTGGCTCATAAACCCCTAATCTGACGCCCAGACTAGCCTAGTCTTCTAACATGATCTCTCGAAAAATAAAAGTGAAAGTCCAATACAAAAGAAATACTAAACCGGAAAGCTGTCAAAAGAAAATGCTAGTGTCGCTACCTAATTGCTGGCCGAAGTCAAGTCCACGATCTCTATATCCATCTCAGGATCCTTATTGTCCTTAGAAGTCAGATCCACAATCTTTATCTCCTCGATGTCCTCATCGTCAGAAATAACGATGACCTCTGATGTACTCTGGGGAATACCGTCACTGCTGTCACCTGCGAAAATTGTACCATTAGGAGAAATTTGCTTAACTACTGAGGGTTGACCAGAAGTTGCGGTGGAAGTCCCGATAGGCTCTATGCGAGTAGAAAGAGACTCTATCGATATATCCAAACCTACTGGAGGAGACTCAGAGATGTAGTCATCGACGACAAGGCTAGGCTCAGGCATCGCCTGACTATCTTGTTATACTGGAACAGAACCTCCATGCACATGATCAAAAGGATGATGAATAGAATCAGAATGTAACCAAGATAGCGAAAAAGTATACAGTGCATCAGGATCAAAGAGAGGGGAAGCTAGTGGGTGCTAAAAGGAATGATCTCTAACTACGTACTTACGGATTTGAGGCTCCATGCGCACCACATAGAAGCTATGACGAATAGAGTCCTCATACACATAAGGCTATTCGAGCTCATAGAAGATGACACTCTTCTCCATCTGAAGGGGATAGGAAGATAGGGGATAAGAACATGGAAGTTCTTAGTAGGGTCGAGGTGAAACAAGTTAATTTGCTCTTCATATAACGTCCACGTGTCCCAGCTCAAACCGACCACAACCAAAGAATATAAGCAAACAACAAACAAAGCAAACAACAAAATAACATATAACCACAAGAACAAATTCAAAATACATAAGAGATATGCGCAAACAAGTATGATGCATGTCTAGCCCTAGTGCAGATAATAAGATCATTCGTTAGTTTTTGACCTGCACTCGACATTACATCCTTACTGATGTTGTCTCTCGTTGCCATTGAGTTAGGAGACTACTCCATTAACATGAATATAACTTTCACAGAATTAAGAGAGGAATAAAAAGAAGACATGATAAACAATAACTGAAAATTAATTAAATGTAAAAATGGTTCTTTGCATTAATAAATCCCAAAATCATAAACATACTTATCCAAACAAGGTGAATGGGCAATAAAAGAGTGAAAGGATAGGAAAACAAACTAGAAATAGTGAAGTTTCAACGGAGGTAATGACTCTTCTCAATATCCCAAGACAAAAGCAATAAAACTCTAAAAACTATCAATGTGAAGAAAACCTAGAGGAATCAGTAGTATTCTCTCTCAGATCCAAAACTAAAAAACTATGCGTAATGAGAATGTGTTGAGTCTCTGCTCGTCCCCTGGCTCTAGTCTGTGATTCTGGGTCGGAACTAGGTCTAAAACTGGCCCAAAATCGCCCCCAGCATTTTTCTGCAACTGCTGTACGTCGCGCATGTCACGCGTACGCGTCACTCACACATGCGCGTCGTTTGGTGAGTTTCCTTGTCACGCGCACGCGTCAGGCACGCGCACATGTCGTTGAGCAAACTCCAATTCATGCGCACGCGTGAGCCATGCGTGCGCGTCGCTCCTCGCTGATTGTCTCCTTTATTTCTTGCGCTCCTTCCATTTTTGCAAGCTTCCTGTCCATCCTCCTAGCCATTCCTGCCCTATAAAGCCTGAAATCATTGAACACACAGATCACGGCATCGAATGGTAGAGAGGGGAGTCAAAATACACAAATTAGAGGCTTAGGAAGCAAGTTTTCAACCATAGAACAAAACTAGGAAGGAATTTTAAAACCATGCAATTTGTATGAATAAGTGTGCAAAGGTTTGATAAAAACCACTCAATTGAGCACAAGATAAACCATAAAATAGTGGTTTATCAAACTCCCTACACTTAAACATTAGCATGTCCTCATGCTAAGCTTAAGGAGACAAAAAGAATGAATAGGGGAAAGTAAGACTCATGAAATGCAACCTATATATGAATGCAACTATATGCTAAGATGATTACGTCTACTCGGTTGAAAATAAACAAATCCTCCAAGACAAACATAAATCAAATTCCACTAATTCAAATCATACAATAAGAAGCAAGCAAACTTGTAAGAAAATAGCTCATGAAAGTAGGGAACATAAAATTAAGCATTGAACCCTCACTGATGGTGTATATGAACTCTAATCACTCAAGTGTATGGGGGTAATCCACTCTAGTCTTCTCTAGTCATACTTTCTAAACTTTGTTCTTCACCTAACCAATCAACAAATATTTAATGTACCAATGCAAATATCATGAGGTCTTTTCAAGGTTGTAATGGGGCTAAGGCAAAGGTGAGGATATATGTATGGCTGAGTGAGCTATAAATTGAATCCTTGACTAACCTAAGCTCTCACACACACACACACACGCACGCACGCACGCACGCACGCACGCACGCACGCACGTATGCATTGATCTTTTATTAACTTGATCATTGGGGTAATTTTATCCCTTTATTCATTTATTTATTTAATTGATTTTTTTCTTTTTTTTTGTTATAAGTAAACATAACATATCAATGCACATGGATTTTTAATTTTTCTGATCTCACATGAGTAGGTACCCAAATTTCTAATATTTTGTCAATGAAACACTGTATACTTTTATCAACCTGAGTTCCTATAGTTTCCCACACTTAGTTTGCACACAGTCTCTATCTTAAGCTAATCAAAGATTCAATTGGGGTAATTAATTTGTTTTTCTGCTTAAGACTAGTGATGTGGTAAAATATAGAATAAATGGGGATAAAAAGGCTCAAGGTGGCTAACAAAAGTGATTAAAAGGGTAGGCTATTTGGGATAAGTAAGCTAGCAGCAAACGATGGCCTTAGTCATATGCATACATATAAATACACTAAACATTGGACATATAAAATGGAACAAAATATAGATTACAATTATAGAGAAGAGAACACACATGAAAAATTATTATGGTTAAATAGTGTAACCATGCAATTAAGCTCAAGTCTCACAGGTTGTGTGTTCTTAGCTATAATTCATGTTCCAATTTACAGTCTTCAAACAAGTTTAACATAATTTTTCAATTTAATTTAGTGAAATATCATAAAATAGAGTCTTGAAGAGATTTTTATTACTTTAACCGAGCGAACATACATGCAAACAATTATTATCATGCAATCTATCCTATTTAACAGAAGAAAAACTAAAAATATTGGTGTTAAAAGAGAGAAGTTACCTCCGAAAGTCAGGTACTGACCGACCTCCCTACACTTAAAGCTTGGCATCATCCTCGGTGCCATCAGTTAGGAGCAAGGGAATGATGGAAGTGTTGCCTCCAGTGTCTGGTTCGCCTTGGCTGCCTGTGCTACTGGATGAAGGAGAGACTGAGGTGTCATTTGGTTCTGGAGGTGGGTGTATGCCAACAATCAGCTCCTTGAGGTATGTAAATTGGTGCTTATTACGGCGCTCCATTCGCTTTGCTTGTCGGTCAAGCCGATCCAACCTCTGAAGTATCTGAAGGAGTAGCTGATTTGTTGAAGGTGCTTGTGATGTGGAAGGAGAAGGGATATCTTTGGCCAGATCTGCAGTCTGGCTGGTAGTGGCTGCTGGAGGTCTGATGTACTTTTCATTGGGGACATACTGATCGTCCCGCGGAAGGATGGTCTTGGTGTCCCCAGCTCTGTAGGAGACTCCAGCTACTGAGACTAGATCTGAAACCAAGGCGGGAAAGGGAAGGTTACCCGCAATCTGTACGTGTCCCATGGCTTGTCGGATGTGTCTTGGTAAGTTGAGAGGCTGGTATGTAAGGATACACCAGATGAGAACAGCCATGTCCGCAGTAAAGGAGGACTCGTGGGTGCTCGGAAAGACATATTGGGACATGATTTGTGCCCACACTTGAGCTTCCAAGGTAAGTGCTGAAGCCAAGATGCCCTTAGGTCGGATTGATCGTATCTATAGATCCAGTGGCTACTAGGTAGTGCTATAACTTTGAGGACGTCGTTCCAGTCAAATTGGTATGTCTAGCGCTTGACAGAGGCTTCCTAGTATGAGTCCAATCCTTCAGGAGTAGGGGAAAGATTTAAAACTCGCTGAATGGCCCCTTCAGATATAGAGACTTGCTTCTGACAGACATAGACAGACTGCAAGGTTGGCATGTGGAAATTGGAGTAGAATTCAACTACCCATGAAAGGTTGACCTGCCGTGGCTGCCTTTGTAAGAATCCCCAGTGTCTGCGTTCAATGTGGGGCTCTACAAGATCAATAATGTTGTAAGGGAGGATGAGTAGGTGCTCATTGTTGTAATTCCACTTAGCTAGGACGGGGAACAACTGCTCACAGTAGCGGTTAGGAAACCGCGCAGTGTCCCTTGCCAGAAAAGCCTTTTCGATTTCATCGACCTTGATAATCCTCTTGACCCATTTTGTAGATGGCTTGACTATCATTGAGGATGGTTCCGTAGCTAGTGATCTTTTAGTGCCTTTCCTTGCCGGTGGTTTGTTAACAGCTTTCTATTTATCCTTCTTGGTGGCCATCCTGAAAAGAGAAAAAGAAAGGTACATGTAAGTCCAAGGGTTGGAGCAAGAAAGAGGACAGTACAAGTGATAACCTTGCCAAGGTAAAGAAGGATGTCGTTAACACATGGTCGTGACTTCATGTAATTAGGACATCAATGGAAATATAGCAAGAAAGAGAAAGGCAATTAAATGCAAGATGTTTATTAGCATGCCGGCAAAGGCATGAGTAGCATAGATCAAGTATTAATTGTGAAAAATGTATTATCACTCGTAACAAACTAACAATCATGTTTGTATTGACAATTATATTAATTTAGAAAACATTATAAGGATTTTGTGAAAAACAGGCATTAGAGTAGAAGACTAGAATATTTAAGAATGCACAATGCCATATGGGTTTTTTCACAAACACTTGGTATGCATGTTTAATATGATAGGGAAAGAATTAAATCTGAACATGCAAGCAACCCAAAAATAATCAATAATAATTGTCAAATAACTCCTAAATAATCCACAAGCAATTATAGAAGAGAATAAATACCCAATTAGATTTCTAACACCAAGTAAAATAATGCAAAATATAGAATGAAGAAGAAGAAGAGAGGGAAAAAAAAGAAAGAACCTTGAGAAGAGGGTGACAAGAAAGAGGTAATGGGGAGTGTGAGGTTAAGAAGATATGATGGAGGGGGGAAGAAGAAGAGAAGAGTAAAAGAAAGAAGAAGGTGAAAAAGAATGGAGAATAAAGAAGAAAGAAGAGAGGGAAAGAAGAGAGAAAAAAGAAGAAAGAAATTAGGATTGGAAAAGAAAAGATAAGAAAAGTGGCGGCGCAGGGATCTGGTGGTGTTGCGCGAATGACGCACACGCGTACTCCACGCGTACGCGTGGGTCGCGTGAATGGAGAAGCGACGCGTAGGCATCGGCCACGCGTACGCGTGACTGTGCTTGTGCTACTCGCGTGAAGGCAGCCTTTATTATATAAGGGATGACCAAGTAGAACAACAACCTTTTATTATTACACTTGGGAAAATTCAACAAGGATAGAACTTCCAATCAAGTTAGAAGACTACTCCATTAACATGAATATAACTTTTATAGAATTAAGAGAGGAATAAAAAGAAGACATGATAAACAATAACTGAAAATTAATTAAAAGTAGAAATGGTTCTTTGCATTAATAAATCTCAACATCATAAACATACTTATCCAAACAGGGTGAATGGGCAATAAAAGAGTGAAAGGATAAGGAAACAAACTAGAATAATGAAGCCTCAACGGAGGTAATGACTCTTCTCAATATCCCAAGACAAAAGCAATAAAACTCTAAAAACTATCAATGTGAAGAAAACCTAGAGGAAGCAGTAGTATTCTCTCTCAGATCAAAAACTAAACTAAAACTATGCGTAATGAGAATGTGTGTCGAGTCTCTGCTCGTCCCCTAGCTCTAGTATGTGTTTATGGGCTAGAACTGGGTCTAAAACTGGCTCGAAATCATCCCCAGTGTTTTTCTGCAACTGCTATACGTTGCGCATGTCACGCGTACGTGTCACTCACGCGTGCGCATCATTTGGCGATTTTCCTTGTCACGCGCACGTGTCAGGCACGCGCACGCGTCATTGAGCGAACTCCAATTCACGCGCACGCGTGAGCCATGCATGCGTGTCGCTCATCGCTGATTGTCTCCTTTATTTCTTGCGCTCCTTCCATTTTTGCAAGCTTCCTCTCCATCCTCTAAGCCATTCCTGCCCTATAAAGCCTGAAATCATTGAACACACAGATCACGGTATCAAATGGTAGAGAGGAAAATTAAAATACAAAAATTAGAGGCTTAGAAAGCAAGTTTTCAACCATAGAACAAAACTAGGAAGGAATTGTAAAATCATGCAATTTGTATGAATAAGTGTGCAAAGGTTTGATAAAAACCACTCAATTGAGCACAAGATAAACCATAAAATAGTGGTTTATCACATTGCTTCGGGGGTATTGTACCCGGTACACTCTTGGGTTATAGCGTCCACACGCTCTTGGGCTATAGCGCCCGTACTGCTCCCACGATTAAAGTGACGGGCCACATTCTTGGGTTATAGTGCCCATACCACTCTTCGGAAAATTGCCGGATAAATTGATGACAAGAAGAGTCATTGGTGTAGCACTTCCAACCGCAATTATCTCATCACATAATCAAATACTTTTCAAGATATAATAATTCCTTATCCAGAATTTCACAATCTCTATAAAATAATCAAGTGAAATAGAGCGGGTCATGAGATTTAACTTTAGAATCATTTTTTTGAATATTTCAGAGTTATACTTAAACTTTATAAATACTTTTAAAAAAATGCATAAATATTCCTACGTGACTAAAAGTGCATAAATATATTTAAATTTATTAAAATGGCATCTTATGCAAGTTACTCAAGTTAAGTTGATGTACTTTAAAAATGACTCTGATGAACATTTATAAAAGAGACCCAATCTTCACTAGTTACTTTATAATTTATTCAAAATATTGTACTAATTTTTAAATACCCAAAACTTCATTAAAATAAGTAAATTGTCCACAGTTCTTTCGTTTTCAAAATAAAATCTTTTTCTTTCAATTAAAGTCATATTTTTTTTCCAAAATGGTCTTCCATTTTAAACCCTTTTATTGCAAACCAATTATTTTTCTTCAAAAATCAAATTCAATTAATTTCAAAAAAATTCATATATTTATAAATGAATAATTTTTATTCATTACATCTTTCTCAAAAGTTAGGCCTCTACTTTTTACTCAAAACTTCCATCCAAAATATTCGTTTTAGTTTTATTTAATCCCAAATCAACATCCGACCGACAGAACTTAGTTCTATACTATTATATAACTCAGATTTCAGCTAATTATTCAATAACATCTTAGTTTCAAATTCCTCAATATGGACAAATAATAACAATAATTCCAGCAGTAATTCAGCTAAAATTTTAATAGCCAACAATCACAGATTTGAACAACAGACATCAACAGACAACATTGCAACCACATATATCAATTAGTTCAGAATTTTAATTGATTAAAGAGTCAAACCCTACCTCTGTGAAATGAAGAACACACACAAGATACCAGAGAGGATTTCTGATCAATCAAAGAGAGAGAAAATATCGAAAACTCGGTAGTTCTTCTCCTCCCTTTGTTTGACTGAATTGGTTTCTGGCAGAGGCAGCTGCACTTTGCGATTCTGCTGAACAAAACACACATCACTACTTAGAGGAGGAAGACACGCTAACTTCTATTGGATCCGAATTTTTGTAGGGGTCACAGATCTCAAGAAATCAAGCTCAAAAAGTCAAAAATCAACGAAAATCCTCCATGTTCTCTCCATGCATTCCTCAGATGTTCTTTGAGGAAAGCGAGAGAATTTTGTGCTTTTATATAGCTTGATGAATGACTAAGTGTCACTTAATCAAGGGGATGGAGGCATGCGTCGTGACAAGTAGTGTATTAAGTGCTATGTGTCACGATTTTAAACTGTTGAGTCAACGAAGTTAATTTTTAAATATCTTGAAAGGTAATTAAGGTAATTGAGCATGGTAAAAACTCAATTAATTATCTCAAGTGGTGGTACTAAATTAAAATAAGAATTGGGTAAATTATACTAATGTAATGACTTTAGTAAAGTCAAGTTTTTAGCATCTTTCTAACCCAATATTAAGTGACTGTCCTTCATCAAATAAAATTAAATAATAGCATAATATTAATATTACATTATTATTCATTTTATTTAAATATCGCATAAAAACTTATGATGTGCAGAAAACGATCCGACACAAAACTCACCGGCAAGTATACCGGGTCGCATCAAGTAGTAATAACTCACTTAGAGTGAAGTCGATCCCACAGGGATTGATGGATCAAGCAACTTTAGTGGATGATTAGTTTAGTCAAGCTAACATTGAGTGAATTGTGTGAAGAGTGACCAACAGAATGTAAATTGCAGTGAAATATAAATGGCAGAAAGTAAATGACAATAAACGTAAAAGGCAAGGAATGTAAATTGGCAAAATCTTAAATGACAAGAAAAGTAAATTGCAGTAAATGTAAAGGGAAGTGGGAGCAGGGGAATTAAAGAAAGCTCTCTATCCTCCTCCTAATGCTCTCACAGAGCCAGCCCCCTATGCTCTCTATTCGAGCTCCCCCCCAATAAAATGAAACAGATGCCTATTTATAGGCATTTTTACAAAATGAAAATGAAATTCAAAACAAATTACAACTAAAATGAAATTTCTATTCTAACTATATCTTGTGCCTTTGAGTGGTGTCAATTGGGCCCTTGCTCTTGATGGAATTGGGTTGAAAAAGGCCTCTGTTGATTGCTCTTGCAGTTGGAGAGAAACCCATTGTGAACCGGGCCATGAATCACAAAAGCTTGAGTCAAAGTTTGAGGTCAAACGTTGAGCCAAACGTGGATCCCTCTTGTTGCATATCAAGCCTTGGGGTGCTACTTTGTCCTCTTGTCAACATTGCCAATTTTATGCCCACTATAGACTATTATATATGGTTGGAAAGCTCTGAATGTCAGCTTTCTAACCCAATTGGAATCACCTAAATTGGACATCTACAACTCAAGTTATGCTCCTTTGAAGAGGACAAGGTCGCTGGCTTTGGTGCCCAACGTTTGAGGTGAAGTTTGCCTCAAACGTGGTCGAAAACGCCAGTTCTGGAGGCTCAAACGCATTGTCCACCCCATACTATTATATATTTTTGGAAAGCCCTGAATGTCTACTTTCCAATGCCTTTGGAAGCGCATCATTTGGAGCTCCACAGCTCAGGTTATACTCCGTCGAAGGTGCAGAGGTCAGTTGGCCTCACTGCAGGTTGCCACCATGTTCGTTTATGCACATTTCGGGGCAGTTTTCTCCCTCAATTTTAGTGTCCACCATGCAGTGCCATATATGCTTGGAAAGCTCTCGATTTCTACTTTTCATTGCTTTTTAAATCACCTCATTTGGAGCTCTGTAGCTCAAGTTATTCTTGTTGGAAGTATACCCCTTCAGGCTGTGAGGCGCCAACGTTTGACCTCAAGTTTGATGTCAAACGTTGGCTCAAACGTCGCTACCCAGAAGCTCAATCTTTCTTCTTTTAGGCGCCAACGTTTGCCTCAACGTTTGAGGTCAAACGTTGGCACAAACGTTACCTTCCAAGAGCTTCTTCTTCAGCCAACGTTTGCCTCAACGTTTGACCAAACGTTGGTTCTTCTCCAGGGCATTCTTCATCTTCTTGCAACCTCCTTCCAAGCTTTGTTTCACCTATCATCAACCAATCAAAAACATCAAAGCTATGCTTCAATTCATGAGATTTTTTCTCTTCTATAATATATGACAATTATGGCACAAAATCTCATGAAAATGCATCAATTCATCCATGGTTGATTGAATCTAAGGAATCATGAATTTCTACCCAATTGGCTTACTTGTAACTCAAGAAAGTGCATAAAATCTATAAAAAAAACAAAGAAAAAGCATAGAAAAACATGACATGATGACATGTCATCAACTTATCATAAATGTTATGCGAACAAAACTTAAAACTCACATACACGAATCTATAGCAAAAACCAGGATGTTACATGACGCAAGACAGAGCAGATCAAAGGTGGAAATGGCGTTAGACAAAATAGAGATGTAACAAGGCAAAGCAGAATAGAAATAGCGACGAGAGTATATCTGAACAAAAGAAAGGAAGGAGATGAGCGATGGTGCTGTGGTGGCTGGTTATATATGGTGCTGGTTGATGATGAAAAAAAGGAGCACATGTGGTGTTGTAGTGGCTGGTTAATGATGAAGAATAATGGAAAGCTACAGAAGTGTAGCAAAAAGGAGACTACTTGAGTTGAGAATGGGATAAAAATTAAAGAGGGAGGCTTAGAGAGATTTAAGAACATTAGGGTTTTATTCCGATCGGATTGGCTGCTCGAACCACAAATCTCACTTTATTAAAAATATTTATCGAATAATACTATTTGATTTCAACTTTCACCCATCTAAAATGAAAAATAGTTGAACCTGATCTGAATTGAGCGATGTCGGTCCGAATCTTTTCTGATGGATCGGATTATACTCACCCCTAACAAATAGATAATATATTAAAAAATAACTAAGAATACAAATGTGCATATTCTTTTTCCTTTATGTAAAGGGAAAAAAAGTAAAAATATGATTATGAATTATGTGTTGACTGATAAAGTGAAAGAAGATATTGAAAGTGAACAAAGAGGGCTAGTTGGTTAATCAGGTTTATCTAGTTGTTAAGTTTGTTAGGAGGTTAGTTAAGTCTGTTGAGCTGGCACAAGTGGCCTAACTCTTCAGAAGCTTCTAGTGTATGTTATATAAGCCTTGTACTGCTGTAAGTCTCAGTCAATGCAATGAAATCCTCCACTGTTTAAATCACTCTTCTCTGAACTCTCTCTTCTTTCACTCATCTTCTTGCTCTCACTCACCAGTCTTTGATTCCTTCATGGTATCAGAGCTGGTCTTCTAATGGAAAAGGAAACCCAAGCCATGGCAGATTTAGGAAGCACCCACAGCGCCCACAGCTCAGCACAAACGGTGAGCTCACTAGGCTTTGCTGTAACCCCGATCTACATGAAGCTTGACAGTGATAACTTTCTGTAGTGAAAGGATCAGGTTGAGGCAATGATTGATGGAAATGACCAATTGAATCACATCACTGGAGTTGGAATTCCTCGTCAATTTCTTGAAAATGGCGATATTAATCCAGAATTTCAGAAACGGAAAAGGCAAAATGCTTTGCTTTAATCTTGGCTTCTAGCGGCAATGACGAAACCCTACACTACTCGGATAGTTGGTTGTGTATTCACCTATAAGATCTGGAACAGGTTAGAGACTCACTTTGCCTCTCAAATTAGGGCTAGGATTATGCAATTAAGGAACAAATTAAGCAACACTCGAATAGGATCCTCTGTAAGCGAGTATGTACTGTCAATTAAAGGCATAATTGATGCGTTAGTGTCAGTAGGGGAGACAGTGAGAGAGAGCGACCATGTTAATGCACTTCTTCATGGCCTAATCGAAGAGTATGCACCTTCGCTCACATCACTATTAACAAAATCGCAAGGTATTACAATCGGAGAGTTAGAGGCTGTGCTTTTTTCCAATGAAAGTATGTTAGAAAGATTTAGAAAATCTGTGCTGAATCAAGTAGCATATGCACATGTAGCACAATCCAGTTATGCAAATCAAGAAACCTTGCAAGAAATCCCTCAGTATCAAGCAAACTGGACTCAGACAAAAAATTTTCGAGGAGGCTTCCGAGGCAGGGGAAGATTTGACAGAGGAGGAAGGAATTCCTCTAGTTTTAGAAATCAACAGCAATTTAGTGGAAAACAGCAGCAATATGATGATAGGTTGAGAAATCAGAATTATGAAAGAACACAGAGTCAAAACTATGAAAGATCAAACTATGAGAGGCCTCAATGTCAGCTATGCAACAAGATTGGCCACACAACTAAAACTTGTTGGTACAAGTATGAAGAAGACTCACAGCCGCATGGAAGAAGCACCAACAAATCACACCAACTTGAACAACCAGGGGCTAATTACAGCATTGTGATAGCAAATCCAGCAACTCTCACTGATTCCGTTTGGTGTCCGGACTCAAGTGCAACACATCACATGACTCCCGACCCTCATAATATAGCTGAAAAAGAGAATTATGATGGTGCAGAGCAAGTTGTTGTTGGCAATGGAATAGGTTTGAGCATTAATTCTATTGGAAAGCCTACTTTAAAACTGAATTGAGCTCTAAACATTTTATTATGCAGAAATTGTTGCTAGTACATGATATAACTAAGAACCTATTAAGTGTGAATCAATTTTGTTGTGACAACAATGTTCTGTTTGAATTTCATTCTCATGGTTACTGTTCATACCCTGGGTCGAGCTATCCGACCCGGGATGATTGGAGATAAAGCGACCGACCTCTTCAGGTCAGACTATCCGATCTCTTCTTAAAGAGCTCGGCCAAATCGACAGAAGAGCCCAGTAAAGGGCCCAAATAGAGGAGCACGACCTAAATCCTAAGGCGGCCTAAGCCTATAGAGATAAAGGCGGTTCCGTTGAAAGATACGCTGACCTCAACTCAAAGATAAAAGATAAGATAAGATAACTAACTTAACTTATCCAAAAGGTCACATCTCACCATTATAAATACACTGGAGCACCCAGGTATAACTCATACTCTGATTCTACTCAATACCTGCTTAATCCCCTTGCTAACTTAAGCATCGGAGTCCCTTGCAGGTACCCCCACCCTTCGGTGACAAAGGATCAGCAGCACATTCAGTCTAACAAGTCGGACGCACCAGCTCCGGCCGCTATTCACCAGCCGGATGCATCAGTTCCGACCAGCACAGAAGATCTCGTCCGAGATCGACCTACAATTTCAGGTAACCCTCGGAACATTAGCGCCGTTGCCGGGGAACCTGGAAGTCATCCTATCACCATGGCGGACGACCATGACAACGGCCACGATTCAGGTTTGGAGGATCGGACACCGCACAAAAATGCGGATGTCACGCTACAAAACACTTCAGAAACCAACAAAGACAAAGACTCACTAAATTCAGGGGCAATAGAAGCGCTCCTGGATCACCTAAAACAACTGGAAAAAGAAACCCAACAACAACGGGAAATTGGAAGAGATCTCCAAAGAGAGGTGTGGTGACGTCGAGAGTTGGAAGAAAAACTACAGCAATTGGAAGCCAATCTCAAATCAAAAGCCCCCCGGACTAATCTCGAGGAAAATTCACGCAAAGACCAGGACCCGTTCACCAGGGAAATCATGAAAACCAACATTCCAAAAGACTTTAAACTCCCGGATATGACCCTGTATGATGGCACCACGGATCCCAACCACCACCTCAGCAACTTCAGAAGTAGAATGTACCTCACTGACGCCCCAGATGCTGTTCGCTATAAGGCTTTTCCAACAACTCTCACAAAGATAGCGATCCGATGGTTCGACAACCTACCCCCGAAGTCCATCTCAAGCTTTGATGAGTTAGCTAAAAAATTCCTAGCCAGATTCTCCATTCAGAAAGATAAAGCCAAGCACGCCCCCATTTTACTAGGGATCAAACAAAAAGATCGGGAGAGCCTCCGCAACTACATGGAGAGATTCAACAAAACATGCATGGGCATACAAAGCTTACTGGTATGCGAAATTGTGATCAATACTTTTCATAAATCAAATAATCCCCGGTAATGAATCCAAAAACTTGGTGTTCAATAGCACGAAATTGCAATCACACTTTTGCAACTCCGCACAACTAACCAGCAAGTGCACTGTCGTCCAAGTAATAAACCTTACGCGAGTAAGGGTCGATCCCACAGAGATTGTTGGTATGAAGCAAGCTATGGTCACCTTGTAAATCTTAGTCAGGCAAACTCAATTGGATATGGGTGATATACGAATAAAACATAAAGATAAAGATAGAGATACTTATGTAATTTATTGGTAGGAATTTCAGATAAGCGTATGAATATGCTTGTCCCTTCCGTCTCTCTGCTTTCCTACTGTCTTCATCCAATCCTTCTTACTCCTTTTCATGGCAAGCTGTATGCAAGGGTTTCACCGTTGTCAGTGGCTACCTCCCATCCTCTAGTGAAAATGTTCAACGCACCCTGTCACGGCACGGCTATTCATCTGTTGGTTCTCAATCAGGTTGGAATAGAATCCAGTGATTCTTTTGCGTCTGTCACTAACGCCCAGCCTTCAGGAGTTTGAAGCTCGTCACAGTCATTCAATACCGGAATCTTACTCGGAATACCACAGACAAGGTTAGACTTTCCAGATTCCCGAAATCCTACTCGGAATACCACAGACAAGGTTAGAATTTTCGGATTCCCATGAATGCTGCCATCTATCTAGCTTATACCACGAAGATTCTGTTGGGGAATCTAAGAGATATGCGCCTGGCCTGAGGTAGAACGGAAGTGGTTGTCAGTCACGCGCGTTCATAGGTGAAAATGATGGGTCCTATATATAGAGAACTAGTAGCCTAGGGTTTACAGAGATGAGTAAATGACATAAAAAATCCACTTCCGGGCCCACTTGGTGTGTGCTTGGGCTGAGCATTGAAGCATTTTCATGTAGAGACTCTTCTTGGAGTTAAACGCCAGCTTTGGTGCCAGTTTGGGCGTTTAACTCCCATCCTTGTGCCAGTTCCGGCGTTTAACGCTGGGAATTCTGAGGGTGACTTTAAACGACGGTTTGGGCCATCAAATCTTGGGCAAAGTATGAACTATCATATATTGCTGGAAAGCCCAGGATGTCTACTTTCCAACGCCGTTGAGAGCGTGCCAATTGGGCTTCTGTAGCTCCAGAAAAGCCGCTTCGAGTGCAGGGAGGTCAGAATCCAACAGCATCTGCAGTCCTTTTTAGTCTCTGAATCAGATTTTTGCTCAAGTCCCTCAATTTCAGCCAGAAAATACCTGAAATCACAGAAAAACACACAAACTCATAGTAAAGTCCAGAAAAATGAATTTTAACTAAAAACTAATAAAAATATACTAAAAACTAACTAGATCATACTATAAACATACTAAAAACAATGCCAAAAAGCGTACAAATAATCTGCTCATCACAACACCAAACTTAAATTGTTGCTTGTCCTCAAGCAACTGAAAATCAAACAAGATAAAAAGAAGAGAATATGCAATGAATTCCAAAAACATCTATGAAGATCAGTATTAATTAGATGAG
>NC_029772.3:20956232-20956931 GCF_000817695.3 Arachis duranensis | reverse complement strand
GCGGGGCTTTTAACTTTTTGCCTCTGAATAGTTTTGGCATCTCACTCTATCCTTTGAAATTCAGAATGGTTGGCTTCTTTAGGAACTCAGAGTCCAGATAGTGTTAATGATTCTCTTAGTAAGGTATGATGATTCTTGAACATAGCTACTTTTTGAGTCTTGGCCGTGGCCCAAAGCACTCTGTCTTCCAGTATTACCACCAGATACATACATGCCACAGACACATAATTGGGTGAACCCTTTCAGATTGTGACTCAGCTTTACTAGAGTCCCCAACTAGAGGTGTCCAGGGTTCTTAAGCACACTCTTTTTGCCTTGGATCACAACTTTATTTCTTTCTTTTTCTTTCTTTTTCTTTCTTTTTCTCTTTCTTTTCTCTTTCTTTTTCTTTTTCTCTTTTTTTTTTGAAATTTTTTTTTGTATTCACTGCTTTTTTCTTGCTTCAAGAATCATTTTTATGATTTTTCAGATCCTCAGTAACATGTCTCCTTTTTCATCATTCTTTCAAGAGCCAATATTCATGAACCACAAATTCAAGATACATATGCACTGCTTAAGCATACATTCAGAAACAAAAGTATTGCCCCCACATCAAAATAATTAATCTGTTATAAAATTCAAAATTCATGCAATTCTTCTCTTTTTCAATTAAGAACATTTTTTATTTAAGAGAGGTGATGGATTCATAGGACATTCATA
>NC_029772.3:20943583-20949234 GCF_000817695.3 Arachis duranensis | reverse complement strand
GAGTTAAACGCCAGCTTTTGTGCCAGTTTGGGCGTTTAACTCCCATTTTGGTGCCAGTTCCAGCGTTTAACGCTGGGAATTCTGAGGGTGACTTTGAACGCCGGTTTGGGCCATCAAATCTTGGGCAAAGTATGGACTATCATATATTGATGGAAAGCCCAAGATGTCTACTTTCCAACGCCGTTGATAGCGTGCCAATTGGGCTTCTTTAGCTCCAGAAAAGCCGCTTCGAGTGCAGGGAGGTCAGAATCCAATAGCATCTGCAGTACTTTTTAGTCTCTGAATCAGATTTTTGCTCAGGTCCCTCAATTTCAGCCAGAAAATACCTGAAATCATAGAAAAACACACAAACTCATAGTAAAGTCCAGAAAAGTGAATTTTAACTAAAAACTAATAAAAATGTACTAAAAACTAACTAGACCATACTAAAAACATACTAAAAACAATGCCAAAAAGCGTACAAATTATCCGCTCATCACTTACCAACGGAGGCCGCCATCATGGGACTCATCAATGGCCTACGAGAGGGACCTTTCAGCCAATCTATATCAAAAAAGTACCCGACCTCCTTAGACGAAGTGCAGGAGCGGGCAGAAAAGTATATCAACATGGAGGAAAATGCTCGGTTAGGAGAAACCTCAAAATCGGGGGCCTCCTACCGAGACAAAGACAAGGAACCCAAAAGAAAAGAAGATCGACAAGGGGAGAAAATAAAAAAATACCATAACTACACCCCTCTCAGGACATCCCTGGTCGAGATATACAAAGAAGTCTGCCATACGGAAAAAATCCCCCCAGCACGGCCGCTCAAAGGCAAAAGGGGAGGAGGAAACCGAAAGGAATATTGTGAATACCATCAAGTCCGAGGACACTCCACAAACGAATGCTTTGACTTAAAAAATATCATAGAAAAATTGGTGAGAGAAGGAAAATTAGATCGATTCCTGGCCACCCGAGATGATCAAAGAAAGAGACGAAGGGATGAAGATACTGAACGAACAGAACAATTACCTCGGACACCAGAAAGACATGTTCACATGATACACGGAGGATTCACAGCAGGAGGGATCTCCAAATCCTCTCGCAAAAGATATCTCAAAGAAGTATATCATGTCGAAGAAGAGGAGAAAGCACTCAACATTCCGGAAATAACATTCACTAAAGAGGACGCATCCGGCATCATCACAGAACACGATGATCCCATGGTTATCACCGTTATATTGGCAAACGCCAACCTACACCACACATTAATAGACCAAGGGAGTTCTGCCGACATCTTATTCAAAACAGCCTTTGATAAATTCGGCTTGGAAGAAAAAGAACTTAAAGCATATCCAAACAGCCTGTTTGGGCTAGGAGATACCCCGGTTCGACCACTCGGATACATACCACTACATACAACCTTCGGAAAAGGGGACCAATCCAGGACCCTCAAAATATACTACATCGTAGTCGATGTAAATTTAGCTTACAACACTCTCATAGGACGGACAACACTCAATCAACTCGGTGCAATAGTCACGACCCCACACCTATGTATGAAGTTCCCAACCCCAAAAGGAATAGCCACGATAAAAGCAGACCAGAAGACGGCACGTCACTATTATAACGAAAGCCTTAACCTCAGAGGCAAAGAAGAAGAGTTCCACACAATCGAGCTGGGCGGAGTTCACCGACGTGAAGAACTTCGTCCCCAGCCAGAAGGCGAGATAGAAAAGATTCAGATCGGGGATACCTCGGAAAAAACAACCAATATCGGCACAATCTTAAAAGGAGATTTAAAAGAATTACTAATACAATTTTTGCGAGATAACGTCGATCTCTTCGCATGGAAAGCCGCAGACATGCCAGGCGTAGACCCTAAGCTAATGTGTCATAAGTTGGCAGTTTATCCAGAATCTCGATCGGTGCAACAGAGACGAAGAAAACTTGGGCCAGAGCGATCCCAAGCTGTGGACGAGCAAGTACAGGCACTACTGGAAGCCGGATTCATAAGAGAAGTCAAATACCCGCTATGGCTAGCCAACGTTGTCTTGGTAAAAAAATCAAATGGGAAGTGGCGAATGTGCACCGATTACACCGATCTCAACAAGGCTTGTCCAAAAGATCCATACCCACTCCCAAGTATTGACTCTTTAGTAGATGCTTCCTCCGGATACAAATATCTCTCGTTTATGGACGCATACTCGGGATACAATCAAATCCCCATGTATCCACCAGATCAAGAAAAGACCTCGTTCCTAACACCGAAAGCAAACTACTACTACATCGTGATGCCTTTCGGTCTTAAGAACGCAGGAGCTACTTATCAAAGGCTAATGAATAAAGTCTTCTCAGATCACATCGAAAAAATCATGGAAGTTTATGTGGACGACATGTTGATAAAGACACAAAGCGAAGATACATTATTATCCGACTTGACTCATGTGTTTTACACTATAAGGAAGCACAACATGCGGCTCAATCCCGCAAAATGCACCTTCGCAGTAGAAGCAGGCAAATTCTTAGGCTTCATGCTCACACAAAGGGGAATTGAAGCAAATCCAGACAAATGTCAAGCCATACTCAACATGAAGAGCCCAACCTGTGTCAAAGAAGTACAACAACTCAAAGGGAGGTTGGCCGCCCTATCCCGATTCTTAGCAGGAGCTGCGATAAGATCTCTCCCTTTCTATGCTACTTTAAGAAAGGGAAAATAGTTCGAATGGACGACAGAATGTGAACAAGCCTTCCAAGACTTCAAGGAGTTCTTAGGACGGCCACCTATCCTATCTTGACCACAAGAAAGAGAACCGCTCATATTATATCTCGTAGTAGGGAGTCGGGCAATAGCCTCAGCACTAGTCAGAGAAGACAAAAATGGGCAAAAACCTGTCTACTTCATTAGCAAAGCACTACAGGGATCCGAGCTGAACTACCAGAAAATAGAAAAATTTGCCTATACCCTCATCCTAACATCTCGATGACTCCGCCCGTACTTCCAGGCTCACACCATTAAGATTCGAACTAACCAACCCATAAAAGGAATATTGCAGAAAACAGATCTGGCAGGAAGAATTCTACAATGGGCAGTCGAGTTGTCAGAGTTTGACCTCCAATATGAGGCTCGGACGGCCATCAAATCACAGTATTTGGCCGACTTTATCACAGAATTCACAGATGCCCTAGAAACCCCCACTGAATGGAATATTTACGTGGACGGTTCTTCAAATAAAACTGGAAGTGGCGCAGGCATGATAATAGAAAGCGACCAAGGAATCCAAGTTGAGCTCTCCCTCAAGTTCGGGTTCCCGGCCTCAAACAACCAGGCAGAATATGAAGCATTACTAGTTGGTTTGAAGCTGGCTAAAGAGGTCGGAGCTCAAAAACTCAACATTTACAGCAATTCACAAGTGGTCACATCACAAATAACAGGGAGCTACCAAGCCAAAGATCCCACCATGAAAAAATATTTGGATAAAACCAAGGAACAGCTCGGACAAATCGGGGAGTATAAAATCTGCCACATACCCCGCGAACAAAACGCCCGAGCTGATGCACTCTCAAAACTAGCCAGCACCAAACCAGGGGGCAACAATAGGAGCCCCATCCAGGAAATGTTACAAAACCCGTCAATCTCGGAAGAAGAAAAACTTCTGACTATAACAAGTCAGGTACAAGGATGGATGACCCCCATAATCAACTACCTCAAAACAGGAACGCTCCCCACAGAAGAAAAGGAGGCAAAGAAGTTAAAAAGGGAGGCACAGTACTACACCATTATAAATAACATCCTGTACAAAAGAGGAATCTCAACACCTTTACTAAAATGCGTGCCGACCTCCAACACAAGGGAAGTGTTAGAAGAAATACACGGCGGTATTTGTGGCAATCATCTCGGAGCACGAGCTCTCGCCAAAAAAGTACTCCAAGCGGGATTTTATTGGCCAACTCTATAGAAAGAAGCTACAGAATTTGTAAAGACATGTCCACCATGTCAGAAACATGCCAACTTTCACATCGCCCCGCCAGAAGAGCTCATTAGCGTGACCTCGCCTTGGCCATTTGCAAAATGGGGACTCGATCTTCTCGGCCCCTTCCCACAGGTAGGGATGTCAATGGGGCGGGGCGGGGGCGGGGGATGCCTCCCTGCTCCCCGTCCCCGCCCTCAAATATTGTCCCCGTCCCCGCCCCATTCCCCACCATGGGGGGATAATTGCCCCCATCCCCATTCCCCACGTTCCCCGTGTTCCCCGCGGGTCTCCATTCCCCATCTGCTTATATTGAACATTTATATGAAAATTACCATAAAAAATAAAAAAAAACAAAGAAAAAACCACAAAATAAAAATTACAACACAAAACCAAGTTTAACATAGTCCACAAAATGAAAATTACAACACAAAATCCAAGATTACAACTTACAAGTAAAGAAATATAAAATCAAGTTATCATAGTCCATAAAATGAAATTTTAAAATACAACTTCCATTGTTAAAAAAAGCCATAAAATAAAGTCTTCAGCTTCCAACAAACAATTCCATGTTCTCTGTTAAAATACGACACAAACATGAATATGTTAACATACATTATAAACAATACCATATATTTAATAAGAATTTGACATAATAAAAAAATAACTACCTAAACTCCTAAATCTCCATATCCATCACATAATCCCAAGGGATTGGAATTTTCGACCCTGATTTACCTACATTATATCAAAACCAACAATTCACAAGAGTTAAATTTAACATGAAATTGAACTTTAATAGGAGATAAAATTTGAGTTATTAGTACTTTTACCTGAGGAGTGTATCCAATGCTGAGTGCAAATTAACGCCTCAACAAGTTCACAATCCAATTTATTGCGATGTGGATGTATAACTCGACCACCAGTGCTAAAAGCAGACTCTGAGGCAACAGTAGAAACGGGAATGGCTAAAAAATCTCTTGCAATCTTTTGTAAAGTTGGATATTTCACTCCAATATTTTTTCAGTAGCCCAAAATGTCAAATTTTTCCAAATTTGCTTTATCTACCATAACACTCTCTTCCAAATAGAAATCCAACTCAGTTTTTGCAACACAGTCTTCAGATGTATCTTCCACAAATTGCAAGTAGATAGAGTTAAATTTTCTCTTTGAAGATCCTTCATCATGTCCAACATTCAAAGTAAAAGCTGAACTATCATCATTTGTTGCTCTTCTTTTAACCCTAGCCTTAAGTTGATATTCACATACTAATTCTTCCATCATTTTCTTTACCTTGCTCAGATGATTCTCACTTTGAGATCCATATATTTTAGGAAAAACAAATTTCAATAACTTCATCTTATACCTAGGGTCTAAGATAGCTCCCACAGCCATGACTTCATTAATTTGATCCCAATACTTTTCAAACTTACTAATCATATTTGTTGCCATTCTATGAATCATCTCATTGAGACTAAGCAACCACTCATTCAATGTCAATCTCATTTCACACACCTTGGGAAAGTACAAATTTGTCGTTGGATATAAAGTGCCAGAGAATAATTCAGTCACATTATAAAAGACTTCTAATTTATCCACAAGTTCATTTGCCATTTTCCACTCATCATCAGATGGTACAACTTTATACAGAGATTCACGATGTCTTAAATGCTCAAAAACTTCTCTATATGGCAAAGCAGA
>NC_029772.3:20938780-20943445 GCF_000817695.3 Arachis duranensis | reverse complement strand
CCCAACAATTTTAGAAGCATTGCCTTTTCAGCTTCATACATCTTCATAGCATCACTTCTCAGTGTATTTCTTGTATAAAATTTGAACAAAGGTTGAGTCTCAGCCATAAACTCATGAAAACCCACTTGCTCAACAAATGACATAGGGTGTTCATCCCTAATAACCCATTTTGTGAGTGCTCGTCGTGCTGCCTCTTGACTAAATGTGAAGTTTCCAACCAAAAGTGAATCCGTTGGCCTTCCCATTCCTGTAGAACCTGATGATTGTTGCACTGTTTTTAATATTGACTGTTTTGGTCCCCTAACAGTACGAATCGGGCAAATTCTAATGTGATCATGCAAGTGCTTAGTTCCTTGCTTCGTGTCACCTCCAATCTTTCTTTCGCAATATTTACATATTGCCTTCCACTTTCCATCTATTCTCTCCCTCCTAAAATGTTTCCAAGCCTCAGAAGTTAATCCTTTTTTGTTAGGACTATTTTGCACTTCTTGGCTAACTTCTTGTCCTCCCTCTTGTGTTTCTTCTTGTCCTTCCTCTTGTGTTCCTTGAATATGTGCTTCAATTGCTTGACCCTCATCATCTTGAGTTGGTTCTATCTCATTATTATTTTCAATAGGAGTTGAGCTAAAGCTATCCATCCTATACAGTAATTTTTTATACAGAAATACTAAATTAAAAATGAATACATAAACAATAAATTAAAACAAGCCAAAAAAAATTAAACCCAGCAGCTCAAAATCAACTCAGAATTATTAATATATTAAATTATAAAATTAGAAATAAATTAACAAGAAACAAAGATATATAAAAAACAGAAATAGCAAAAGAACAATTGAAGAAGACAAGACTCAAGTTAAATGACTAGAAAATCAAAACTAGCAAAAGACTGATAGATAAAATCTAATAAGAAAACTGATGAAATAATAACTAAACAAGTGGCATAATAGAATGAAGCTTGTGATGATGATGATGAAATAATAACTAAACAGGTGGCATAGTCAAAATAAATTAACAAAATCATTAACTGGTCAAGAATTCTAGTGTTTTGGTAAAGAGATAATTTAGAGTTTAGAACTTTTAATTACCTTTTTATACAAATAAGGAATCAATTCATAAAAAGTTCTTCAATAGTATAATAATACCTTGCTTCTAATTATGTCACAGCTTGTTGGGAAGTTTCTGTGTTAGTAGGGGAGAAAGGAATTCTATATGTATATATGGAGCTCCTTAATTAAAACCCTTTCTGAGTAAGATCCGATAAATGGAAAATATTTTCTTTATATAATGCCATGAGGAGAGTACCATCCCAGGTTTCAGATCAGCTTAAAAGCCTCTTTTGTTTCAGCTCTTTTAATTAGAAAAGCCTATTTTCGCGGATAGAAAACAAGAAAATAAAAAGCGGTGTGATGGATTACCTAATGAAATTGGACTAAATTAAAATTGGACTATCCATCTTATGCAGTAACAGCATACTAGGCATACTAGGCAAACCACCACACAAGTGGCAGCCCTCAAACAAAGCAAACACAAACCAAAAAGTACCAAAGCAAGAAACAATAAGCAGGCAAACCATGCCAAATTCAGACAAAAACGAAAGCCAAAAAAAGGAATAACACCAACACAAGGGGATCACCAGGGTGTAGGCACACAATCCATCAACTAAGAGGTGCCAAAGGTAAAGTCAAATTGCTTATTTTACATCCTTTAAGTAATCAATATTCTAAGGATCTCATTTGGTATGTTTTGTTTTTTATCATCTCATTTTGGCAAGCTAATCTTTTAACCATTTCCAACTTCAGCTAATATCCAAATGCCAAGATAGCTTAATTTGGAGGAACCACTGAGAACAATATATTCCAATTTCAGAATTACAAGAAAAAAAACCTATAAAAAAAATAATTAAAGACAAAATGCCCAAAAAAAAAGATCTGTGCTCTAACTTGGATTAAAACAAAATTTCAAATTACTAATTACATCACTCTCAAGGATTGAAACCTGTGTATTACTTTCTTCCAACCACATGCAATCAATCACATTTTGCACTACAAGGGGAGTTTTCTCAAATCCATGTACACACATATTAAAGTCAGAAATTACAGCACAAAATAGGTGAAAACTTAAGTTTAAAACTAATACTATAGTGAATCCTAATTGCAATCAAAACTCATAACTAACACTTACTACAACAAACAGAGAACCTGAAACTTAAGGCCTGAAACACATTTAATTCATGTATCACCGTTTTGGGTTATAATTTAATATATAAATGGTGCAGCAAATCAGAATTTTTCATTCTACAAAATATAAATTATTAATACAGAATATCATAGCATAAATTCATCAACACGCAACAGCTACTAAAATCAGAATTCAGAATTAATGGAATATAAAAAAATTAAAGTATGAAAAAAATGAAAAAACAGCCACCAATTATCAGAAATTCATAGAACAAAACATTCATTAATAAAAACAACAGCCACCAACTTCAAACAATCAAAATCACCATCAAATTCATGAAAAAAGTAAAAACCTAAACTGAAATCCCAAAATACAAGAAAAGGAGAGAGTAGTGAATCTTACCAGGGATAAGAGAGAAATGGCTGAAGAGGTCAGAAACGCTGGTGACGAGAAGAGCGGCGAACGACGAGAAGAGAGCAAACGGAACAGGGCGCACGGGACGGTGCGGTGATGATGCAGTCTGGGCCGGCTGAAACGGACAGTGACGAGGCCGTGACGATGGTGGTCGGAGGTTGCTGGCTGGAAGCCTGGGACGACGGAGAGAATGCAGAGACGAAGGAGAGTTAGGGTTAACTGGAAACTCAGAGGTAGGAGGTTGCGGCGCTCTCTGTTGGAAGTGGGAACTGGGAACTGAGAAGAGGAGTAAGGGATTTAGGGTTAACTTTTCTATATATATATATGCAAAGTGAAATTACTTAAAAACCAAAATAAAAATTAAATTCATAAGGATATTTAAGTAATTTAATATATTCGGGGATTGTGGGGAATACGGGGACGGGGACGGGGATCCCCGCTCGGGTCCCCGCATTTGCTTCGGGGGAATTTTGTCCCCCATCCCTGTCCCCGCAGGGAAAATTCCCCGTCATCGGGGCCCCATTCGGGGCGGTCCCCGCGGGGATCCCCGCTTCCTGGGAATTTTTGACACCCCTACCCACAGGGATCAGGACAAGTTAAATTCCTCATAGTAGGGGTAAATTACTTTACAAAGTGGATTGAGGCAGAGCCCCTAGATAATGCCACCACTCAGAGAAGCTGGAAATTCTTATATAGAAACATTGTCACAAGGTTCGGGGTTCCATATTCTATAACCACAGACAATGGCACCCAAATCACAGACGCGGGCTTCAGAAAATTAGTAGCCGACTTGAATATAAAGCACCAGTACACCTCTGTCGAACATCCACAAGCCAATGGACGGGCCGAAGCCGCCAACAAAGTCATATTGGCAAGGTTAAAACGAAGACTGCAAGATGCAAAGGGAGCCTGGGCAGAGGAGCTTCCACAGGTTCTATGGGCATATCGAACGACGCCACATTCCACCACAAAGGAATCCCCTTTCTGATTAGCATACGGAATGGAGGCAATGATTCCAGTAGAAATTGAAGAAGGATCACATAGAGTAGTCCATTATAATGAGGGAGCAAACTTCCAACTTCAGAGGGAAGAACTTGACCTACTACCTGAAATCCAGGAAAGAGCTCGGATTAGAGAAGAAGCTCTAAAACGTCGAATGGCTTCCAGATATAATCAAAGGGTAGTGCCAAGAAGTTTTGCTGAAAATGATCTCATCTTAATCCGAAACGACATTGGAACAACTCCGCCCGGAGAAGGAAAGCTGGCAGCAAACTGGAAGGGACCCTATTGAGTCATAGAAGTGCTTGGGAAGGGCTACTACCGACTGTCCGAACTCGAGGGACGAGAGCTTCCCAGATCATGGCACGCCTGCAACCTAAGAAGGTACTACAGCTAGAAAAGGCAACGGATCTCATTAGTGGATGTGCTCTTTTTCCTGAAAAGGTTTTTTAATGAGGCACCATGTTGAGATCCAGGTCATGCCCGACTTAAAGGGATAAGAAAATTCCCACATATATATATTTGCATTTTTTTCTTTGAATAGATAGCTAAAATAATAACTTAAAGGCTGGCCGACGCTCACAAGTCGGACCAAGTCAACCCAAGTTATAAGTAAACCTTGGAAAGAGGTCTGGCCAACCCTATTAAAGAGGATTACTTTAACTTAGAAGGGCCTGACATAACAAAGTCAGCCCAAAATAAAAAGTTATACAAGTAGTCCCTGAAAGAGATCTGACAAAGATCCAAGAAAGAGGACTACAAAAAAAAATAACTTAAAGGAGACCGACATAACCAAGTCGGACTCCTACCACTAAAAAGTTATACAAGTAGTCCCTGAAAGAGATCTGACAAAGATCCAAGAAAGAGGGCTACAAAAAAATAACTTAAAGGAGACCGACATAACCAAGTCGGACTCCTACCACTAATAAGTTATACAAATAGTCCTAGAAAGAGATCTGACAAAGATCCAAGAAAGAGGACTACAAAAAATAACTTAAAGGAGACCGACATAGCCAAGTCAGCCTCCTACCACTAAAAAGTTATCAAAGTAATCCCTGAAAGAGACCTGACAAA
>NC_029772.3:20923264-20938710 GCF_000817695.3 Arachis duranensis | reverse complement strand
GGGGACCAGCGCAAAAGAACCACCAAGAAACAAGTTGGACCCATAAGTCACAACCTCAAAGGATCCAAGCTACAAACAATAAAACAAAGTAATCTGAGGAGGTCGAGATACAAGATTTCAAACGTCAGTAGCAAACTGAAAAGATGCCAAGACAAAAAACTACCTCTACTACTCCACAAAGGTTATAAGGCCCCGGAACAACGGCCATCAACACCTGCTAAAAATAGCGAGCTACTTTTTGTTTTTCAAAATAAAGTTGCTAAAACAAGCAACTAGAAACCGTCAACAAAACAAACAAAATTTTAAAAAGCCCACAAGCCGGGCCAACTACATAAATATCTAGAAAGAGATCAGCAAGCATCAGGAGCCTTCCTGGCATCATCAGGACAAGGAGAAGGAGGACGAGTCTGAATAGGCACGGCATCTATAGTTCCATCCTCCCGGTTCAGAACCTGGAAATCTGAATCAGGTGCAACCGGAGGAACAGAAGAGGTCGACACTTTGGCAGAGGACACAGGAGGAGGATCAGCATCATCATCACCATCGTCATCAGGGACAATCCTGCCATCCCTGACAACATTGTCCAGGCTGAAAGGGGTGAGATCGGCCTCGGGAGCAATGACCCGAACTTGCTCCTTCAAGTTCTCGTAAGCAGCAGTCACACTACCAACGAGATAACCCTGGAGCTCAGAATAATCTTCCCGGGCATTATTCAACTCCTCCCTCAGGCGCATCACCTCCCGATAAGTCGTAACATAACTCTCCTTATGCATCAAGGCTGTGTCCTCGGCCAACCTCAAAGAAGCCGCCAGTGAAAGGGAACTCGCCTTCTCATTCTCTAGATCCTTCTCCAACTTGGTCACCTTTAATTCAAGCTCCTCCTTCAGCCCCTTCATCCGGTCAAACTCCTGCTTTGCCTCCTCCATAAATGCCTTGGTAGCATGGAAAGGAAGATTTTGAGCAATCCGATATATAGCAGCCGCCATAAATGCCATCTGTACGTGATTTCAGGCCATAAATTCCAAATGATGAAGGATGGACACATCGTCCATTGAGAGTGTACCATAAGGACTGATTTGCTGATCTACAAACTCAATGGCATTGAAATCAGGGGCATTGAGGTCAAAGGGCTCAGCCGTCTTTTGCTTCTTACTTGGAGGGGCAGCAGATGGAGCGGCAGAAGTAGGATGAGGATCCACCAAGCGGACCCGAGGTGTTGGGATCACCTTCTTCACCCCGGGGGAACTCGGCACTGATGGCTTCTCGTGCACTTGGGAGGACCCCTCCCCAGCCGCCTTGGCGGCAATATTTCTGGCAGTAGTCACCTTCTGCGCCCTCTTAAAAGCTTTCTTAGATTCGTTATTCTTCATTGCCTCTGTAAATAAAACAGAAAGTTACGCTACAAGTCGGACAAGTCGGAAAGACTGCCACAAGCAATATAAACAGATAAGAAAGGAAACACAAAATACCCAGCTCAGTTTGAAGAAGAGAGGGATTGGTTAGAAATTTCTTTGTGTCAAGATGGGGAGGTTGCCCCCAGTGTTATTCCAAGACAGTCACAAAGGCTCGCTCAACCTCATCCAACATTTCCCACGTATAACGGGACACCCTCACATCCTTTTGCCATTCCAAGGGAAAAGCAGGCTCGTCATTTTCATCCAGAAAGAAGGGCCGAGCTCCTTCAATAGCTCGGACCTTGAAAAAGTAGTTTTTAAAATCATGGAATGACTCGTCAAACATGGAAAAGACCTTCTTTCCCTGGGTAGAGCGAAAGGAGACCCAAGCTGCCTTCTTTTTTACCACTCCGGGCTTAGTCAAGACAAACAGATAGAAAAAGAGAGATTGGGAAGCAGGGATACCAAAACCATTGCACAATAGTTGAAAAATCTTTTCGAAACCCCAGGAATTAAGGTGAAGTTGAGAGGGGGCAACATTACAAGACCATAACAGGTCGGTTTCAAATTGAGTAAAAGGAAGGGTAATACCCAGCGGACCAAAGAAAAAGTCATAAACATAGAAGAAAGGGCGATCGTCAACAACCCGAGTAGAGAAGCAGACTCTCTCTTCAGAGGAGGGAGGGACAAGTTCATAGTTCTTCTCATCACCTGGATTACTACAGACCCTATGAAACTGCCTAAGCTGTGCGCAAAACATGGAATCAACCAAGGAGATGCACATAAGGACCATTGAGTCCACCCAATCAGCCATGCCCTCAGGAACCCGGGATGGCATCTCTACAACGTTATTGCGAGAAGACATGAGGCCAACTAAATCCTACAATAAGAAAAGAAGAGTGGATTACTTAAAAACATCCCGGAAGAGGAGCAAAACATCTCGACAAATAGAAAGGAAAAACTCCAAGACTCAAGATAAAAAAGTCTGGGGGCATCCCTTGGAGGCAGTAAACAGGCAAGGTTTTCAAGTTATTTCTACAGCCTACATCCCGGCACTCATCAAAAAGAAAATAAAATCCCGAAAGAAACAAAAGAAGCAAAAAATGCAAAAACACCACCCTTCTATAGTTTATCAGAAAAAGTATCGCTCCTACAGTTTATCAGTGAAAAACACTACTGCTACAGTTTATCAGAACACCAAAAGGACCAAGAAGAAAAACAGCAAAGGCGCAAACTTTTTTGAAATCAAGTAAAAAATCATCAGCAAAAGCACAGGCAGAAACGGCGGCAACATGCAAAAGAAAAAGATTCAAGCAAACAAAGAAGAGATTCGCACCAAAAAAGGGGAAAAATCCAGAGCATGCAACAAGTCAAGCATGATAAAAACAGAAAGATCCAAACTTTCTTCAAAAGGAAGATCAAAAAGGAAAACTCCATCGCAAAGTAAAAAATAAACGAGGAAACACGAAATGGGACTAACCTGGAGACGAAAGAAGCTTCGAAGAAAAGAATGGAAGCGCAGAAACAAAGGCTGTCCAGAAAATCGCCAAGTGACGCCGCAACACAAGAAAGTAGACGCACAAATGAAAGACATAGAGCAGATGAGAGAAACAGAAAATGAGATAGTAAAGGGAGAAGTTACAAAGAAGAAATGAAGAAGAAAAACCGTTTTTGATCGAGAAAATTCAAAATAAATCCAAGAGAGAATGGGGGCAATTAATGCCAATTAAATGCGGATGTTAAAACCGCTTGCGTTCCCAAAAAAGCTCTAATACAAAAGCGCGCGCTTTTAGAGGAAAAAGTTCTACATTCAAAAAAGACTCTACAAAGAAAGGAATCGACAAAATGCTTGAGTTCGACTTCACTGAAGAAGGACCGAAGTCAAGGACTCGACCTCCAAAGGAAGAACCGAGCTCAAGCAGGGGCACTGTTCATACCCTAGGTCGAGCTATCCGACCCGGGATGATTGGAGATAAAGCAACCGACCTCTTCAGGTCAGACTATCCGATCTCTTCTTAAAGAGCTCGGTCAAATCGACAGAAGAGCCCAGTAAAGGGCCCAAATAGAAGAGCACGACCCAAATCCTAAGGCGGCCTAAGCCTATAGAGATAAAGGTGGTTCCGTTGAAAGATACACTGACCTCAACTCAAAGATAAAAGATAAGATAAGATAACTAACTTATCTTATCCAAAAGGTCACATCTCATCATTATAAATACGCTAGAGTACCCAGGTATAACTCATACTCTGATTCTACTAAATACCTGCTTAATACCCTTGCTAACTTAAGCATCGGAGTCCCTTGCAGGTACCCCCCACCCTTCGGTGACAAAGGATCAGCAGCACATTCAGTCCAACAAGTCGGACGCACCAGCTCCGGCCGCTATTCACCAGCCGGATACATTAGTTCCGACCAGCACAGAAGATCTCGTCCGAGATCGACCTACAATTTCAGGTAACCCTCGGAACAGTTACTGTGTCAAATCCTAGGATTCTAAATAATTGCTTTTGAATGGAACTATTGAAAAAGGCATGTATAAGTTGTTGAATTTTCATCCTGTTCAAGCACCTGCTACACTGCTCAGTTCAGTGGAGTCACATTCACAGTCAAATTCAGATCAATTCATGTTGTGACATTCTCGTCTTGGACATGCCTCACATAATATAGTCTCAAAAGTTTTACAGCATTGTAATCTTTCTTTTTCTATAAATAAGTCACTTTGTATCTCTTGTTGCATTGGCAAATCTCACTCGTTACCCTTCCCTGACTCTAAAACAATTTATAATGCTCCTTTAAAGCTTGTGTACTCTGACATTTGGGGCCCAACCCCAATGTCTGATTGCAATGGAAACAATTGCTTTGTGAACTTTATTGATGCATATTCCAGATTTACTTGGTTGTATCTTATCAAGAGTAGAGCTCAATTAAAAATAGTTTTTTGTGCATTTCTAACACATGGCGGAGCTTCAGCTTAATGCCAAACTTAAGGTTTTTTAGAGTGATAATACTACAGAGTATGTCAGTTTGTCCAAATTAATATAGGAACAGGGTGTTATTCACAGATTTTCATGTCCACATGTCCACTAGCAAAATAGCACAGCTGAGAGAAAGCATAGGCACGTTGTGGAAATGGGGCTAACCATGCTCGCAGCAGCGTCTATGTCACTCGAGTTTTGGGGGGAGGCCTTCACTACAACAGTCCAACTGATCAATATCTTGCCAACTCTAGTGCTGAATGGAGTATCCCCAACTGAAAAACTGTTCAACAAGAAGCCATCCTATGAAAACCTCAAGGTCTTTAGCTGCTTGTGTTTCCCTCACCTGAGGCCTTATAACCAAAATAAGCTTGACTTTAGATCCTCACCAAGTGTATTTCTTGGTTATGAAACCTCTCACAAGGGCTACAAATGTCTCACAAATTTTGGAAAAGTGGTCATTACAAGGCATGTTGTGTTTGATAAAGCCACATTCCCTTTCAAAGATCCTTCCTTCAGTTTCTATTCCCCATCCTGTCTCGAATCTTCACCTACTATTCTACAGCCACTATCATGTATTCCTATTATCCCTTACCAAGCCAAGCAACTCTTCTCACAACCAACCTCAGCTTCTACCTTACCCATAACAACAGCCTCACCTACCATCCCCTCTTCAGCCCCAACACAAATCCCTCCAAATTCTACTATACCTTCTTCTCCTCTGCCTCTCAGCCCCTATAATATATCCCCTTCCCCGACCCTTTCATATAGGGCCCCATCAGATGTCCTGATACCAATTCTAATCGCTGATTTGGAAATAGTTCTACCTTCTGTTCTGTTGTTAACACTCATCCAATGGTGACTAGAAGCAAGGCAGGTACTGTTAAGCCTTGTGTTTTTGTTGCAAGTATGGAGCCAAGGTCTGTCAAGCAAGCATTAGATGACCCAAAGTGGAAGAGTGCCATGGAGTCTGAATTTGCAGCTCTTCTAAGGAATAATACCTGGTCCCTGGTTCCTCTCCCAGCCGGCAGGGAAGCTATTGGGAGCAAGTGGGTGTTTCGCCTCAAATACAATGCTGACGGTAGTTTACAAAAGCACAAGGCTAGACTTGTTGCTCAGGGTTTCTCCCAAAGACATGGGTTTGATTTTACAGAGATGTATAGTCCTGTTGTCAAGCCAACATCCATCCGAGTTATATTGACCATTGCACTGGCAAATTCGTGGCCTATACGTCAATTAGACGTGAATAATGCCTTCCTCCATGGGAAATTGCATGAAGATCTTTATATGAGACAGCCATAGGGATTCACTGTTGGTGATGGTTTATTGGTGTGCAAGCTTACCAAGGCTCTCTATGGGTTGAAGCAAGCCCCAAGAGCCTGGTATTTTAAGATCTCCACTGCTCTTCGAGACCTGGGGTTCACTGCCACCAAGTCTGATGTTTCAGTTTTTGTTCGACACACTTCATCCTCTCTTGCTTATGTTCTCATTTATGTTGATGATATACTCATCACTGGTAGCTCAGAAAGCAAAATATCTGATGTTATTCAACAGCTGAACTCTGCCTTTGCTCTAAAGGACATGGGTCCTTTACATTATTTCTTGGAAATTCAGGTCACTAAAACCAGTGATGGAGGACTGCTCATGACACAGAGTAAATATGTCCAAGACCTGCTGCTCAAAGCAGGGATGTCAATGTGCAAACCATGCCATACACCCTTACCTCCACCTTGAAGATTCAGGCCACAGGGGGAGTTGAGTTTGCAAACCCTCATATGTATCGCTCAGTGGTGGGGAGTCTGTAATACCTCACCATTACCAGACCTGAACTAGCATACAGTGTGAACAAAGTAGCACAATTTATGCAGCATCCATTAGAGACACACTGGAAGCTAGTCAAACGAATCCTGCGATATGTTGGTGGCACTGCAACCTATGGCTTGAAGCTTGACAATGCTTCACCCACTTTCTTGCTGACACTAAAAGCCTATTATAATTCTGACTGGGCAGGGGATCCTAATGATCACAAATCAGTTGGAGGGTTCTGTGTCTATTTGGGTAGGAATTTAATATCATGGCAGTCTAAGAAACAAGGGGCAGTAGCTAGATCCAGCACAGAGGCTGAGTACAGGGCATTAGCAGACTTAGTTGCTGAACTAATCTGGATAAAAAGGATTGTTAAGTGAGCTATAGTGGAGTGTTCCTAAAGCCCCCATGGCTTATTGCGACAATCAGAGTGCAGTCTTGCTGGCAGCAAATCTCATTCTCCACTCAAAAACGAAATATTTTGAGATTGACTTGCACTTCGTAAGAGATTATGTGACAAGGAATGGGGTTCAAGTAAGTCATATACCAGGCTTAGCTCAGATTGCTGACGCTCTCACCTAGGCTCTTCTATCATCAGCGTTCCTTAATCTCAGAGGCAAACTCAAGGTGCAGAATTCTGAAGATTCAGCTCCCTTGAGTTTGAGGGAGCATGATAAAGTGAAAGAAGATATTAAAAGTGAATAAAGAGGGCTAATTAGTTAATCAGGTTTATCTAGCTGTTAAGTTTGTTAGGAGGTTAGTTAAGTCTACTGAGCTGGCACAAGTGGCCTAACTCTTCAGAAGCTTCTAGTGTATGTTATATAAGTCTTGTACTGCTGTAAGTCTGATCTCGATCAATGCAATGAAATCTTCCACTGTTCAAATCACTCTTCTCTAAACTCTCTCTTCTCTCACTCATCTTCTTGCTCTCACTCACCAGTCTCTGATTTCTTCATTGACTAAAACCAATTGATCAACAAAAGCTATAAGGATTATTTGTTTCTTCTAATCTTAATAATTTGCAAATTACACACACAATCTTCTCCGACCTTAACAAGCTTGGATGTTCTCTTAATAATTACCAAAAACTAGATTTTCTCAGTTTTAATGCTCCCAAGTAATATTGTAAAATGTCATCTTTCATTATATTGTTTTTAAGTGAAACAAAGAGAAAATATATGAAAAAAATTACTATATGATAAAAGAACACACTTAATATATGTATATAATGATTTTTGAAGAGTATTTTAGTTTAATAAAAGATAGATTATTTTAATTTTACATGAGAGAAAAAAAAAAGTATATTCTACAAATAAAAAATTTTATTTAAATATCTCAAAGAAAAAACAAACCATATGTTTGGTCGAACACATTGCATGCAATTGCCCCGATCGCAATAGTTGCAACCGCAATATATAATATAGAACGGTGGAAACTCAGGTATAGTCAACTTTACAAGAAGTTGATAATTAAGAACGGTTAGATGATTTGATTGATTTGACTAAATTTTTATCAAACGATAGTTAATTATCATTTTCATGTGAAGTCGACTGCACGTAAATTTTTACCATATAGAACACTTGTAGCCTGTAGTTACTTCAACATTCAGAATCATTATTCAGCTCACCTTCTTGCTATGATTCTTCCTCCCTCTCGAATACTTCGTAACAATCTTTTTGAGGTCTGATACCTATTGTTTTTAACCTTTTAAAAAAAAATTAAACTTTTATATTTATTAAAAAAATTTAAAATTTTCACTAATAACACATGTTTGTTAAACTTAGAAAAAACAATAATGTATAGTTGAAAGGTCTTATGTTGTGGTGGCGGCATCAGAAAATGCGAAATTAAATAAAGTCTCATAAATAAGCAGAATGAACACTAAGCCGCAAAAAGCCAACATATAATTAGTTTGGTTCGCCTTTGATTGGTGTCTATAGATCGATTAATAATATAAATCTGAATTTTACCTGTTACGACGACTGCTTTATATGGTTCATTATGTCAACAATGATTATAGTCTTAATCATAGCTAAGCTAAAATTATACTAATTAAGACAACCCTAGAAAGTCACGCCATATACTCATTTTTCCTAACAATGAAATTGTCACGAAAAAGAAACATTGCTGCACAAGTCGGAAACTTTTGTATAGTTTTATTAAAAAAAAATAATTACTCAAATCAATTTTAAAGATATTAAAAGTAGATATTTTAGTTCAAAAAAAATTAATACACAAAAATATTCTTAATATTTTATTCCAACAGACAAATCAGTCTCAGTTTATTTTTCAGTAGAATAATTATTCAAATCAGTTTCCAATGATTTTAAAGGCAGATATTTCAGTCTCCAAAAAAATTAATACACAGATCAATCCCTAATTTTTTTGTCAGACATAACAGTCTTCCGTCTATTTTTTGACATGACTCACTAAATTTTTTAAGTATTTATTAGAAAAAGAATATTAATAAATATTATAATCAAATTAACTTTTGAAGTTAACTTAAACCATTTGATTTTTAATATTATATTTTTTCAAAAAAATATTATTGAATCATCTAAATTTCATATTCTCTTAAACTAAAAGCATTTTATTGTGATTTGTTTAGTTTCATATATTGTTGTTTGTACGTTTTATTTTTTTATGTTGAATATTCTCTATCTCAAAACCAGATATGTCTTTCATTAAAAAGTGGTCCAAACATTAATTATATACATGTGTATGCACTACATAAAATTGTAAGTAGATATACTCATACAATTATTATCATCAAATGTACATTCAGTGACATTCATTAGTATCAATTACACCACATAAAAAAATAAAATAAAATAAAAATCCTTATTCTTATTCTTATTAATTATACAATAATATTGTAACATAATGTTTTTGCATATTTTTGGACAAAAAGAATGATAAATTTATTCATTAGATTTTTATGTATGTATTTATAATATAAAAAGAGTTTTTGCATTATGGATCCACTTGAGAATACACAACCAAAAAGAACTTTGGGGTCTTATACAGCCCCCACTTCTGACTTCTATAGAAGAAATATTTGTGTACCACCTATTAAAGCAGTCAATTTTGAACTCAACCCACAGTTAATTACCCTAGTATAGCAAAACTGCCAGTTTCAGGGACTTCTGCAAGAAGAACCCACGGAATTCCTTGCAAATTTCCTATAGATTTTTGACACATTACGAGCCAATGGAGTAGACCAGGATGTTTACAGGCTGCTGCTCTTTTCATTTGCTATAAAAGGCCAAGCAAAGAGGTGGTTGGATACTCAACCCAGATCGAGCTTGAAAACATGGGATAAGCTGGTGGAAAAATTCTTGAACCAATACTTTTTCCCAAGGAAGCTAACCCAGCTAAGGCTGGACATTCAAGGCTTCAGACAAGAAGAGAATAAGTCTCTTCATGATGCTTGGGGGAGATACAGAATGATACTTCAGAAATGTCCCAAGAAAATGTTTCCAGAATGGGTAAAACTGGACATTTTCTATTACGAACTCACAGATAGGACCAAGATGTCCCTAGATCATTCTGCAGGTGGTTCGATACATATGAAAAAGGCAATCGAAGAAGCTCAAGAAATCATTGAGACAGTCGCCAACTACCAGCATCTTTACTCATCTGGTGAGACTGCAATAAAAGGAGAGGTCAAGGTAGTGTCCATTGATTCAGACCCTCCAAAACAAAGTGAAACATTGACCCAGCAGCTACACTCCCTCACACAATAGTTGCTAAGTTTGCAAGAAGTGTTGCAAGAAACTCGTGCTTCCAACAAGAATATAGAGACATGGTTGAACCAGGCTAAACAGCATTTATCCGAACAGAAGAGTGCCAAGCCATCCAATTGAGGAATGGAAGGTCCCTAACCACCTAGTCTCAGAACAGTAAGAAGCAGGGGGAAGAGGAAACGTTAGAAGGTAGAAACACAACAACCTAGGGCACTACCAAGGGAGCTGAACACCCGGAGGGGAGCAACACTGGCATTCAACGCCCTGCAGGGGTCAACAAGGGCGTCCAACGCCCAGAAAGGGGAAATGTTGGCGTTCAGTGCCAGGAAAGGACCAGCATGGGCATTGAACGCCCAGATGGGGGAAGCCAAGCAGGTGCACGTTCAAAGAACACCCCTCCTAAGAAAGTTGGTAATCCTTAGTCTGGCACCATGGACACTCACCTGCACCACTTAGCACACCTGAGTACAGAACCAGGATGCCATATCCTCAAAAATTCCGTCAAGCAGAAAAGGATAAACAATTTGCTAGGTTTGCAGACTACCTTAAGACACTAGAAATCAAGATCCCAATCACAGAAGCCCTTGAACAAATACCTCCTATGCCAAGTTCATGAAGGATATATTAAGCCATAAGAAGGATTGGTGGGAGGTAGAGACAATGCTCCTCACTGAAGAGTGTAATGTAGTCATCCAGAGGACCCTACCGGAGAAACTTCAAGACCTTGGGAACTTTGTGATACCGTGCACTCTCAGAGACGGTTACACAAGGAAAGCCCTATGTGATCTTGGAGCAAGCATCAATCTGATGCCTTTATCACTATTAAGGAAACTTGGGATCCAAAAAGTTAAGCCTACCCGCATCTGCCTTCATCTTACTGATGGCTCCATCAAGTTTTCATCAGGAGTAATTGAAGACATGATTGTAAGAGTTGGACCCTTTTGCGTTTCCTACAGATTTCGTGGTGTTGAATATGGAAGAACAGAAGAATGTGTCCATCATTTTAGGGAGACCCTTTCTGGCTACAGGAAGGAACCTCATTGATGTGAAAAAAGGGAAAGTGACACTGAGAGTCAATGAAAATAAATTCATGCTGAATGCTGTCAAGGCCATGAAATACCCTGACATCCCAGAGGAATGTATGAGGATTGATACCATCGACTCCCTGGTGGAAGAGGTACATGCAATTGAGAGACTTGAGGAGGAGTTGGATGATATCCTTGGGGATGACACGCCTGACATAGAGGCACCAAGAGAATAGGAGGAATCATTAAAAGTTCCTAAAGTGGAAGATGAACCTCCCAAACTCAAGTTCAAGCCATTACTATCATCTTTGAAATACATATTTCTAGGAGATGATGACACTTATCCAGTGATCATAAGCTCTGCTCTAGAGCCACAAGAAGAACAAGTACTAATTTAAGTGCTGAAGACCCATAAAACAGCACTTGGATGGACCATAAGTGACTTAAAAGGAATTATTCCAACTCGGTGCATGCACAAGATCAGGCTCGAGGAAGATGTTAAACCAGTGGTGCAACCACAGAGGTGATTAAATCCAGCCATGAAGGAAATAGTCCAAAAAGAACTCATAAAACTATGGGAGGATGGGATTATCTATCCCATCTTAGATAGCCTTAGGGTAAGCCCTGTCCTAGTTGTACCCAAGAAAGGAGGGATGACGATGGTCCATAATGAAAGGAATGAACTGATCCCTACAAGGACAGTTATAGGATGGCGTATGTGTATTTATTATAGAAGACTCAACAACGCCACAAGAAAGGATCATTTCCCCTACCATTCATAGACCAGATGTTGGAGAGACTGGCTGAGCATGCATTCTACTACTTCCTAGATGGCTATTCAGGCTATAATCAAATTACAGTAGATCTTCAGAATCTAGAGAAAACAGCATTCACATGTCCGTACAGAGTGTTTGCTTACAGAGGAATGTCATTCGACCTCTGTAATGCACCTGTAACTTTTCAGAGTTGTATGCTCTCTATTTTCTCAGATATGGTTGAGAAATTCCTTGAAGTATTCATGGATGATTTCTCTGTCTTTGGTGATTCCTTTGATTCCTGCCTTAACCATCTAGCCTTAGTTCTGAAACGATGCCAAGAAACAAACCTGGTTTTAAACTGGAAAAAATGTCACTTCATGGTGACTGGAGGAATTATTCTTGGATATCGGATTTCAAACAAGGGAATAGAGGTCGATTAGGCCAAGGTGGAAGTAATTGAACGATTACCCCCACCAACTAATGTTAAAGCAATCAGAAGTTTTTTAAGACATGCAGGTTTCTACAGGAGGTTTATAAAAGACTTCTCCAAAATTGCAAAACCCCTGTGCAATCTCTTAGCTACTGACACTCCTTTTGTTTTTAGCAAGGATTGCCTACATGCCTTTGAAACTCTGAAAGCAAAGCTTATCTCTGCACTTGTCATTTCTGCACCACACTAGGACCTACCATTCGAACTAATGTGTGACGCCAGTGATTATGTCATTGGCGCAGTCCTAGGACAGAGATATGATAATCTCCTGCACTTCATTTATTATTCCAATCTATTTTAAATGACGCACAAAAGAACTACACCACCATAGAGAAGGAGCTACTTGCAATGGTCTATACCATTGACAAATTCAGATCCTATTTAATAGGCTCTAAGGTCATTATCTATATTGACCATGCTGCTTTCAATTATCATCTTTCCAAGCAGGACACTAAACCAATATTGATAAGATGCGTATTATTCCTGCAGAAGTTTGACATAAAGATCAGGGACAGAAAATGATCAGAAAATTAGGTGGCTGACCACTTATACTGGATTGAACCTGTAGCAGGGACATCCCCTCCTACTAGTGAGATATCAGCGACCTTCCCTGATGAACAACTCTTTGTAATATGCAAGGCTCCTTGGTTCGTAGACATTGCAAATTACAAGGTAATAAGGTTCATTCCCAAGGAATACAATAGACAGCAAGTTCGAAAACTTATCCATGATGCTAAGTACTACTTGTGGGATAAACCATATCTTTTCAAAAGGTGCTGGTTGGCGAAATTGTGATCTCTAATAATGGCATTCAACTTGGTATGCGCATTTATAACTCAGCACTTTCTTCACAACCTCGCACAACTAACCAGCAAGTGCACTGGGTCGTCCAAGTAATAAACCTTACGTGAGTAAGGGTCGATCCCACAGAGATTGTTGGTATGAAGCAAGCTATGGTCATCTTGTAGATCTCAGTTAGGCGGATAATAATTGGTTATGGAGTTTTCGAATAATAATAAATAAACAGAAAATAAAGATAGAAATACTTATGTAGATCATTGGTGAGAATTTCAGACAAGTGTATGGAGGTGCTTTGTCCCTGTTGGATCTCTGCTTTCCTACTGCTTTCATTCAATCATTCTTACTCCTTTCCATGGCAAGCTGTATGTAGGGCATCACCATTGTCAATGGCTACATCCCATCCTCTCAATGAAAATGGTCCAAATGCTCTGTCACAGCACGGCTAATCATATGTCGGTTCTCGATCATGTCGGAATAGAATCCCTTGATTCTTTTACGTTTGTCATCACGCCCAACAATCGCGAGTTTGAAGCTCGTCACAGTCATTCAATCCCTGAATCCTACTCGGAATACCACAGATAAGGTTTAGACTTTTCGGATTCTTATGAATGCCGCCATCAATTCTAGCTTATACCACGAAGATTCTGATTAAGGAATCCAAGAGATATGCGCCCGATCTAAGGTAGAACGAAAGTGGTTGTCAGTCACGCGTTCATAGGTGAGAATGATAATGAGTGTCACAGATCATCACATTCATCATGTTGAAGTGCAACGAATATCTTAGAATAAGAATAAGTCGAATTGAATAGAAAATAGTAGTAATTGCATTGAAACTCGAGGTACAGCAAAGCTCCACACCCTTAATCTATGGTGTGTAGAAACTTCATCGTTGAAAATACATAAGTGATGAAGGTCCAGGCATGGCCGAATGGCCAGCCCCCAAAACGTGATCACAGGATCAAAAATACAATCTAGGATCCAGGATATTACGTGGTCAAAAGACACTAGTACAATAGTAAAACGTCCTATTTATACTAGACTAGCTACTAGGGTTTACAGAAGTAAGTAGTTGATGCAGAAATCCACTTCCCAGGCCCACTTGGTGTGTTCTTGGGCTGAGCTTGAGCTTTACACGTGCAGAGGCTTCTTTTGGATTTGAACGCCAAGTTGTAACGAGTTTTTGGCGTTCAACTCTGGTTCGTGACGTGTTTCTGGCGTTTGACTCTAGAATGCAACATGGAACTGGAGTTGAGCGCCAGTTTACATCGTCTAATCTCGAATAAGGTATGGACTATTATATATTTCTGGAAAGCTCTGGATGTCTACTTTCCAACGCCATTGAGAGCACGCCATTTGGAGTTATGTAGCTCCAGAAAATCTATTTCGAGTGCAGAGAGGTCAGAATCCAACAACATCGGCTGTCCTTTGTCAACCTTCTTATCAGAGTTTTGCTCAGGTCCCTCAATTTCAGCCAGAAAATACCTGAAATCACAGAAAAACACAAAAAATCATAGTAAAGTCCAGAAATGTAAATTTAGCATAAAAACTAATGAAAACATCCCTAAAAGTAGCTAGATTCTACAAAAAACTACCTAGAAAAATCATGCCAAAAAGCGTATAAATTATCCGCTCATCACAACACCAAACTTAAATTTTTGCTTGTCCCCAAGCAACTGAAAATTAATTAGGATAAAAAGAAGAGAATATACTATAAAGCTCAGAATATCAATGAATATTAATTCTAATTAGATGAGCGGGACTTGTAGCTTTTTGCTTCTGAACAGTTTTGGCATCTCACTTTATCCTTTGAAGTTTTGAATGATTGGCATCTCTAGGAACTTAGAATTTCAGATAGTGTTATTGATTCTCCTAGTTAAGTTTGTTGATTCTTGAACACAACTACTTTCATGAGTCTTGGCCGTGGCCCTAAGCACTTTGTTTTCCAGTATTACCACCGGATACATAAATGCTACAGACACATGACTGGGTGAACCTTTTCAGATTGTGACTCAGCTTTGCTAAAGTCCCCAGTTAGAGGTGTCCAGGGTTCTTAAGCACACTCTTTTTGCTTTGGATCACGACTTTAACCACTCAGTCTCAAGCTTTTCACTTGGACCTGCATGCCACAAGCACATGGTTAGGGACAACTTGATTTGGCCGCTTAGGCCTGGATTTTAGTTCCTTTGGCCCTCCTATCCATTGATGCTCAAAGCCTTGGATCCTTTTTACCCTTGCCTTTTGGTTTTAAGGGCTATTGGCTTTTTCTGCTTGCTTTTTCTTTCTATTTATTTTTTTCGCCAAAATTATTTTTTTTTCGCAAGCTTTTGCTTTTTCACTGCTTTTTCTTGCTTCAAGAATCAATTTCATGATTTTTCAGATTATCAATAGCATTTCTCTTTGTTCATCATTCTTTCAAGAGCCAACAATTTTAACATTCATAAACAACAAGAT
>NC_029772.3:20891146-20923188 GCF_000817695.3 Arachis duranensis | reverse complement strand
TCATAGCTTTAAGACATAGTTACTACATACTAATGATCATGAAGTAGAGACACAAAACATAAACAAACATATAGCATAAAAACCAAAAAAAACAGAGAAATAAGAACAAGGAATGAGTCCACCTCAATGATGGTGGTGCTTTCTTCTTGAAGAATCAATGATGTCCTTGAGCTCTTCTATGTCTCTTCCTTGCCTTTGTTGCTCCTCCCTCATTGCTCTTTGATCTTCTCTAATTTCATGGAGAATGATGGAGTGTTCTTGATATTCCATCCTTAATTGATCCATATTGTAACTCAAGTCTTCTAGAGAAGTGTTGAGTTGTTCCCAATAGTTGTTGGGAGGAAAGTGCATCCCTTAAGGCATTTTCGGGATTTCTTGGTGATGAGCTTCCTCATGCCTCTCTTGGGATCCATGAGTGGGCTCTCTTGTTTGCTCCATCATCTTCTTAGTGATGGGCTTATCCTCCTTAATGGGGATGTCTCCTTCTATGATAACTCCAGTTGAGTAACATAGATGGCAAATAAGATGAGGAAAAGCTAGCCTTGCCATGGTGGAGGACTTTTCGGCTATTTTGTAGAATTCAAGGGAGATGACTTCATGAACTTCTACTTCCTCTCCAATCATGATGCTATGGATCATGATGGCCCGATCCACAGTAACTTCGGATCGGTTGCTAATAGGGATGATGGAGCGTTGGATGAACTCCAACCATCCTCTAGCCACAGGCTTGAGGTCCAGTCTTCTTAATTGAACCGATTTGCCTTTGGAGTCTCTTTTTCATTGAGCTCCTTCCACACATATGTCCGTAAGGACTTGGTCCAACCTTTGATCAAAGTTGACCCTTCTTGTGTAGGGGCGTGCATCTCCTTGAATCATGGGCAAGTTAAACACCAACCTTACATTTTTCAGACTGAAATCTAAGTATTTCTCCCGAACCATTGTAAGATAATTCTTTGGATTTGGGTTCACACTTTGATCATGGTTCTAGTGATCCATGCATTGGCATAAAACTCTTGAACCATTAAGATTCCGACTTGTTGAATGGGGTTGGTCAGAACTTTCCAACTTCTTATTTGGATCTCATGTCGGATCTCCGGATACTCATTTTTCTTGAGTTTGAAAGGGACCTCAGGGATCACCTTCTTCTTGGCCACAACATCATAGAAGTGGTCTTGATGGGCTTTGGAGATGAATCTCTCCATCTCCCATGACTCGGAGGTGGAAGCTTTTGTCTTCCCTTTCCCTTTTCTAGAGGTTTCTCCGGCCTTAGGTGCTATCAATGGTTATGGAAAAATAAAAAAGCTATGCTTTGGGTGGGAAAGTAATTTTGAATTTTGAAGGTAGGTGGGGTTTATGGGGAAGAGTGGAAGGATGTGAGTGGTGAAGAGGTAATAGGGAAGAGAGATTGAGGTGATTGGTGAAGGGTTTTTGGGGAAGAGTGTTTTTGGGATTGTGTGAAGAGGAGAGAAGGTGAGTTGAGGTAGGTGGGAATCTTGTGGGATCCACAGATCCTGAGATGATCCTGTGGGGTCCACAGATCCTGTGGTGTCAAGGATTTAACAACCCTGCACCAATTAGGCGTGTGAAATGCCTTGCATGCAATTCTGGCGTTTGAACACCGGATTGATGCTTGTTTTGGGCGTTCAGCGCCCATCTGTAGCATGTTTCTGGCATTCAGCGCCAGCTCTCCTCAGGGTGTATTCATGGCGTTTGAACGCCAGGATGTTGCTTGTTTCTGGCATTCAACGCCAGATCCATGCTCTGTTCTGGCGTTGAACGCCAGGCAGATGCTTCTTACTGGCGTTTAAACGCCAGTAAGTCCTTCCTCCAGGGTGTGATTTTTCTTCTGCTGTTTTTGATTCTGTTTTTAATTTTAGTATTTTTTTTTGTGACTCCACATGATCATGAACCTAATAAAACATAAAAGAACAATAAAAAGAAAAATAAAATTAGATAAATAAAAATTGGGTTGCCTCCCAATAAGTACTTCTTTAATGTTAATAGCTTGACAGTGGGCTCTCATGGAGCCACATAGGTGATCAGGTCAATGTTGTAGACTCCTAACACCAAACTTAGAGTTTGGATGTGGGAATTTAACACCAAACTTAGTGTTTGGCTGTGGCCTCCCAACACCAAACTTAGAGTTTGATAGTGGAGGCTTTGCTTGACTCTGTACTGAGAGAAGCTTTTCATGCTTCCTCTCCATGTTTACAGAAGAACACCCTTGGGTCTTAAACACAAGGTAGTCCCCATTCAATTGAAGGACTAATTCTTCTCTGTTAACATCTATCACAGCTCCTGCTGTGGCTAGGAAGGGTCTTCCAAGGATGATGCATTCATCCTCCTCCTTCCTAGTGTCTAAGATTATGAAATCAGCAGGGATGTAAAGGCCTTCAACCTTTACCAACACGTCCTCTACCAATCCATAAGCTTGTCTTACTGACTTGTCTACCATTTGCAATGAAAATATGGCAGGCTGTACCTCAATGATCCCCAGCTTCTCCATTACAGAGAGTGGCATAAGATTTATGCCTGACCCTAGGTCACACAGAGCCTTTTCAAAGGTCATGGTGCCTATGGTACAGGGTATTAAGAATTTACCAGGATCTTATTTCTTTTGAGGTAAAGTTTGCTGAACTCATGTATCTAGTTCACCAATGAGCAAGGGAGGTTCACCTTCCCAAGTCTCATTTCTAAACAACTTGGCATTCAGCTTCATGATAGCTCCTAGATATTGAGCAACTTGCTCTCCAGTTACATCTTCATCCTCTTCAGAGGAAGAATAGTCTTCAGAGCTCATGAATGGCAGAAGGAGGTTTAATGGAATCTCTATGGTCTCTATATGAGTCTCAGATTCCTTTGGGTCCTCAATAGGGAACTCCTTCTTGGTTGGGAGACGTCCCATGAAGTCTTCCTCATTGGGATTCACATCCTCCCCTTCCTCATTGCATTTGGCCATATTGACTATATCAATGGCCTTGCAGTCTCTCTTTGGATTCTCTTCTGTATTGCTTGGGAGAGTACTAGGAGGAGTTTCAGTGACTTTCTTACTCAGCTGGCCCAATTGTGCCTCCAAATTTCTAATGGAGGACCTTGTTTCACTCATGAAGCTTAAAGTGGCCTTAGACAGATCAGAGACTATATTTGCTAAGTTAAAGGTGCTCTGCTCAGAATTCTCTGTCTGTTGCTGAGAAGATGATCGAAAAGGCTTGCCATTGCTAAACCTGTTTCTTCCACCATTATTAAAGCCTTGTTGAGGCTTTTGTTGATCCTTCCATGAGAAATTTGGATTATTTCTCTATGAAGAAGTATAGGTGTTTCCATAAGGTTCACCCATGTAATTTACCTCTTCCATTGCAGGGTTTTCAGGATCATAAGCTTCTTCTTCAGAAGATGCCTCTTTAGTACTGTTGGATGCATTTTTCCATCCATTCAGACTTTGAGAAATCATGTTGACTTGCTGAGTCAACATTTTGTTTTGAGCCAATATGGCATTCAGAGCATCAATTTCAAGAACTCTCTTCCTCTGAGGCGTCCCATTATTCACGGAATTCCTCTCAGAAGTGTACATGAATTGGTTATTTGCAACCATTTCAATAAGTTCCTGAGCTTCTGCAGGCGTTTTCTTTAGGTGAATGGATCCTCCTACAGAATGATCCAGTGACATCTTAGAAAACTCAGACAGACCATAATAGAATATATCTATCATGGTCCATTCTGAAAACATGTCAGAAGGACACTTTTTGGTCATCTGCNACATGCTATCTTTAGGTTATGAGTCCAACCATGTTCTAGCTCTGTCTTTTACAGCAAAAGGGAAAAGCATGAGCCTGTAGACTTCAGGATCTACTCCATTAGTCTTAACAGTCTCACAGATCTGTAAGAACTCAGTTAAAAACTGGTAGGGATCTTCTGATGGAAGTCCATGAAACTTGTAGTTTTGTTGCATTAGAGCAACTAGTTGAGGTTTCAGCTCAAAATTGTTTGCTCCAATGGCAGAAATTGAGATGCTTCTTCCATCAAACTTGGAAGTAGGTGTAGTATAATCACCAAGCATCCTCCTTGCATTATTGTTGTTGGGTTCGACTGCCATATCCTTTTCTTGTTCGAAAATTTCAGTAAGGTTGTCTCTGGATTGTTGTAATTTAGCTTCTCTTAGTTTCCTCTTCAGAGTCCTTTCAGGTTCAGGATCAGCTTCAACAAGAATGCCTTTTTCCTTGTTCCTGCTCATATGAGAAAGAAGAGAACAGAAAAGGAAGAGAAATCCTCTATGTCACAGTATAGAGATTCATTTATGTTAGTAGAAGAAGAAAGGGAATAAGAGTGAAGAAGAATGAATAATCTAAACACAAGGGTGAGGATAGGAGTAGAGATTTTAGATGAAGAGAAGTGTTAGTAAATGAATAAATAAATAGAATAAGATGAGAGAGAGAAGTTTTCGAAAATAATTTTGAAAAGGAGTTAATGATTTTCGAAAATTAAAGGTGAAATAAAGTTAAAATTAAAATTTAAAACAATTAATTAATTAAAAGAATTTTGAAAAGGAGGGAGGTAATTTTCAAAAATTAGAGAACTAAAATTAGTTAAGTGGTTTTGAAAAAGATAAGAAACAAACAAAAAGTCAATTAGTTAGTTGAAAAAGATTTGAAAATCAATTTTGAAAAGATAAGAAGTTAGAAAAGATTTTGAAATTGATTTTTGAAAAAGATAAAAGTTTGAAAAAGATATGATAGAAAAGATATTTTGAAAAAGGAATTGATTTTTAAAATCAAAATTGATTACTTGACTAACAAGAAACTAAAAGATATGATTCTAGAATTTAAAGATTAAACCTTTCTTAACAATAAAATAACAAACTTCAAATTTTTGAATCAATCACATTACTTGTTAGTTAAGTTTTGAAAATTTGAAATAAAATAAGAAAAAGATTTTGAAAAATTAAATTAAAAATTTCGAAAAATAGTAAAAAAAATGAAAAAGATTTGATTTTTTGAAAAAGTTTTGAAAAGATAAGGTTTTTAAAAATTGAAAATTTGACTTGACTTACAAGAAATAACTAATTTTAAAAATTTTTTGACTAAGTCAACTCAAATTTTCAAAATTTTGAGAGAAAAAAAGGAAAATATATATTTTTTATTTTTAAATTTTTAATGATGAGTGAGAAAAACACAATTATGACCCAAAACATGAAAATTTTGTATCAAAACACATGATGCATGCAAGAACATATTTTTGAAGATCATGATGAACATCAAGAACATATTTTTGAAAAATTTTTGATGCAAAGAAAACATGCAAGACACCAAACTTGGAAATCTTTCATGTTTAGACACTATGAATGCAAAAATGCACATGAAAAATGCAAAGGTGCACATGAAAAACAAGAAAAGACACAAAACAAGAAATCATCAAGATCAAACAAGAAGACTTGTCAAGAACAACTTGAAGATCATGAAGAACACTATGAATGCATGAATTTTCGAAAAATGCAAGAACAATATGAATATGCAATTGACACCAAATTTAAAACATGACATAAGACTTAAACAAGAATCACAAAATATTTTTGGTTTTTATGATTTTATGAATTTTTTGTATTTTCTTTTATTATTTTTGAAAAATATATAGGAAAAAGAAAATAAGAAATTCAAAATTTTTAAGAAGAATTCCAGAAATCTTTCAATGTTAGCCTAAAGATCCAATCCAAGGGTTGGACATGGCTTAATAGCCAGCCAGCTTTAGGATGGCATTACATGCATTGAGGTGATTAGTTGAAGTCTCATTCCAAAAGGATTTGGATATGGATTTACATCCAACTAGGATTCAACATGCTTCATGAAACTCTAGAATCCATTCTTAAAAATTCTAAAGCCATAGAATGATTTATTTTTAATTAATTTTTTTTCGAAAATAAGGATAAATTTTTTTTGAAAAATTTTTGAAAACAAAACAAAAAGAAAATTACCTAATCTGACCAACAAGATGAACCGTCAGTTGTCCAAACTCGAACAACTTTTTATCAGAGTTTTGCTCAGGTCCCTCAATTTCAGCTAGAAAATACCTGAAATCACAGAAAAATACACAAACTCATAGTAAAGTCCAGAAATGTGAATTTAACATAAAAACTAATGAAAACATCCCTAGAAGTAGCTATATCCTACTAAAAACTATCTAAAAACAATGCTTTTTTTTTTTGCAACGGCGCCAAAAACTTGGTTGGCGAAATTGTGATCTCTAATAATGGCATTCAACTTGGTATGTGCGTTTATAACTCAGCACTTTCTTCACAACCTCGCACAACTAACCAGGAAGTGCACTGGGTCGTCCAAGTAATAAACCTTACGTGAGTAAGGGTCGATCCCACGGAGATTGTTGGTATGAAGCAAGCTATGGTCATCTTGTAGATCTCAGTTAGGCGGATAATAATTGGTTATGGAGTTTTTGAATAATAATAATAAATAAATGAAAAATAAAGATAGAAATACTTATGTAGATCATTGGTGAGAATTTCAGACAAGTATATGGAGGTGCTTTGTCCCTGTTGGATCTCTGCTTTCCTACTGCTTTCATTCAATCCTTCTTACTCCTTTCCATGGCAAGCTGTATGTAGGGCATCACTGTTGTCAATGGCTATATCCCATTCTCTCAGTGAAAATGGTCCAAATGCTCTGTCATAGCATGGCTAATCATCTGTCGGTTCTCGATCATGTCGGAATAGAATCCCTTGATTCTTTTGCGTTTGTCATCATGCCCAACAATCGCGAGTTTGAAGCTCGTCACAGTCATTCAATCCCTGAATCCTACTCGGAATATCACAAACAAGGTTTAGACTTTCCGGTTTCTCATGAATGCCGCCATCAATTCTAGCTTATACCACGAAGATTCTGATTAAGGAATCCAAGAGATATGCGCCCGGTCTAAGGTAGAACGGAAGTGGTTGTCAGTCACGCATTCATAGGTGAGAATGATAATGAGTGTCACGGATCATCACATTCATCATGTTGAAGTGAAACGAATATCTTAGAATAAGAATAAGTCGAATTGAATAGAAAATAGTAGTAATTGCATTGAAACTCGAGGTACAGCAGAGCTCCACACCCTTAATCTATGGTGTGTAAAAACTTCACCGTTGAAAATACATAAGTGATGAAGGTCCAGGCATGGCCGAATGGCCAGCCCCCAAAACGTGATCACAGGATCAAAAATACAATCCAGGATGTCTAATACAATAGTAAGATGTCCTATTTATACTAGACTAGCTACTAGGGTTTACAGAAGTAAGTAATTGATGCAGAAATCCACTTCCGGGGCCACTTGGTGTGTGCTTGGGCTGAGCTTGAGCTTTACACATGCAGAGGCTTCTTTTGGAGTTGAACGCCAAGTTATAACGTGTTTTTGGCGTTCAACTCTGGTTTGTGACGTGTTTCTGGCGTTTGACTCCAGAATGCAACATGGAACTGGCGTTGAGCGCCAGTTTACGTCGTCTAATCTCGAATAAGGTATGGACTATTATATATTGCTGGAAAGCTCTGGATGTCTACTTTCCAACGCCATTGGGAGAGCGCCATTTGGAGTTCTTTAACTCCAAAAAATCCATTTTGAGTGCTGAGAGGTCAGAATCCAACAGCATCAGCTGTCCTTTGTCAACCTTCTTATCAGAGTTTTGCTCAGGTCCCTCAATTTCAGCCATAAAATACCTAAAATCACAGAAAAACACACAAACTCATAGTAAAGTCCAGAAATGTGAATTTATCATAAAAACTAATGAAAACATCCCTAAAAGTAGCTAGATCCTACTAAAAACTACCTAAAAAACAATGCCAAAAAGCGTATAAATTATCCGCTCATCAGGTGCTCAGACGGTATAATCCGCTGTTGTGTATGTGAGAAAGAAACACAACAAACCCTATGGCATTGCCATGGCTCAGATTATGGAGGACATTTTGGAGGTGAGCGAATAGCCACCAAGGTCCTTCAGAGCAGCTTTTACTGGCCAACGCTCTTCAAGGACTCCCGTGAGTTTGTCCACAACTGTGACAGTTGTCAATGGCCTGGAAATCTCCCTCACAATCATGAGATGCCTCAACAGGGGATCTTGGAAATTGAGGTGTTTGATGTATGGGGCATAGAATTCATGGGCCTGTTTCCACCCTCATTCTCAAATACCTACATCCTTGTGGCAGTGGACTATGTGTCTAAATGGGTTGAAGCAATCGCATCACACACTAATGACACTCGAGTAGGATGAAATTTCTCCAAAAATACATTTTCAGTAGATTCGATGTCCCAAGGACACTGATTAGTGATAGAGGCAATCATTTCTGTAATAAACAACTCGACTCCATCCTGCACTGTTATGGCGTTCGCCACAGAGTGGCAACTTCCTACCATCCAAAGACAAATGGGCAGGCCAAAGTCTCCAACAGGGAGCTCAAAAGAATTCTGGAGAGAACAGTGAGCACCTGATAAACCATTATTTTATGATATATCTTGTGCTTTAATTGAATGATTTTATCAACTCTTCACCTACTTATTCATATGAATTTACATGGTTTTACAATTCCTTCCTTATGATGTGACATATGAGAAAACATGTTTCCTATGCTTTAAAAATATTAAATTTAATTATTCTTTATTACCATTCGATGCCGTGATTTGTATGTTAAGTACTTTCAGGTTTTATAGGGCAAGAATGACTTAAAGGATGGAAAGAAAATATACAAAAATGGAAGGAAAGCACAAAATGGAGTTTTAGAAGAAGCTGGCAGCGACGCGAACGCGTGGACGACGCGGACGCGTGATGAACCACCATTTTATGGTTTATATTGTGTTTAATTGAGTGGTTTTATCAAGCTTTTCATCCACTAATTCATATGATTTGCATGTATTTACAATTCCTTCATAAAAATATTCTATGATTGAAAACTTGCTTCCTAAAGATTTTTTAGTTGTATATTTTTATTTTCCTTCGCACCATTCGATGCTGTGATCTGTGTGCTAAGTGTTTCAGGCTTCATAGGGCAGGAATAGCGTAAGGAATGAAGAGAAAGCGTGCAAAAATGGAAGGAACACAAGGAATTGAGGAGATGACCAGCGAGAAGTCACGCGGTCGCATGGCTCACGCGACCGCGCAAAATGGAAGAAATCATAGTGACGCGCCTGCGTGCCTGACGCGACCGCACGGATTAGAAGCTGCACGAACGATGTGAATGCGTGGACGATGCGCACGCGTGGTACGAGAAACGCTGAGTGGCGTGAACGCATGGACGACGCGGCCGCTTGACGTGCGCGATCTACAGAATTATAGAAGTCGCTGGTATAGTTTCTGGGCCGCATTTCAACCCAGTTTTTGGCCCAGAAACACATATTAAAGTCCGGGAACATGCAGAGACTCAGGACAACACTGCATATTCAATCATTACTCACAATTTTTAGGTTTTAGATGTAGTTTTTCGAGAGAGAGAGAGAGAGGTTCTTTCCTCTCTCTTAGGAATTAGGATTAGAATTTATCTTATTGGGATTGTTTCTTCATCACAGGTTCAATGTTTCTTTTATTTACTTTTCCAATTTAATTTATGAATTCCATGTTAAAATTGATTTTCTTATTTAACATAATTTAAGGTATTTCAGACTCATGATTGTTTTCTTTTATTTATATAAATAATTTGGATTTCTCCCTTTTGGCTTTGGTTAGGTAATTGGTAACATTTGAGTTGTCAAACTCAGCAGTGATTGAAATGAGTTGTCAAGATAATTAGTCTACTTAACCTTCCTTTGTTCAATAAAGGATAACTAAGTGGGATTAAAACCCAATTCTCATCACACCTGATAAGGGTAACTAGGATAGAAATTTCAATTCTAATACCTGGCCAAGAGTTTATTTTATTACTACTATTTTATTTTTATTATCATTTAACATACTTGTTCCTTACTTTCAAGACCCCCAATTTACAAGACTCATAACCAATAATAAGAACATACCTCCCTGCAATTCCTTGAGAAGACGACCCGAGGTTTAAATACTTCGGTTATCAATTTCAAAAGGGTTTGTTACTTGTGACAACCAAAACATTTGTAATAAAGGTTGATTGCTTGGTTTAGAAACTATACTTGCAACGGGAATTTATTATAACTTCTAGACCATCAATCTTCAGTTCTTCAACGCGTGCTTAAGCGCAAAGGGCATCGACGCGAGTGCATGGATGACGCAAACACGTGACTCGCGAAATACAACTGACGTGGACGCATGACTGACGCGATCGCGTGGAAGAGCAAAACTCCAGATGACGCGACTGCGTGACCCACGCGGACGCGTGACTTGCGCGATCTGCAGAAATTACAGAATGCGCTGAAGATGATTTCGGGCCACATTTTAGTCTAGATCCAAGCCTAGAGAACACAGATTAAAGGCTATAAATTGGGGAATTCATCCATTCATTGATATACGTCATACAACATACATTCATACATAGTTTTAGGTTTAGATGTAGTTTTTAGAGAGAGAGGTTCTCTCCTCTCTCTTAGAAATTAGGATTAGGATTTAGGATTTTTATTATGTTCATACTACTTCTCTTCATTTACAGGTTCAATATTCCTTTTATTTATTTTCTCAATTTAGTTTATGAACTCTTCATGTTTAGATTGATTTCCTATTTAATACAATTTGAGGTATTCCAGACTTATGATTGTTTTCTCTAATTTATGTTATTGATGCTTGGGCTCTATCCAAATTATTTTCATTTGAGTAGATTTTCTTCCCTTTTGACTTTGGTTAAGTAATTGGTAATACTTGAGTTATCAAACTCAGCAGTGGTTGAAATTGGCAATTGCTAATTAATTTGGATCGCTCTAAAAGTTGACTGAAACTCGATGATCAATTTAATTAGTCCACTTGACTTTCTTTTATTTAATAAGGGATAATTAAGTGGGATTAAAACCCAATTCTCAGCACACCTGATAAGGATAACTAGGATAGAAATTTCAATTCTCATACCTTGCCAAGAGTTTTCTTAGTTATTGATTTACTAATTCCTGCAATTTATTTTTCTTGTTCAAAACCCTTTCAAAACCCAAAAATACTATTTTTCATAACCAATAATAAACACACCTCCCTGCAATTCCTTGAGAAGACGACCCGAGGTTTGAATACTCGGTTTATAAATTTTATTGGGTTGGTTACTTGTGACAACCAAAAATTTTGTACGAAAGAATTCTCTGTTGGTTTAGAAACTATACTTACAACGCGATTATTTTTATTCTTTACCGATAGAAAATCCGATCGTCAGCACCTCCAGGAAGAACTGGGAAAGAAAGCTTGACGATTCCCTTTGGGCATATAGAACAACTTTCAAGACTTCTATTGGGATGTCACCCTACCAGCTGGTCTATGGCAAAGCATGTGATTTACCAGTGGAACTGGAACACAGGGCCTACTGGCCAACCAGATTCCTTAACTCCGATGCCAAGGTTGCAGGAGAAAAAAGACTACTCCAGCTAAATGAGTTGGATGAATTCTGACATGCTCTATTTAACAATGCTAAACTTTACAAGGAAAGAGCCAAGAAATGACACGATAAAAAGATCTCTTCTAGAGTCTTCGAGCCTGGCCAGAAGATTTTACTCTTTAATTCCAAACTCAAGCTCTTCCTTGGGAAGCTAAAGTCACGATGGACGGGACCTTTTGTGGTCACTAATGTATCACCTTATGGTCAAGCATTACCTAGGGGATAATCTTGAGCAAGACATCTCTACACTGTTGCTAACATAACAGCAGTCAGGTCAAGCTAATGACGGTAAAGAAGCGCTTATTGGGAGGCAACCCAACCATTAGCATAGTACTTTCAATTTCCTTTCATTTGTTTTAGTTTGATTTTATATTATAGATTTTTCTTTTCTTTTTGACGTTTGTGATCATGTTCAGCACTTAGAACAATGGCAAAGACATACAGAACTGAAAACAGAACACCCTAGGGAGAGTCCCTTACTGGCATTGAACGCCAAACAAGGAGAAAATTGGGCGTCCAACGCCCTTCAAGGAGTAATCCTAGCGTTGAACGCCAGACAAGGAGCAGTCTAGGCATCCAACGCCCACTAAAGAGAATGCACTGGCATTGAACGCCAGTAAGGGAGCATCATGGGCATTCAACGCCCCCTATGAAGCAGCCAAGGGAACTTTTTTTATCCCTACATGGCGTTCAATGCCTAGAACTGGCGTTGAACGCCTAAGCAGGGGCAGGCAGCTCGAGCTTTGAAGTCTTCCCAGCAAGTGGATCCCACACACATACCACCTACCCCACCTTTCATTCTCTCTCCTACTTTTTCAAACCTTGCGGACCAAATAATCCTACACTAGAAGAGTTAACTCTGACCAAAGACTGGATCAAGTCCTTGCGGACATCTATGTGGAAGGAGCACAGTGGAGAAGAGACGCACAAGGCAAGCCCTACCAACTAGGTAGGCTTGACCTCAAGCCTATGCTAGAGGATGGTTGGAGTTTATCCAACATCCCCACAAGTAACCGATCTGAGGTTACCATTGACCGAGCAATAATAATTTATTGCATTATGCTTGGAAATGAGGTGGAAGTACATGAGGTGATACCTCAAGAATTGTACAAGGTAGCTGAAAAGACCTCCACCCAAGCGAGGTTAGCATTCACACACCTCATATAGCGCTTATGCAATTCAACTAGAATTTGCATAGCTAGAGATACCCTCATAGAGATGGACAAGCCCATCACAAATAGGAAGATGGAGCATGTGAGAGAGCCTGCACATGAACCACAGCAAGAACTTGTGCAGCCACCTCCTCCAGAAATCCCTGAGATGCATCAAGGAATGTATTTTCCTCCTAGAGACTATTGGGATCAACTGAATACCTCAGTAAGGGAGCTGAGCTCAAGCATGGATCACAAGGAGCACGCCACCATCCTCCATGAGATAAGAGAAGATCAGAGAAGATTGATGGAGGAATAGCTGAGATAGGGGTGGGACATAGAGGAGCTCAAACGCTCCATTGGATTCTTCAGGGGAAGCAGCAACCATCACTGAGGTTGTTGAGTCACGTTATCTCTCTACTTGCTTTATTTTTGTTTTCATTGTACTTTAATTTATTGTCCGTTTTCTCCTCTAAGTTCATGATCACGTTAAGTATTTCAGTCTTTTTTTTGTTTTATTTTCGTGTTTTGTTTTGGTTATAAGATATCCAATGTATCCCTCACCATGGTTAAAAGAAAAATTTTATTTGAAAAGGAATAGTGAGATATATAAGTTTTGAGTTATATCATAAGTTATTCCAATTATTTTGATGTGGTGGCCTTGCATTTATCTTCTGAATGTATGAATTAACTGTGCACAATTGATATTAAAGTTGAGTATGTTGGCTCCTAAAGCACAGTGAATTTAGAAAAGTATTATTGATTCTCTGAAAAATCAAAAGTATTGATTCTTGAAGCAAGAAAAAGCTCAAAAGAAAAAGAAAAAGAAAAAGAAAAAGAAAAACTAAAAAGCTCAAAAGAAAAAGAAAAGAGCAAGGATCCAAGGCTTTGAGCATTAATGGTTAGAAGGGTTAAAAAAATTTGTCCTAAAAAGCTCAAATGAGTTACTATCCCTAACTAGATGCTTGTGGTGTGAAGGTGACAAGTTAAGAACTTGAGATTGAGCAGTTAAAGTCATGATCCCAAAGCTAAAGAGTACGCTTAAGAACTCTGGGTACAACTGTCTGAGAATTTAAGTAAAGCTAAATTCGAATCCAAAGGGTTCCCCCAGTTAAGTGCCCGTGGCATTTATGTATCTGGTGGTAATACGGGAAAACAAAACGCTTAGAGTCACGGCTAGGCTCAAAAGGTGCAAAGCACCAAAAGAAGCTATTTTCAAGAATCAAGAAGAGCTAAAAGAAGAGAATCAATAATATCATCCAGATTCTAGTTCCAAGGGATGTCAATATTTCTAAGCTTCAAAGGAAAGTGGGACGCCAAAATTGTTCAGAAGTAAGGAGTTAATAGTCCCATTCGATATCTGGAACAGTTTCGATATTTTCCTCTTCTAATAATTGTCCTATTTTGTTTTTGGTTGCTTGAGGACAAGCAACAGTTTAAGTTTGGTGTTATGATGAGAGGATATTTTATACCCTTTTTAGGTTCATTTTCTTAGTGTTTTCAGTACATTTTATCAAGTTTTATAATGTTTTAGTAGGTTTTAGTGAAAAATTCACCTTTTGGATGCTACTTTGAGCTTTTGTGTTTTTCTTATGATTTTAGGTAATTTTTGGGTGAATTTGGCAAGTTTTGGCAATGTCTAATTCAGAGGCTAAGAAAGGATGGTAGATGCTATCAAATCCTGACCTCCATGCATTCAAACAAATATTTCTTGAGCTACAGAGGTCTAATTGACGCCTCTCAATAGCGTTGGAAAGCTAACTTCTAGAGCTTTCCAGCAATATATAATAGCCTATACTTTGCTTTGTAAAGGACTGCTCAAAACGGGCGTTGAACGCTCAACTTACCCCTTTTCTAGCGTTCAACGCCCCAGAAGGAAAAAGGCCAGCGTTGAACGCCCAAAACTAGCATTCAACACCCCCAAGGGAGCATCAAGGCAGTGTGGACACCCCCTAATGGGCGTTCAACACCCACTCAGCCAAGTTAGACGCCAGCTCAGCCCAAACACTCACCAAGTGGGCCCAGAAGTGAATTTTCGCACCTTTCTACTTAATTTATTTTATTTTTGTAATTTTTAATTATTAGGTTAGTATATATAGGCGAAGATCTCCCATGTTTAGGATCTTCAGCCTTTCAGAACTTATTTTCTATTTTCTCTGTAAATTATGAGCGGTTAAACCTCCTAGGTTAAGGATAGGAGCTCTGCTCATTCCTATAGATTAATATTATTACTTTTCTACTTTAGTATATGTTTGATTTCATTCTATGATGTATTGTCGTTCATCATCTTTATGAATATGGGGTGGAACGAAAGTATGACCCTTTGTTCTACATGAGTTCCTTATGAGTCTTGACCCGGATAGTATTGAGCTACAGCTTGAGAGTACATCACACGTTCCAACAAGTTATTTGGGCTAATTGGGATATGTGACATGAAATCTCGTTAGTCATGAGTAATTGAGGTCCCTATGGCGCTAAGGCTAGAATCATAGAGCTTCATTCTCTGATCTGGAAGATCTGACCTTATCTGTGGCATTTTGAGTAGGATCATCAGAGATTGAATTGTATGAGCTTCACCCTCGGCCAGATTGATTGACCTGTTCGGGCATTTGGTTTGGATCAGAGGAGATTAATGACCACTACCCCTTTCTTAATCATTTACAGCCTTGCCATTGAATGAATCACTCATTGTTAAAGTAGTCAGTAAGAAGTATCAATTCGGAAGAACAAGCATCTCCGAGGCCTTAACTGATTTCTTACTATTGTTTCTACATCAATTCTTTATTGCTTTCATTATTGTTTTGTGTATACGACTACAACAAAAACAATAAACTTTCCATTCACCTGACCAAGATCTGTAGGATAACCACAGCTTGCTCAATCTGACAATCCTCGTGGGATTCGATCCTCACTCACCTGAAGTATTACTTGGACGACCTGGTGCACTTGCCAGTTCAGTTGTGCGAGTTTAATTTTCGCGCACCAAGACCGTTATGTCTGACAGAAAAAAATGTTGGAGATTAATCTGTGTATTAATTTTTTTTTGAGACTAAAATATCCGCTTTTAAAATCCTTGAGGACTGATTTGGGTAATTATTCTGCTAAAAAAATAGACAGGGGACCGATTTATCTGTCAAAGTAAAACCTTGGAGATATTTTTGTTTATTAATTTTTTAGGGACTAAAATATCTTTTTTTAAAATTCTTGGGGACTGATTTAGGTAATTACTCTTAAAAAAAATATTATGCTTACACGAAAATAAAAATGCTATATATGCATATTAAAATTAGTCATCATATATTTATGTATAAATATATGGGTAGTTTAACTTTGATGAGCGAAAATTAAAGCTCACGGATATCGACAACTGTACCGGATCGTTCAAATAATATCATGGTGAGTGAATATCATTCCCATGAGAATTAATGGATTGAGGCAAGAAATGTTTAATTAAATATCTAATTAGATCGAACAAATCTTAGATTTTGAATTGTGGATCTTGAAGAAAAGAAGAAACAGAAGAAGAGAATTGGGAGAATGCTTGAAGTTGAAAGAAAATCAATAGCTGAGAATGTTAAAGGCCTCGGAGGTGTTTGATTCTTTGAAGAACAATGCTTATGTTTTCTTATTTAATTCATGCAAAAATCATTTCACAACAAATCATTTATAACCAAACCTTAATTCCTTGGTGATTTAATTTCTCTAAACTCAATTAATCGCCAATTCCTTGGTCAACTAATAAAGAAAAGAGGTGAAGAACGGTTTTGATTTTAAACCACATAAACTTTAAGAACTATCACTAGATAATTAAAGATTGTGAGATGAGTCTTAAGCTAATTTCAAAATTAATTTTTTCAAATACAAAATCAGAATCTTGAATAGTTCTAATGATCATTAGTGATGAAGAACAAAACTCAATCTTGAAAAAATAAAGAAGCATGAATTAAAATAAAATAATATTTACATTATTAATCCTTAAACCAAATAAAGCTCCTAACCTTTAATAGGGGAAGTTTAGTGATTCATGATAGAAAAGAAACTAATCCTAATAGTGAGAGGTGTGTGATCCACCGATGGATTGGGATTCGAAGATCCTCCTCCAGATGTCTTCCCTCTTTGTGAACCTTGTTTACTTATTTATATTCTAAGTTCTATCTAAAATTCAAATTTAAAAACTCAATCTAATCTTATCTTTGGAAAAGATAAGATAGCTAACTACCTACTTCAAATTCAAATCAAAATAATAATTCAAATCTAATCTAAAAATAAATCCTAATAACTAAATCTTTATCTTTCTAGAAGGAGTTAATGCTAACTAATCTTTTAAATCTTGAATCTTCAGATGAAATTAAGACTTCTCATTATTTGTATAACTAAGATTGGGGCTTAATAAGGTTTATTATTGCATGCTGGGAGTTGAATTCCTAGGAACGCCGGACATGCATCTTTAAATTTGGGCATTGGCCCAATTTATTCTTGCAGAAAAAGCTAGCTGCCGGGCTTCTAGGAGGCACGCCAGGCGTGCATGCCATTTTGAAGAGGGCCGCTGGCCGTGCATGTATGGCCATCGGGCTTGTGTGTTGAGTCGCCGGGTGTCCATGTCTTGAAGGCTGGGCATCTGATTTGGTGTTTCTGGGTCTAGTTGGACCTTTTTTTGAACCGTATTTGTGTTTTCTTATTAAAAAAACTTTAATTCTTGATTATTTTGAGATAAAGATTGCTGAAAATACAAAAATACTAACACCACTCCAAATACTTGATTAGTTATGAAATTCTACTAGAAATCATAAGAAATTTGATTAAAATCTAAGAAAATAAATGAAAAAAATCCTAAATACTACTCAAGATGACGTGTCATTAAATTTATTTTTAACATGTATTTTGTATTTCAATGTTTGATAATTAATTTTAATGTATACCTAGCATAGTTACACAAAAAACGAACTATCAAATCGGCTATTATGTATTTATGTACAAATATATTTGTTGTTTAACTTATTTTCGATGTACATTTTATATTTTAATATATATTCTAAATGGATAACAAATTTAATTTGGTCCTACCTTTTGATGTACACATATCATGATTTGTCGTATTATTATTTATTTCAAAATATTTTTTAATATAAGAAATGTTAGTGACTAATACTAGGTCAATACTTTATTTTTAGTCCAGTTAATCTGGCCAGTTGGATTTAATTTTTAAAACTATGGTATTTAGAGTTGGCCAAATATTGATAAAAAAAATAAATTTTATTGGTTATATAATTAATGAATGTAAACAAAAACTAAAAAAAATTCATGGCTATGTATAGTTTCTAAACTATGATCCCAAAATATTTTTTAATTTAATTAGTTTGATTCGGTTAGATTTTTTTTCTCACTCTCTTCTAAAACTACATACTTCAAATAAATTGAATTTGCGAATCGCCCTTGATGAATTGCTTCATAAATATAAACTTTATTAGAGTGTAAATTCATTAGAGTTAGTTAAAGACACTAAACCTGAGTTAGTTTTGGCAATTCAGAGTTAGTTACTGATCTTGCTTTTCTTGGATTGAGTCTGTTAAGCAATAGTGTATATATAGGGATATTGCTAAGTCTTGTGTAGCGATGGTTATCATTCTCTAAATGTTCATTTGTAAAGTTCATTTCCTTGGTTAATAGTTGAATAATATAATAGTACACCAATTTCTTCTTCCTCTTCTTTCTAAATCTGTTCTTTGTATATCGAGCATTAATGCTTTCTTGTTGTGAAAGCTATCTCAGAATCGTGTCAAGATACACATTTGAGGCTAGGAATCATCGTGAAGATAAAGCCTCTCAAAGTTAGGAAGTAGGGAATCTATAGATTACTAAAATAGTCATAGTTGTGAGGGAAGAAAGTTTGAGAAAGAATAATAAACGTAAGTGCCAAACTCTAAGGAAAGGGGAAAAGCATAAAAGGGACAATATTCTCAAGGTTTCTGCTTTGCATGGTTAGCATGTACATGTTATAGTAGTTATACTTTTGGTATGTGGTACACCTGGACAATTTATTCTTGAAGAAATATTTAAGTCCAAAAATATACAAAATTAATATATAAACTGATTGTAGTGTTAAGTTCACTTTCTTTTTCTTTGTTGATTCTACGATATTATACAAATACTTGTTACTTTAGGGAATTTCTATTTAGTTTTTTGTTTTTTTGTCTTAGAAGAAATAATAATAATTGTAATAATAAATTAATACTAGAATTAAATAATAATAATAATAATATTAATAAAAATAGAAAAATAATAATAATAAAAATAAAAACAAAATAATGTTAATAATTTTTAACCAAACAACTATTATCATTACAAATATTTACACTATTAAACTAGAATAAGTTAACTGAACCATTAATAATTAATATTAACATGAAATTTCATTTTTTTAACATAAATTTTTCTTTTAACATAGCGTTTTGATTTTTTTTAACATAGTTATTCTCCACACCTTGTATATTTTGCATTTTGTCCCTCTTAGAGATTGATAATAGAAAAATAGGTGTTAGTTCGAATCGTGTTTTGGATTGTATGCATATATATTTATATATTCTGTCCGGTCTTAGCTTCGCAGATCAAGTTTGGAGGTTGTTATTTGTATTTTTGGAACTCTGATCATATATATATAGATATTTCTTGACCAAATCGAGAGTGATGCTTTTTTCTACTGGTGTTTCATTTAACTTTTTCTTTCAAAACTCCTAGTTATAAATTCTTTGAACTATATTTATGTAAGTCTTTTTCTTTTAGAGGTCGTAGCGGCTCGCCACCTCTGATTTACGTCCTAGGCGAAAAATTCTGTGTGGTAGGGTGTTACATTTTGGTATCAGAGCAGTTCATTCCCGTAGAGCCTGGAAAATAGACTAACTATAATTCTGAGCATACTCTGGGTGTGTGTACATGCTATTTAGGATGTCTGTTTGACATATATAGCATGAATGTTCATGAGCATACTTATGGAAATTTGAAGCACTAGACTTGAGATATTAAGATTGATCACTTTAATATCAATTGTTCAGTGTTAACAAGACCTAAAGGGCATCTTGTGGATGCAAGTGAGGTAATACGGTTAATTTTATTGTTGTTGCTATGCAAGTTATTGCTGAAAGGATCAAACTAACAAACTAGGAGAGGTGATGGAGGCAATAATGGACCTGGTCGTAGAGACAACTAACGGAATTAGAACTCGTACAGTTGAAGTAAAGGTTGATGATGTTTAGTTAGTATGACAAAGAAATTCAAGCCAGTTTCTGGTCGAATGGATTAATGATTAAGACCGTAATAATAAATTATCAGAGTAACGCAGCGGAAGCGGGTTGGAGCATCAATGTAGTAAGAAGTGTGTAACTTTTCGATTCTAAAATTTGAGTGTAGACATCGAGATAAAGTTAGAAGAACTCATGTAGTTGAACCTAAAAGATGAGCCTGAAATTCCTAGTGTAACCTTTGAACCCATCGAATGTGAACTGGAGGAGTTGTTCATTGAGAAAGAGGAAGCATATATGGAGTTTAGAGAAACAAATTTTCGAGAACAAAAATTTTTGTTAGGGGGATAGAATGTAAACCTTGAGTAGTTAGTGAATAATTAACCAATAAATTAATTATTATTCAAAAAAATTAAAAAATTAAATTTACGAATTAGAAAGGAAAAAATATTAAAAACATAAATTTTTACACTAATTTTTAAAGGTTTTAGTCCAAAATTAAGCCAACAAATTGAACCGGTCATATTGGACCCAAACAGGGTCCAATGGCCTAACATATAAGTAGAAGGACTCAGCCTTCTTCTTCCTCCCATAGCTATTTCATAATGAACTTGGGATATAGGAATCAAAAGAAAAACCTAAACCCTTGTCCAATTTCAAATTCACATATCTTTTAATTTGGAGCTCCGATTGATGAGCTATTAGTGGCCACGCGTTCATCTTGGAATCCTCTACAAAACTCGCTGAACAATTTTGTGTCCAGTTCTTCCCCTCTTTAATTCATGATTTTGGGTTTTTTGGATATTGAGGAATTTAGTGTTTTGATGATTTAGGTGAACTCTAACAGTGGATAATCACTGGATTTTGTTTATTTGACTCGTGAGTAATGGTAAGAAAACTCTAACCTTTGTGAATTGGTGATTTAGTGAGTCCTATGTTGATTATTGTAATATTGTATGACTTAGATTGTGTATCTTGTTGAATTGGAGTTCAATTGGAGGGTTGAGACAAAATTCTAACAGTTAAACTTGTGAAATTGGCATATGGAAACTTGAAGCTTGTGAAATGATAAGTTTTTTAGGTGTTTTGTGCTTAGGGAGGAATCGGGCATTTCTCGTAGTTAATGTTTAATGTCACATGAAATCTTAGGCTAGTCGCTATAGAATATTGATGAACGGACTTTTGTGTGGTCTAGATTTTCACAAATAAGTTCTCATTGAAGGTATAGCTTCTAAACCAACAAAGAATCCTTTCACACAAAAATTTGTTTGTCACGAGTAACAAACCCCTAATAAAACTAATAACCGAAGTATTCAAACCACGGGTCATCTCTCAAGAAGTTACAGGGAAGTGTTCTTGTTATTGGTTATGAGATTGTATCTTTTGGGGGGTTTTGGATTAAGAAACAAGAATTGTAAATTGCAAAAGGAATAAACTAATAACTAGAAAAACTCTTGGCAAGGTTTGGTAGTCAAGGATCTCTATCCTTATCACTAACCACAACATGAGAATTGGCAAGGATCAATCCCATTAAATCATCCTCTAACTAGTAGTAAAGGAAAGTTAAATGAGGTATATCAGTCCAAGTCCATAAGTCCTAGCTCTCCACCAATTCAATTAGTGAGAACTAGAGTTAATGGCTCCAATCATCAATTACTTGGACATTAGTAACTCAAGAGTTCCTAAGTTACCATCCCAGGCCAAGAACATAAAATCTTACTCAAACATCCTCCCAAGTATTTTATCAAATACTTGGTAGGCACAAAATAAAAGCATAGAAAAGTAATACAGAATATAAGATCTAAAACCAATAATTGCAAAATCAATGATAACAAATAAAGGAAGAAGCAATAAACATGAAATACCTCAAATTGCATTAATAAGGGAAATCAAATCTAACATGATAATTCATAAACCAAATTGTCAACATAAAGTAATCAACAAGGAAAATAAATAAACTAGAATGCTAGAACAAATAAAAGTAGAAGAGAAACTAAATTAAAGGAACATTGAATCTAGAATTGAGAAGACATAAACCTAAAACTAAGAGAAATCCTAAAACCTAGAGAGAGGAGAGAGCCTCTCTCTCTAGAAACTATATCTAAAACCTAAATTGTGAATAATGATTAGTGCATGAGTGATTGATGCCTTTCCCCCTTAGTCCTTGGTCTTTTTAGCCCTTTTTCTGCCAAATATGAGCCTCCAAACTAGGCCAAAAGCCCCCCCTGAAATTGCCAGGTGCGATTTCAATAAAGAGGTCAGCGCGGGCATCGACACGTACGCGTACAGCACGCGTGCGCATCCTTGGAGTGTTGCGTAGTCCGCGCAGAGGCGTCTGGTGCGCGCGCACGTCCATAGGCACGTTCCAAATCCTTGGATTTTCATGATTTCTCCACTTTGCATGCTTTCTCTTCACTCCTTTGATCCATTCCTAGCCCTTTTCAATTTGAAATCACTAACAAAACACATCAAGGCATCCAGTGGAATCAAAGGGAGATTGAAATTATCAATTTGAGGGTCCGAAAGCATGTTTTCACATTTAAGCACAAATTAGGAGATAATCACAAAAAAATGCTATTTTATTGAGTAAATGTGAGAAAAGGGTTTACGAGATATTCTAAATTCAGCACAAGATAAACCATAAAAATGGGGTTTATCAGATATGTTGAATTATGAAAACTTGTTAGGGTTTAGTAATTTTGGTAGAAATATTGAGTTATTATGGAAATGTATTGATTTTTGATGATTTTGATGATTGATGATGATAATGGGTTGTGATGATGATAGATTGATGTTGTTGAATTGTATTGTTTGATTTTGAATTTTTTTTTTGTTGAGGAAGAGAAAGAATGAATATATATATATATTTGATATTGGTGATTATTTGTGATAATTAGGAACGTGGACTGTAAATTGAGTTAAGAAATTTGGTATGGGGGTGATTGAGGAAGGATGGGGAGGTAATTGGTAGTGATTTTTTTATCATGATTGAAGTGATATGGATTGAGGATTTTGGAAAACTAGTGCTTCGAAACTTTTGGTAAAGGCTGATTTTTGACCAATTTCGTCAGGTCATAACTTGACTTCCGAACCTCTGAAGTTTGTTAAATTTTTTTCAAATAAAAATTGGGTTTGTGAAGTTTATACCGTTTGAAGAACGGATAAAAAATAATTTAAAACGAAAAAGTTATGCACAATTGAAGTTTGATACAAATATCTCGTTTTCTGTAAACTTAGCAGCTTTTGAGGAAAAAGAGGTGGTCACGTACGGGTGAACGTGCACGTGACGCGGGATTTGGGCTCCGCCCCTGCGTTCTGCGTACATGGATATGGTCTCGCATACATAGAACTGCAAATTTGGATGCTTGCATATGCGAGCAATATACGCGACGCGAGAATCCCCCACTATTTTGAAATCTTGCGTATGCGGACATAATCCCACGTACACGGAATTCCTGTTTTGGCCAAATGTGATATTTTTTAATGTTAAATCATTCCACTAGCTTTTCAAACTTCGGTGTAACACCCTCACTATCAAAATGTCACGCTTCCGGCTGCGCCACTATGATAGCTCGGATATTACGACAACTCTTAAACATATTTAATACTAAAATATGAGTCTGTTTACAACTTACACCGAATTTTTCAAAACATAAAATTTCCAAAGGATAGATAGATATATACATATTAATAATTTTACAAGCATTAACCAACACAATTCCTATCCATCTTACAAAATGTATAAAGATAAAGGTGAGGGAAAACATAATAAGTAAAACAATACAATACATCATATAAACGGAAAACAGAATAAACTCTTTGTTACTTTCTCGTCCATATCCTGAAAAGGAAACACCTGTAGGGGAGTGAGAACATCGTCCTCGAAAGGGTTTTCACTATAGGGTTGCAAAATTACTATAATAGAATACGTGAAAATAAAACCGTTACAATGATTAATAACCGCCTTATGCATCTTTTCAAAACCAAAGATTTACTATCAAAATTCTGAAATTCTTTCTGAAAGGGAAAACCGTTAATTCTTCATAAATTCGAAAGCCTTTCTAAAAGTCTTTCCTAGACAGTAAGAATGACCAAGCTGTTCCAAACATAGGTTCATTAAGTCTATGTTGAACCAGTTTAGTTTTTCATACTTTTTCTAAGCCAAAAACACAAACTAAACACGGCATTCGGCTCATCTCATAATCAGTCACGACCCTAGGCCCAAACAATTCATCCACAACCAATCCCTCACAATCCAACAGAGTTTCAATCGCAAACACAAGTAAGAAAGCTCAAGCACAAACAAGCAGTTACATCAAGTAGAACAATTAATAGTTAAACACAATTAATCACATAGGCAAACCAAGTACAATGTGTACACCCAAACAATGTCACATAGATACATATGATGAATGCCTGTCCTAGTACTTGATGTGTCTCATCTGTCAGCAGAGTATCGAGTCTCAACCTAGAGCACATGGTGGCTAGCCACTACTTTTACCCAGGGAAACTCGTATCTCAGATTATTGGAAGTGCAACAATCACTTTATCAACTCAATAATCATCCATATTCAAACTCAACCATCCGGCTCATTATATATTACACAATCAACCATAATTCATTATCATATACAGTCATTCTGGCTCAACATATTCCACAATCAGCCATAATTCATTATCATATATAGCCATTCCGGCTCATAACATAATAGCACTTCCACCATCCAACATCATAAAACTCATAAAATCATCATTCAAGGCATAAATCACTTTTTTTCAAATCACTTTACTTCGAAAGCAAAAATCAATTCTTTCCAGCCTTGGCTTTAAAAAAACCACATTTCTCAAATCACTTCTAGCTTATAAGCCATCTTTCTCAAAAGACATTTCCTCTTTCTCAAAAGACATTTCCTTCTTGTTTTCATATCTCAAGGAAACTATTTCAAGATCAAATCATTATCAACTGATTAAACTCATTTCCAAAACTTTAAAGGAATAGTTCAGCAACAATCCATTTATCAAAACCAAACAATAATCCAATTAAACATATAATCATATTCATCCAGAATAGCCAGATAATACATAAGACTTGTACAATCAATAAAAAGTATATAGTTCTCACATCAGTATCCATTTATAACAATCCCAGATATAAAATAGCTTTTTAGAAAAACCCTACCCCGATTGTCGAAACTCGAAAACTCTAAAACTCATCGCAACTCGTTTTCTCTTGGCCTGGAACAGCGGTAGCTGCAACCTCCGCTCCAACCACTTTTTCAGCAACCACGATGACTCTAATCACAACATATAATAATCAGGACTTGACCCCACGTTACCAAAACTCAGATTCATTAACCAAACACAACGAATACTAACGCGAGACTTTTCGAAACCTAATTACTTACTGAAATAACAAAACAAAGCAGTTGCGATACCAAATTGACCCGGCAATAGCTCCAAAAATAACCCCAAGTGACAGTCACGAGTAAAACCCCGATGACGGCGATTGTAACAACCAAGCGGCGTTAAAAACCTTCCCAGAATCCAAAAGAATAGAAACCATAACTTTAAAACCCTTCCTGGCAGAGTTTCCCGGCGACGACAGCGTGGTTTTCCGGCGGCCAAGCACGGCGACGACATTCCCTCCTCCTCCGACAGCGACACTCGCGGCGACAACCTTCTTATTTTCTCTCTCCTACTCGTGCCCCTCTTCTCGGCGACCCCAACGACAACAACAGCGCTGGAACAGCAACGATGGCATCAACCGAAATGGAGCAGAATCAGAATGACAACTCTAACTAATTCCAACAACCTTCTAGTGGCAGCGCCAAGGGCATCTGCGGCGGAAATGGAGGCAGCAGCGATGGCATCTCAGCAACAATGACTAGCTTCAACGGGGCTCCCCTGTCGCGCTCTCTCTGCTATGCAAACTCCTATCTCTCTTTCTTTGTGCTCACCGACAGTAGCAAAAGTGGCGGTGACAAACCCTAGCAGAGGCCTTGGCAGATCAGTCGCGACAGAGCTAGCAACAACAAAGCAGTTCGATGGTGATAGAGGCGTGACGGAGGCACAGTGGCACTACCCTTCGCGCACGAGCTCTCTCTCGTCTTTGAGGTTCTTCTCAGGCGACGGAACGGGGTTGATGGATGGCAGAACAGTGATTGGGCAAGGACAAACGTTATGGCTTCGATGGCGACGCTCCTCGTGGCTCCACAAACGGCGACAAGGACGACGACGTCTCCTTTTTCTCTAAATCTTTTGTCTCACAGATCTCCCTCTCTTCTCTTCTTCCTTGATTCTATTTTCCCCTTTCCTTTCTTTCTTTATTTTCTGTTTCACTGCTACTCTGTGTGGTGTTGTTGTTGTTGTTGTTGGTGTGCGTGTGTGTGAGTAGGGAAGAGTGTGGGTGGGAGAAAATTAGGGTTAGGGCTTAATTTTGAAAAAAAGTAGAAATTAGGGATTTTATGGCTAATGTAGGTAATTTGGTAAAATTGGAGGGTAGAGCAGTAAATTAATAAAATTAGGACACAAAATATCAATTTGAATTCTAATTAAAATCCTTAAAAATTACTTTAAGATATCATTTGTTATACTAAAATACTATTTAATTTAAAATCAAATGCTTTAATTGAAATTATAAGATAATAAGATTAATTTCCTTTATTTCTAAAACTTAAAGTATTGAAGTATAAAAATATTAACTATTTGAATTAAATCATATAGAATTCTCGTTATTTCATAACTACTAACATTATAATTTAAATATAGGAAATAACTCAATAATTATAAAATTGAATAAGGATATTAATTTATTTCAAATTCAATTATTTGAAAATTTACTTTAATAATTTTTAATAACATGATTTCTGAAATTCAACTGTATATATATATATATGATTTGAAATTTATTCATAATAAGACTTTTCAAAAGTTCTGTGTTTTACATTCGGTAACTAATATTTAAGGCCCGAAGGTTAGTTTTCAGATTATGGAAGAAGAGTGAAAATATTGAGAAAGTTAAATTGAAGTGGAAGATGGTCTATGAAGAGAAGAGATCAATTAATGAGGTGCGGAAATATTGAATGTGGTATGAGATTGAATCTGATTTAGAAAGAGACCCCAGGTAAGAGGCAGTGGCGGTGTCCACTTGCTTCGGGTAAGAAATGAGGATAATGATTATTATTAAAAAGTGTGATGGACACTATATTCCAAGAATGTGTTGGGCACTATATCCCTGATAGATGGTGACTGTAATTATGATGATGTGAATTGAGGAATGATTATGCTAAGTTGCAATTCTGCTTGTGTGTTTGGTTGTATATATTCTGTTCCACTTTGTTGCATCATTTTCTCTCTATTTTTAAAGTGTGTCGAGCACTATATTCCATGAGTGTGTCGGACACTATATCCCAAGATCTTGGCGGACGCTATATCCCAAGAGTGTTGAGGAAGAGAAAGAATGAAGATACAATCATTCTAAAACAACTCCAAGCATATGATTAATCATCAAATCTTTCATTAAAAACATAAGAACTTTAATTAAATTTAAGAAAACTAATTAAAGAGAAATGATGCGTGAGTATCTTTACCCTATTTTCTGCTTATTTTAAGTCAGAATTTAATGAGTTTAAGGACATTTTAGTGTTAAAATCTTTCTTGGATGCTACTTTGAGTTATTTTGGTGTTTTAATTATTTCAGGTGAAGTTCGAAGCAATTTGGCAGAGTTTTGTGCAAGAAAAGAGAAGAATTGGAGTTGCCCACTAGGGCGCTAAACTCCAAGCTGGCGTTCTGTGCCAGCAACTTAGCAAAATTAGAAGCGTTTAGCGCCAGGCAATCCGAATCTCACTTCACTCATGGAGCGTCTTTAGTTGGACCTAGCTTTTAATTGTTATCTTTTATTTTATTTTGGTTATTTTTATTTACAAACAAAATCTTTTAGGTTTAGAATTTATTATTTTATTTTAGTTTCAAATCAAATTAGGTTAAGACTATTGCTTTTTTATTTTAATTAATGTATTGATTTAGTTTTAAGGATTACTTTCGCTCTTCATTTTATGAATCTGGGTGGATCGAAAAAATGACCCTTATTATATATGCGTTCTTGTGTTTCTTGGAAGAGATATCTCACCTGAACAATAGCTTGCAAGTAAATTCCTCCTAAATCGTTAATTTCTTGGAAGATACGTGAAATATAATCATCTTAGCTTTGGGTAAATAGGGTTTTTGTGGCCATAAACTAGAATTGAACCTAACCCTCTAATCGAAATTAAGTGACCAAGACATTGGTGGTTAACTACGTTAGAGGAGATTAAATCACTAAGATATTAGGGTTTAGTCACTGTCAGTTTGCTATGAAATGAATCTTGCATGATTAAAATAGTTGGTAAGAAAACTTAATCTGAAAAAGTAAATATCTCTGATACCTTAACTTCTTTCTCTCACAGATTTCACACCAATTCCACTGTTTTCTTTCTCACTCTTTGAATTATTGTTTAATACTTTTGAACGCCAGAACATCTCTTTCTGCTTGCCTGACTAAGAAATTATTCGACCATCATTGCTCAGACCATCAATCCTAGTGGGATCGATCCTTACTCACCTGAGGTATTACCTGGTACGACCTGGTACACTTGCTGGTTTAGTTGTGGATATTCAAAATCCGCGACCAAGTTTTTGGCGTCGTTGCTGAGGATTGACTGTGATTGATAACTACCAGTTATTTGATCGCTTAGATTAGGAATTTTTCTTTAGTTTTGTTTGTTTATTTTCCTTTAATTTTCGCATTAGATTTAAACTGTTTTCTTTAATTTTTGAAATTAAGTTTGGTGTCCCCCTTTAGTAATTTCATTTTATTTTTCCTAATTCATTTTCTTTTCTTAATTTTTGAAATTAGTGGCTTATTTTTCCTTATTGATTTTCAAATTTCTAGTATTAATTACTTAGTTTAGTTTATTTTATTTATTCTACATAGGATACCTCACTATGAATTCTCTGCACTCAGACGTAGAGATTCCCACTTTTCTTTGTTTGCTATTTGTTTATGAGTAGGAACAGGGACAAAGAACCCCTTTTTGACTTTGACCCTGAGATTGAAAGGATTAAAAGAAGATGTTTACAGCAGGCTAGGGCTTACAAAGCTGCTGAAAGTCTCAGGGATAACTCTAAGAAAGAAGTTGAAGAGTTCATCATGGAGGGTAACCCTAACAACAATGCAATCAATCCCAATGTCATTAATCCAAATGCAAATGGGAAACTTAAGAGGATTTTTGGCTCTTATACTGCTCCTAGCCCAAATTTCTATAGGAATATCATTGCTGTGCCCCCAATTACTACTAATAACTTTGAGTTGAAACCTCAGTTGATCACTCTAGTGCAGCGAAATTGCTAGTTTCACGGTCTGCCGCAGGAAGATCCCAACCTGTTTATCTCTAATTTCTTGCAAATATGTGATACTGTAAAGACTAATAGAGTGAATCCTGATATCTACAAGCTACTTCTCTTCCCATTGCTGTGAGGGGCAGAGCAAAGCAGTTGCTTGATACTCAGCCCAAGGAGAGCTTGGACACTTGGATAAGGTGGCCAATAGATTTCTGACCAAGTTCTTTCTTCCTTAGAAGCTAATTAAGCTGAGGATGGATGTTCAGAACTTTCGGCAGAGAGATCGAGAGTCTCTCCATGAAGCCTGGAAAAGGTACAAGCAGATGCTCTGGAAGTGTCCTCCTGACATGTTCTCAGACTGGATCCAAGTGCAAATATTTTATGATGGAGTCCCTGAGACAGGAAGGATGTCTTTGGATAATTCTGCAGGAGGGTCACTCTACATGAAGAAGACCCCTGATGAGGCCATGAATTTGATTTAAGATGGTTGCTAACAACGAGTATATATACTCTTCTGAGAGGACCTCTGTGAAGAAGAGAGTCATGGAGTTAGATATACTGGACTCTATTCTTGCCCAAAATATGGCTATGTCTCAGAAAATCAGTGCCATTACACAACACTTGGGTGGAATATAGGTCTCAGCCGTCAGCACTCAGGATGTAAGAACCGCAACTAATCAACTGGTTAATTAAGTGATTAACTTCCTAAGTTAGATTTTGAAAAGTTAGAGAGAGAATTTGAGGATTTAAAGGTGATTTTTAGACTCAGTGGGTCTTTCTGAGTAAGAAAATGTGCTTTCTGCGAAAAATCGTGAAAAACCGTGAACCAGCAGTTGAACCGGTTGAACTGGTTCAAGTCTGCTCAGTACCACACGAGAAAGTGAAAATCGTCAAAAACCATATAAAAACATTAGAAATGGAAAACTGGACGTTAATTTTTAAAGGTTTGGCCCGAAGTTGGGCCAAACAGGCTAAAAACGCTAACGGGTTGAACCGGGCCCAAGTTGGGCCCAAGCCCAACATATAAAAGGTTGTTTAATGAACCCTTTACCACACAAACACAACACACTTTAGAAAATAGAAAGGGGAAGAGAGGAAGGAGAAGCACTATTCACCTCAATCTTCCAAAGCTCATATCTTGAGCTAGAGAGCTCCGATAGCCGCACCGTTTGCGGCTACGCGTTCCTTGTGAAAAGCTCTACAAAAACCCACCCAAGAAACCCTCAAAGTAAGCACGAAATATTCCCAATTTTTCTCTTAAAATTTTTGGGTACTTAGGGTTTGTGCCTAAGTGAGTTTTTGTGATTCTTGGTGTATATGGTTGCTTTAATCCTTGCTTAGCATTGGATTTTGACATCCAAATCTGTGGGAGAAGGTAAGAGCCACTAAACCCTTGTGAATTTATGTTTAATTGGAACCCTAGGTTGATTTGAGGTGATTTATATATATCTAGTTTGATTATTGTGGCTTTGGGAGCTCTTTGAACCTATTTGTGCTTATTGAAGTGGAATTGAAAGCTTGGTTTGTGGTTGGAAGCTTGGTTATGCTAAGTTGGAATTTGGGTGCATAAAGGGAATTGACCAAGGTATGGTTTCAGTTTTCTCTATGTAGTATATAATATTCATGGACACATAGGCTAGTGACCAATACGATAAGTTGAACTAAAATGATGGTTGGTGTGTTAAATGTTGATAAATTGATGAATGTTGGATTGATTGTGATGAATTATAATGATAAGATGATGTTGAATGATTGTATGGATTGGAAGTTGGTTTCTTATGATAAATGTAGTGTTATGATTTATGGAATGGTGGGTTTGATGGTGATTTTGATCATAAGTGTTATATAGTTGACGTTGGAATTGAGAGTAATGAAATGAGAAGGAGAATGTGGTAAGGTTAGTATATTATGATACAATAGGTACATTTTGATGAAAAATGGAGTTTTTGGATAGTTTGGTATGATTTGGTATGGATATGGTAAGAAATGGTGTAAATAGTGAAGTTTGGTAAAATTGGGTTTTTTTGGTAAACTTTGTTCGATCATAACTTTTGCCTTGGTTTTCGAAATTGACTGAAAATTCTTTAGAATTAAATATCTTTGAAAACTCTTTGAATCGGTGTAAAGTTTGTGAAAATTAGAATTTTGTAGAGGAAGTTATGATCATTCAAAGTTGGTGTTAAAAATCTGAAATTTTGTAAAGTTGCCCATGATTTTTGATATGTGCGGGCGCACACTCTTGTGCGGATGCACAACCTGCAAAAATTTTGACCTGTGCGGATGCACACACCTGTGCGCACAGGCAGGCAGGGAAGTGCGTTCTGTTTGCCGCGCTAGCACAGCTTGTGCACGCACATATCTAAGGGAAAACTTCAACTTGTGCGGACGCACACGTTGGGAAGGCCAATCTATTGGGGGCGCTGGCACGGTGATGAGCGGATAATTTGTACGCTTTTTGGCATTGTTTTTAGTATGTTTTTGGTATGATCTAGTTAGTTTTTAGTATATTTTTATTAGTTTTTAGTTAAAATTCACTTTTCTGGACTTTACTATGAGGTTGTGTGTTTTTCTGTGATTTCAGGTATTTTCTGGCTGAAATTGAGGGACCTGAGCAAAAATCTGATTCAGAGACCAAAAAGGACTGCAGATGCTGTTGGATTCTGACCTCCCTGCACTCGAAGCAGATTTTCTGGAGCTACAGAAGCCCAATTGGCGCGCTCTCAACGGCGTTGGAAAGTAGACATCCTGGGCTTTCCAGCAATATATGATAGTC
>NC_029772.3:20888063-20888924 GCF_000817695.3 Arachis duranensis | reverse complement strand
TTTTTCAAATCATATCTTCTCAATCACATCTTTTTTTTTAAAACCAATCATATCTTCTTAACCACATCTTTTTCAAAATAGTTTTCAATCAAATCTTTTTGATTTCTAATTTCAAAATCTTTTTCCAAAAATCACTTGATTCCTTTTCCATTTTCATTTTCGAAAATTAAGTAATGTTTTTCAAAAAATGTTTTCAAAATTTTTCACTTAATTTTCGAAAATCACTTCCCTCCTTCTCACATCCTTCTATTTATGGATTAACACTATCCCTTAATGCAAAATTCGAACTCCATCTTCTTTGATAAGTTCGAATTTTCTACTTCTGTCTTCTACTCTTCTTTTCCTCTGACACTTCAGGGAATCTCTATACTGTGACATAGAGGATTCCACATTCTCTTGTTCCCTTCTCTTTCTTATGAGCAGGAGCAAAGACAAAAATATCATTGTTGAGACTGATCCTGAACCTGAAAGGACCTTGAAGAGAAAGCTAAGAGAAGCCAAAGCACAACTCTCTTTAGAGGACCTGACCGAATTCTTCAAAGAAGAAGAACCTATGGCAGCCGAAAACAACAACAATGCTAACAATGCAAGGAAGGTGCTGGGTGACTTTACTGCACCTACTCCCGATTTCTATGGGAGAAGCATCTCTATCCCTGCCATTGGAGCAAACAACTTTGAGCTTAAGCCTCAATTAGTTTCTCTAATGCAACAGAATTGCAAGTTCCATGGACTTCCATTGGAAGATCCTCATCAGTTTTTAGCTGAATTCTTGCAAATCTGTGACACTGTCAAGACTAATGGGGTTGACCCTGAGGTCTACAGACTTATGCTATTCCCTTTTGCTATAAGAGACAGAGCTAG
>NC_029772.3:20841185-20882023 GCF_000817695.3 Arachis duranensis | reverse complement strand
AGCTTGCCATGGAAAGGAGTAAGAAGGATTGGATGAAGACAGTAGGAAAGCAGAGAGACGGAAGGGAAGGCATCTTCATGCGCTTATCTAAAGTTCCTACCAATGAATTACATAAGTATCTCTATCTTTATCTTTTATGTTTTTATGCGTTCATCACCATATCCATTTGAGTTTGCCTGACTAAGATTTACAAGATGACCATAGCTTGCTTCATACTAACAATCTCCGTGGGATCGACCCTTACTCGCGTAAGGTTTATTACTTGGACGACCCAGTGCACTTGCTGGTTAGTTGTGCGAAGTTGTGTAATGCCATGGTATTGAACACCAAGTTTTTGGGGTTCATGACCGGGGATTATGAGAGTTGTGAAAAGTATTGTTCACAATTTCGCGCTATCACACGGGTTGTGCGAGTGAACAGATTCTAAAAGTTTTGCAACCTGTGCATACGCACACCCCTGTGCTTACGCACACATTTTAAAATTTCCTGGGCGTGCGACGCACAGGCCCCTGTGCGGCCGCACACGTCCTGTTTCTCAAATTTACTTGTTTTTCAACTATTTTACCTTCCTAACAAGGTTGTAAGCTTCTTTAACACCATTTTAAGATTGTTAGGCCTAGTTATGAGTATTAGAACATGGGATAGAACTTAAGGGTTCAAGTACTTGAATTTATGATAAATTAGAAAACGGAGGCCTAGGTTTTTGGTGTGCTAGGAAGGGTTTGACGTTAGGTAAAGGATGATTAATATATGAGATGAGGAATGATGAACTATTGGTATTGGAAACTGAGTTATGAATGGACAGTGGTTGAAATGAGTCGGGGACTCGGATTGAGATGTTGGATCTCTGTATACTAAAAATATTTTTGAAAACCACTGAAATAATATTTTTATATGATATTATGAGACGCTATACGCTTGGCAGGGACGGTGGTTAATCCCGCCTGTCGAGGTAGCGGCGGTGGCGTAAGGACGGTGGTTAATCCCGCTTACGTTGAAATGTGAGGTTTGAGGCAGAGTATCCCGCTCGCATCCCTTCAGATCTATAGGGCGTGCAGGCGCCAGTACCTGGACAGTGATCTGGGCACTATATCTCGGAGGTTTCCATATGAGAAATCTGAAGGGCGACGTCTCCATGGAGATGTGTCGGGTTGGTAGTTGAACCGACAATGTGATATCACGGCCAATAGGGCAGGCATTCATCATATGCATTTTCTATCTGTTTGTATGCTTTGTTTACTTGTAATGGCTTGCCTAATTGAATAACATGTTTACTTGCTATCTGAATTAATTGCCTTATATGCTTCTACTTGTGTTTTACTTGCATTGTATATTACTTGTGTTTTCTGCTGGGATTGAGGATGTTTGGAAGGTGTTGGCAATGGGATCGCATGGAGGATCGGTTGGTGAAGGCTGTGGAACAGTGGTGTTTGAGTAGAATAGAAATCCCCTAAGATAGATAACCTGGTTTATTTAAGTCAAAGTTGGTATATTATGCTTAATTGTTTTAGAATACTTTAAGTTAAATCTGGTGATGGATATGAAGTTTAGGATTGCCTTTGGCGTCTTGGGGTCTTATATCCTACATCACTGGGAACTATTACCATACTGAGAACCTCTGGTTCTCATACCATATCTTTGTTGTATTTTTCAGATGCAGGTCGCAACTCACCTCGGTGAGTTGCTTTGGATGGTGACAGCAGCGGAGGATCTTGGATTCTTTTGGAGTCTTTTTGGTTCATTTTGTTTATACATCTCTCCTTTTCTATTTTGTCTTTGCCTAGAGGCTTGTATTATGAGAGAAAAACTTGTATAAGCTGTTTTCAAACTGTCAGGTTTCTATATGGTCTGTATATGGCTAGCCGGCTTAAACTGTGCGAGCCGTGGCTAGATTCTTATGATATTACACTCTATTTATTTTGTTATATCATCTCTATATCTTGTGCCTTAAGCTAGTAGCTTCATCAGTACATTTTGCACTGTTCAAATCCTATTTTGAGCTATATTCTTCATCGGGCTTCTAGATATTAATAATTCCTTCTATATATGACATGTATGAGCTTAGAACTGTCGTAATCTCTTATTAACCTTTGCTTTACGGCGCGAGGTAAGGCTTAGGCTAATTAGGGTGTTACACAGGATGCTTCTTATGATATGAGCAGTGGCTTCCATCAAGGTGAGACCAATGACTATGGCCAGTATACTCCTGAGTAGGTTAAACTCATGGACAACTCTTCCAAAAATTCCAATAATGATCCCTATGCTAAGACATTTCATCAGGGATGGAGGAATCACCACAACTTTGGGTGGAGAGACCAATCTCAGAGGCAACCAAACTTCAACGATTCTTAGGGCGATTTTAATCAGAATAATTTTAATAACCGTCAATTTCTAGCCTCTCAGCCACAACAGGCGTCCACATAGTCTCAGAGTACTCCTGACTTAGCCTCTATAGTTGTTGAACTCTGTAAGAGCACTTACAGTTTTATACAGGAGACTAGAGCTTCACTTCTGAACTTGGAGGTACAAGTAGGTCAGTTAAGTAAGTAAATACCTGAGAGATCTCCTAACACTCTTCTTAGTGACACCATGACTAATCCAAGAGAAAAGTGCAAGGCCGTCACCGTAGGAATTGAACCGGAGATGGTGGAGGAAGTACAAGTTGCTAAGGGGTCAGAGAAACCAGCAAGACTGAGGGTACCAAGGTACATGCCTAGAAACTCCAAAACGAGACCAAGGATAAGCAGTTCTCATAGTTCTCATAGTTGCGAATCAATATTCCTTTTGTTGATGTTCTGGAATATATGCCTCCCTATGTTAATTTCATAAAGAGCTTCCTCTCTAAGAAGAAGACTTTAAAGGGAGATGAGACAGTGGTCCTAACCAAGGAATGCAGTACATTAATTCAAAGCAAGTTGCCAAGGAAGATGCCAGATCCTGGGAGCTTTTAAATCCCCTGTACTATTGGGAACATCACTTTTGACAAAGCCCTATGTGATCTTGTTGCAAGCATTAATCTGATGCCCTTGTCTGTAATAAAGAAGCTATAAATCCAAGAGGCACAGCCAACAAGAGTAGCATTACAAATGACAGACAAATCTCTAAAACTGGCACATGGTGTAGTGAAGAATGTCTTGGTCAAGGTTGAAGATCTTTTCCTACATGCAGACTTTGTAGTCCTTGATATGGGAGAGGATAAGAATAGCTCCATCATCCTAGGAAGGCCGTTCCTAGCCACTGAGAGAGCTCTGGTTGATGTGGAGCAAGGTGAATTGGTTCTGAGGATGCATGAGGACTACTTGGTATTCAAGGATTTTAGACCCTCCCATCAGTCTGATGATGGAGGCACTGGTATGAAGAGTGAACTCACCAATTCGAGCCTACAAGGACCTTTGACTGAGGTAGAGCAAAGTTCGTAGCTCAAACCTCCTTTGGTGGGAGTCAAGATCATTTGCCCTGACATCAAACCTAAGTTTGGTGTTAGGTGTGCATCATCCACTAAGGAGGAGAGCCATAAGAAGAAGGTACCTAAGGGTTGGAGGAACAAGAAGATCCCCATTAAAGATTCCTCACCTGGAATGAAGGTGGTGTTTACTTAAAGTCCAATCCTGCCTTATACCATGAACAGGTTCCTATCTCTTGAGCATATTGAGTTAATCCATGAGAGCACAAGGAAGAAGTTCACAGCAAGAGGTGAAGAGCTGAGCACCTATGATCACCCCCTCCCTAGTGGGAGTTGACCGTCAAGCTAGTGATAGTAAAAAAATACTTGTTGGGAGGCAACCCAACACTGAGTATCCTTTGTTTTTTCTTTTAGTGTATTTTCTTTATCGTTGATTTTTATTATTCTTATTATTCATAGTTTTCCTTGGTTTAATCTTGTTTGTCATCGTGCAAAGTGTGCAGAACAGGGATAGGAGGACTCTGAAGGAGAAGCAGAATACCCTGAAAAACAGTTCACTCGAGTGCCTTGGCACTAAACGCCAGGAGGGTGTTTAACACTAGGTGGGCGTTTAACGCCCATGATGGGTATATTTCTCTAGGCACTTATACCTCATGGGGCGCTAAATGCCAGCTGGGCGTTTAGCGCCAAGCCTCAATTTAAAAAAGGGGGTCCAAGTCTGGTGTTAAACGCCAGGGGTGGCATTTAACAGCCAGATTGACATGAACAGTACCACGTTGTGGCGCTAAACGCTGGAACTGGCGTTTAGAGCCAACAACGTGAAATTCAAATTTTTGAAAAAGGGCTTCACTATTTTCAATGGCTAACACTTCACTCCCCTTTCCATTTGACCATTCAACTCTCTATCCTCTCTCTCCCTTATCCACTATACCAAACACCCATCAAATCGCCTCCCACATCACTCAATCAACTCCCATCAATCCCACCACTTCTCTCTCCTCCTCAATACCCAACGGTTATACCCCCTCCCCATACACCTCTATTTCATTTCATTAATCCATCAACCCCCACAAATAACCGTGCCACCCCCTCCTCTCTATATAAACCCCACTTTGCTTCCCTTTCACCACACCTCAACTCCACCAACTTTCATTACCCTCTCTATCTTTCACCATTCTTCTTCTTACTTTCATTCCTTTTCTAGCCAAAGGCCTTACCTCTCTCCCCATCCATTAATAATTTTCACCTTTTTATCACCCCATTTCACACCTCCATTTTTCATTCTCCATTTTCCTTTCCATCCCTCCCCTTCCTTTTTCCACCATAACCGAACCCTACACCCCTCCTTCCTTTCCCATACATTTTCTTTTTTATTTTCACCATTTTATTATCATCACACCTTAACCTTTCTCATATACCCACTCTCTTCATCTTCTTCCTTGACCGCACCTGACTCACCTTCACTTTCTTCTTATTTCTCTTTTTCTTTGCTCGGGGATGAGTAAACCCTTAAGTTTGGTGTGCGATGCTCTGCTTTTCTTCATTTTCATATTTTCACATGGCACCCAAAACCAGTGAATCCTCCTTAAGAAAGAGGAAGGAAAAGGCTCCTGCTTCCGGGCCATATGACTTCACCTGGTTTTTCTCTAAAACCCACGAGCATCACTTCAATGAAAAGTGTGAGAAAAAAGAAAGTGATCCCAAAGGTCCGCTTTGATCTGCAACCAGGCGAGTATCAAAAAATCTGAGACCAGATTCTAAGGAGTGGTTGGGAAGTTCTAACCAACCCCGTGACTGACCTGAGCATGCTTTTAGTCAGCGAGTTCTACGCCAATGCTTGGATGACTTACAAGCATGTCACAGGCCTGAACCCAAATCCGAAGAATTGGCGCACTATGGTCCAAGGGAACATCCTCGAGTTCAGTCCAAAGAGGGTGAGGAAGGTACTTCTGTTGTTGCCATCCAGAGATGACCCTCACTCTTACACTTAGAGGGTCAACATTGACCAGAGATTGGACAAGGTCCTTGCTGATATCTGCTTTCCCGGAGCACAGTGGAGAAGGAATTCTTGAGGTCAGGCATATTAGCTGGGCAGGAACGATCTGAGGCCAGTTGCTTGGGGATGGTTGGAGTTTATTCAATGCTTCATTATTCCTACTAGTAACTGGTCCGATATTACTATTGACCGAGTTGTGATGATTCATTATATCATGCTCAGTAATGAAGTGGAGGTACACCGTGTGATTCCTCAGGAGCTATACAAAATAGGTGAGAAGGCCTCCACTTCTACAAGATTGGCCTTTGCTCACCTCATATTCTGCTTGTGTGCGGATGCCCAAGTCCGCATTGAAGGTGATACCCCTATTGTTATAGACCTATCACTAGAAGGAGTATGGAGCATGCTAGGAAGCTTGGACATGCACCGCCACAGGAGGTAGTTCTCCCTCCTCAGTATGAGCAGCCTGAGATGTCTCAAGGATTCTATATCTCCTCTTGACTACTGGGATCATTTGACCACATCCATTGGGGAGCTGACATCATCTGTTGATTAGTTGAGGATTGAGCACCAGGACCACTCAACCTTCCTCTATCAGCAAGTGGAGGAGTGGTGCGGTATTTTATATACCCACAAACTAACCAACAAGTGCACCGGGTCGTACCAAGTAATACCTCACGTGAGTGAGGGTCGATCCCACGAGGATTGATGGACTAAGCAACAATGGTTAAATGATTTACTTAGTTAGGCAAGCAGAAAATGGTTTTGAGATGTTCAAAAAGGTTTAAAAAGTGACTTCAAAATATCAGAAGGCATTAAGTAATTAAGCTGAAAATAAAATATTGGAGAAAACAATTAAGGCTTCAGTGTTATCTATTTTCTGAATTGATTTTTCTTACTAACTATTTTAATCATGCAAGATTTAATTCATGGCAAACTATATGTGACTAGACCCTAATTCCTTAGACCTTCCTAGTCTCCTCTAAAATTCATCAACTGCCAATTCCATGGTCAATTAATTCCAATTAGAGGGTGATGATCAAATTCCAGTTTATATGCCACAAGAATCCTAATTATCCAAAAATAAGGGGATTATATGTCACATATCCCATTAAATACAAACAATTAGAAATTCAGGATAATATATTTTCAAGCTGTTGTTCAAGTAAAGAGCTTTTCCAAGTTATACAAGAACTCAAGTAGAACATGGGTCATACTTTCGTTCCACCCAAATTCATAAAATAAAGAACGAAAAAAATTATTGAAATATGAATCAAAACATGAATTAAAATAGAAAAATAGTAGTATCAATCCATACAATAGACAGAGCTCCTAACCTTAACAATGGAGGTTTAGTTGCTCATGGTTCAGAGAAGAAAACTAGGATTCAGGTAAACTTTAAAGTACGGAATGTAAATTTGTATAGAATTCCCTAATGGAATCCCCCGGAATCCCCTTAATGAAGAAAAGTTTCTCCTTTTTATAACTAATCCTAATTAATTTAAAATCTAATATCTAAAATTAAGATAATATCTTTTCCTATTTTCAAATTCAAATTTGAATCAGAATCAATTAAATAATCCAAGTCTTATAACGTGGGGACCACTTGGCTTCACTGGATCCGCGCCAAACTTGGCAGAGAGCTGTGCCTTACTTGAGTGCCAAAATGGGGCCGAGAAATCGCCCCTAGCGTTTTCTCCGTTTTCTGCACGTGGCACATGTCACGCGTACGCTGATGCGTGAGCATCTTTTCTATCTTTTCCTAGTGAATTTGCATATAATTTGTTGCGTTTAATCAAGAATTAATTATATTTTAGCCACTATGGATGCTATTTTGAGTTTTGTGCAATACTGTTTATTTTAGGTAGCCTTCGACTAGATTTGATGGAGTTTCTGCAGCACAAGAATCAAAGGAGATGGCAACGAGGAGTGACGCGCACGCGTGCACGTGATTTGGAGGTATCCATGGCAACGCGTGCACGTGACTGACGCGTACGCGTGAATTGAAGATTTGCTCAGCGATGCGTACGCATGACCGACGCGTCCGCGTGACTCGCGAAAAAGATCATCGACGCGTACGCGTGATATGCGCCACGTGCAGAAAACGCAGAAACCGCTGGGGGTGATTTCGGGGCCCCATTTTAGCACCCAAGTTAGGCGCGGATCCAGTGAAGCCAAGTGGTCCCCACGTTACAAGATGCGGAGTAGTTAGTTAATTCTGATTTAAATTCAAATTTGATTTTAAAATAGAAAAAGATATTATCTTAATTTTAGATATTAGATTTTAAATTAATTAGGATTAGTTATAAAAATGGGAGGCTTCTCTTCTATTGGAGAGGTTCCACCAAGGGGGGTTCCATTAGGGAATTCTATACAAATTTACATTCCACATTCCATGAGCATCTAATCCTCCATTGTTAAGGTTAGGAGCTCTGTCTATTTGTATGGATTGATTCGTTTGCTCTTTCTAATTAAGTTCATGTTTTGATTTATATTTCAATAATTATTTTCGTTCTTTATTTTATGAATTTGGGTGGAACGGAAGTATGATCCATGTTCTAATTGAGTTCTTGTAAAACTTGGAAAAGCTCTTTACTTGAACAACAGCTTGAAAACATATTATCCTGAATTTCTAATTGTCTGTATTTAATGGGATACGTGACATATAATCCCCTTATTTTTGGATAATTAGGATTCTTGTGGCATATAAACTGGAACTTGATTATCACCCTCTAATTGGAATTAATTGACTAAGGAATTGGCAGTTAATGAATTTTAGAGGAGACTAGGAAGGTCTAAGACATTAGGGTCTAGTCACATACAGTTTGCCATAAATTAAATCCTGCATAATTAAATCAGTTAGTAAAAAAAGTTAATCCGGAAAAATAGATAACTCTGAAACCTTAACTGTTTTCTCCATATTTTATTCCCAACTTATTTATTTGTCTATCCTTTTGATATTCTGAGTTTGAACTTAAACCTTTTGAATATCTCAAAACCCTTTTCTGCTTGCCTAACTAAGCCAATCAGTCAATCATTGTTGCTTGATCCGTCAATCCTCGTGGGATCGATCCTTAATCACGTAAGGTATTACTTGGTACGACCTGGTGCACTTGCCGGTTAGTCTGTGGTTGTAAATCACCGCACCAAGTTTTTGGCGCTGTTACTAGGGATTGACTATGATTGACAACTACTGGTTGTTTGATTTCGTAGATTAGGCATTTTTACTTTAATTTTATTTAACTTATTTCCTTAAATTTTCAAAAAAAAATTTTGATTTATTTTATTTAATATTTTTTTCTTCTCTTAATTTTTGAAATTAAGTTTGGTGTCCCCGTAGTAATTTTTCTCTAAAAAAATAAAAAATAAATAAATAAATATTTTTTTAAATCCTAGTATCCTTCTTTGTTTAATTTTTGGATTTATAGTTCACTTCTTTTCATTTATTTTTGAATTTTTTTTATTATTTTATTCCTTTTCAAAAAAAATGTTGTTTTGTCTTCTTTGCTTTCCTGTTTACCACATGGTGCATTTAATCTTTTTTGGTGTTTTGTGCTAAGAAAAAATAATGGAGAGAGATCACATGGGTTACTACTCCGTAAGGAAAAATATTATGGTGGATGGAGGAACTATCCAAATTTTGGTTGGCAAAGTCAAAATCAAAGAAACTTCAATGTTCCATATTTCAACTATCAAGAGCCACCACCTCCATATTCATATCAAGAACCATCACCTCCATATTCATACCAAGAACCACCACCTCTCTATCCATATCAAGAACCATCATCTTTCTACCCATATCAAGAGCCACCATCTCCTTATTCATCTCAACCACCATCAGATATTGAGCTCCTCATGAAAGAATTCCTACATGATATAAAGACGAGTGTCAAAAATATAGAGAAATATGTGCAGTCGATGATCAAGAACCAGGAAGAAGAACAGCCAACTTCCTTCCCAAGAGATACAATGCAAGATCCTATGGAAGAAAGTGAGGAAACCAATCAAAGGAGTTTATACTCTAGTGAATTAGAGAACCTTCCATCCTCACATATGGAAGAATAGGAAGATGTACAACCTCCCATGCCCTTGGTAAGCAATGAAGAAGAGATTGAATTAGAAGAAAGTTACCAAGAGGAAGAGGTTGAAATTGAGGAAGCTTGCAAAGAGGTAGAAGAATTCAAAGAAGAACACAAGGGAGTGGAGCTTGCAAGACCTCTTCCAAAACCATTACCATCCAATACAACATTCAAGTGGGTAAAATTCCTATCCTTAACCTTTACTTTTCCACTTGAATATGGGCTACTGGAGACGGATAATCAACTTAGAGCTCTTTGTGGCATTAAGAGTAAAAGGAAGATGGTTAATGGTAAGAGTTGTCAAGCAAGGTTCAATATGGTTGCATGCTCCAAATTGAAGTGCAAGGATTAGTGTAGAGCTTAATTGAATGGATCTAGAAGGTTGTTTGGATGTCTCTGTGAGAATTCAGATTGCTTGCCACCCGGTGGGAATAATGGTGATCCGCAAGAAGACGGGTGTAAAGGCAAGGTTTGGGATCCTGGAATTCATTCCCACAATCAACACCCTTTGGGCCTTGTCACTTGCTTCAACTTGCTCGAAGGCGTTAGGTGCCTAGTTTGGGATCCCAGTAGGCATTGGAATTACAAACATTGGTGGAAATTCCTCGATCAGTACAAGCACAAGTCACCATGACAAGGAGCTCACCACATGTCCAACTTAAGGACTTTAACTAAAAGTGCTTGGTGGGAGACAACCCACCATGGTATAATCATTTCTTTTCATTCTTAGTTGTTTTTCGTAATAGTAGTTTCCTTATTTATCTTATTCTTATTAAGTTCTATCTGATCATGCAGCTATTTTAGAAGCAGGAACTGAATATTAAAAAAAAACGTGCACATGACGCGTAAGCGTCGCTGACGCGTACGCGTCATATGTGTGTGCGTGAAAAATAAATTTGAATAGAGAGTTGCATGGGAGTGGCGCAAGAATGATGCCTCTAGCACAAACAAACCCACACGTACGCGTACCCCACGCGTGCGCGTCGTTTGCGATTTTCACCATTCACGCGGGCGCTTCAGCGACGCGTACGCGTGACCTAAAAAATCGACGTAAAAGAGTGTTTGGGCAGAGAGTTATGCTAGCTTGGGGAAGGAAGTGTGCTAGACGCACATAATTGACCACGCGTATACGTCCCTGACACGTGCGCGTCATTTGCAAAATAGGCCATCCACGTGTGCGCATGCATGACGCGCACGCGTCGTATGAAATTGTTGGTTCCCAAGCCACACGAATAGAGAGTTGCGTGTGCGCACGGCTGGAGTCGCGCAAATCGCACAAAACCAATGGCACGCGGACATGCCTGACGCATACGCATCATTAAGAAAATTCTGCGACCCACACGTATGCGTGCTGCACGCGTACGCATCGCCTGCGCCGCACAACTCCACTAGTTCGCCGCCCAAGTTTTAATTTTCTTTTCCCCTCTCCCAATCGTAATTCTCTCTTGTTCTTTTATCCTTTTCTTTTTCTTTCATAATATTTGTCTCTTTCTATTTTCAGTTCTTCTTTGCTTGAGGACAAGCAAACCTTTAAGTTTGGTGTTGACGCTTTGCTTAAGGGTTTTCTGTTTATTCCTATGCCACCAAAAGGGAGGTGAATTATCTTCACTGAGGAGCACAACATGAAGAATAAAGCAACCGCTAGGATAACTAAGGTGGTTGAGTTCCTTTCATTTTTTATTCTTCCCCTCTTTTTCTATGTTACGTTCCAATTTTCTGCTATTTTGCTTTGTTTGTTGCATGATCCTTTATTAGTTGGAATCCTAGGACTAGTTTAGTTTTTTCTCTTAATTGCTTTAATTCTGAAAAGATGTCTCATGTATTACTCACTGAGCTTGAATTAAAAAAAATACAGAAGTGATGTATTGCATGAGAAATTGAGTTAATTTTAAAAGTAGTCTTATTTACTTAAATGTGGTGGTATTTTCTGTAATTCTGAATGCATGACATGAACAATGCATATTTTTTATAGTGAAGTTTATGAATGTTAAAATTGTTGGCTCTTGAAGGAATGATGAAAAAAGAGAAATGTTATTGATAATCTGAAAAATCATAAAATTGATTCTTGAAGCAAGAAAAAGCAGTGAAAAACACAAAGCTTACGAAAAAAATAAAATAAAATAAAAATAAAAAAATAAAAAATAAAGAGAAAGAAAGAAAAAAAGAAAAAGCAAGCAGAAAAAGCCAATAACCCTTTAAACTAAAAGGCAAAGGGTAAAAAGGATTCAAGGCTTTGAGCATTAATGGATAGGAGGGCCCAAAGGAATTAAATCCTGGCCTAAGTGGCTAAATCAAGCTGTTCTTAACCATGTGCTTGTGGTGTGAAGGTATCAAGTGAAAAGTTTGAGACTGAGTGGTTAAAGTCGTGATCCAAAGCAAAGAGAGTGTGCTTAAGAACTCTGAGCACCTCTAACTGGGACTCTAGCAAAGCTGAGTCACAATCTGAAAAGGTTCACCCAGTTATGTGTCTGTGGCATTTATGTATCCGGTGGTAATACTGGAAAACAAAATGCTTAGGGTCACGGCCAAGACTCATAAAGTAGATGTGTTCAAGAATCAATATACTGAACTAGGAGAATAAATAACACTATCTAAATTTTGAGTTTCTATGGATTTCAATCATTCTGAACTTCAAAGGATAAAGTGAAATGCCAAAATTATTCAGGATTGCAGTTGTAAACCCCACTATAAGAAGACACATGAGCTTAATCGAACTCTCATTCTGATGCAAATTCACATCCTAAGCTTATATTAGTTTTGGTTGCTTGAGAACAAACAACAGTTTAAGTTTAGTATTGTGATGCGTGAGCATCTTTTCTATCTTTTCCTAGTGAATTTGCATCTAATTTGTTGAGTTTAATCAAGAATTAATTATATTTTAGCCATTATAGATGCTATTTTGAGTTTTGTATAATACTGTTTATTTTAGGTAGCCTTCGACTGGATTTGATGGAGTTTTTGCAGCATAAGAATCAAAGGAGATGGCAGCGAGGAGTAACGCGCACGCGTGCCTAGTGCGTGCGCGTGATTTGGAGGTATCCATGGCGACATGTGCGCGTGATTGACGCGTACGCGTGAATTGAAGATTTGCTCAGCGACGCGTACGCGTGACCGACGCTTCCGCGTGACTCACGAAAAAGACCATCGATGCGTACGCGTGATTGACGCATACGCGTGATATGCGCCACATGCAGAAAACGCAGAAACTGCTGGGGGTGATTTCTAGACCCCATTTTAGCACCCAAGTTAGGCGCGGATCCAGTGAAGCCAAGTGGTTCCCACGTTACAAGACGCGGAGTAGTTAGTTAATTCTTATTTAAATTCAAATTTGATTTTAAAATAGGAAAAGATATTATCTTAATTTTAGATAATAGATTTTAAATTAATTAGGATTAGTTATAAAAATGGGAGACTTCTCTTCTTTTGGAGAGGTTCCACCAAGCGGAATTCCATTAGGGAATTCTATACAAATTTACATTCCACATTCCATGAGCAACTAATCCTCCATTGTTAAGGTTAGGAGCTCTGTCTATTTGTATGGATTAATTCGTTAGCTCTTTCTAATTTAATTCATGTTTTGATTTATATTTCAATAATTGTTTTCGTTCTTTATTTTATGAATTTGGGTGGAACGGAAGTATGACCCATGTTCTAATTGAGTTTTTGTAAAACTTGGAAAAGCTCTTTACTTGAACAACAACTTGAAAACATATTATCCTAAATTTCTAATTGTTTGTATTTAACGGGATACATGACATATAATCCCCTTATTTTTTGATAATTAGGATTCATGTGGCATATAAACTGGAACTTGATTATCACCCTCTAATTTGAATTAATTGACCAAGGAATTGTCAGTTAATGAATTTTAAAGGAGACTAGGAAGGTCTAAGGAATTAGGGTCTAGTCACATACAGTTTGCCATAAATTAAATCCTGCATAATTAAATTAGTTAGTAAAAAAAGTTAATCCGGAAAAATAGATTACTCTGAAACCTTAACTCTTTTCTCCATATTTTATTCCCAACTTATTTATTTGTCTATCCTTTTGATATTCTGAGGTCGAACTTAAACCTTATAAATATCTCAAAATCCTTTTCTGCTTGCCTAACTAAGCCAATCAGTCAATCATTATTGCTTGATCCATCAATCCTCGTGGGATCGACCCTTACTCACGTATGGTATTACTTGGTACGACCCGATGCACTTGCCAATTAGTCTGTGGTTGTAAATCACCGCACCGTTCACATCGATGGTCTATTCTGTGTGTCACGCTTACACGTCAGTTACGCGCACGCGTTGTTGTGCAACTTCGCTTTTCACGCGTACGCATCAGGCAAGCGCACGCGTCGCCATGAAAAGCTCCAAATCACGCGCACGCGTCAGGTACGCACACGCGTCGCTCCTCGCTGTTCATCTTCTTTAATTCTTGAGCTCCTTCCATTTGTGCAAGCTTCCTTTCTATAAATCCAGCAAAATGCTACCTAAAATACACAAAATTGCACGAAACTCAAAGTAGCATCCATAGTGGCTAAAAGGTAATTAATTCTTGATTAAACTCAATAATTTAAATGCAAATTCACTTGAAAAAGACGAGAAAGATGCTCACGCATCACAACACCAAACTTGAATTGTTGCTTGTCCTCAAGCAACCAAAATAATACAGGCTTAGGATGTGAATTTGCATGAGAATAAGAGTTCGATTAAGCTCAAGTCTGTTCTTAAAATGGGGTTTATTCATTGTAATTTTGAACAGTTTTGTCATCTCACTCTCCTTTGAATCAGAGGAATGTCAGTGTAATTCGGAATTAGAATCCGGATCATATTATGAATTTTCTGATCTTTATACTCCAGTTTAATCCTTGAACACAACATGATTTTCTTTAATTTATTTTTCTTTGGTGATTTACACCTTGAGCCTAGCCGTGACTTTAAATATTTTGTCTCAAGGATTACTTGACACAGAAACACCACAAGCACTTGACTGGGGAACTTTCTTTAAGTTCTAATTTTTCTTTCATTTACTCCCAGACAGTGGTGCTCAAACCCTATGGAATACTCTGTTAAACGCACTTGGTCTCGACTCTAAGTGTTCTGTCTCAAGGATTACTTGACACAATCACACCATAAGCATATGACTAGGGAAACAACTCTTTTGAGCTTTTAATCATGTTTGACCTTCCTAGTCATTGATGCTCAGAGCCTTAGACCTTGCTTTTATAGTTTCTTTTTCTTTTGCTGTTTCTTTTGCTTCAAGGATTAAATTTTTATTTATTTCAGAGAAGTCATAATAATTCTCTAAATTTTTGTTCCTTATACATCAACATCCTTTGATTCAAATTCAAATATGCACTGTTCATGTCATGCATTCAAAATCACAAATAATACCACCACATTTAAGTAAATAAGACTACTCTTAAATATAACTCAATTTCTCATGCAATACAATGAAAGGAAAACAAAAGACAACACAATAAGAACGGAAGAGAAATAGAATGAAAGGAACTCAACCACCTCAGTTATGCTGGTGGTCATCTCATTCCTTTATGAAGAACATTCATCTCCCTTTGGTGCTAGACAAAAAAGCCATAAGCGAAGCGTCAACACTAAACTTGAAGGTTTGCTTGTCCTCAAGCAAAGAAGAACAGCAAACAGAGAGACATAAAAGCAATTAATATGATGAAAGAAGAAGAAAAAGATAAAAGAACAAGAGAGAATTAGGATTTGGTAGGTGGATGATTTGAAATCAGGCGCTGAGGTGGTTCAATTGGGCGTCGCGTGCGACGCATACGCGTAAGGTACGCGTATGCGTGGATCGCACGAACTTCAAGCGACGCATACGCGTGGAAGGTCAGGATGGGAAAATAACGCGAACGTGTCAAGGACGCGTCCGCGTGGTGGGGCTTGTGCGCCCAGCATAGTTCCAACCCCACACCAGTATAACTTTCTGGCCAAAACAGCTATTACGCCGATTTCACTCATCCACGCGTGCACGTGCTTGACGCGTACGCGTAGAGTGCCAAAATTGTAATTGACGCGCACGCGTCATGGACGCGTACGCATGATCCAATTTGTGCGCAGGGCACACTTCCTTCGCCACTCCCGCGCAACTCTCTATTCACTTTTATTTTTCACGCACACATATATGACGCGTACACGTCAGCGACGCTTGCGCGTCGTGTTCTCGTTTTTTTTTGAAATATCTGGTTCCTATTCAAAAATAGCTGCATGATCAAAAAAATAGTGAAAACTCAATAAAAATCAAATAAGTAAGAAAACTACTACTACGAAAAACAACTAAGAATGAAAAGGAGCGATCATACCACGGTGGGTTGTCTTCCACCAAGCACTTTTAGTTAAAGTACTTAAGTTGGACATGTGGTGAGCTCCTTGTCATGGTGGCTTGTGCTTGTACTGAACCAAGAATCTCCACCAATGTTTGTAATTCCAATGGCCACCGGGATTCCAAGCTAGGCGCATAACGCCTTCGAGCAAGTTGAAGCAAGTGACAAGGCCCCAAGAGTGTTGATTGTGGGAATGAATTCCATGGTCCCAAACCTTGATTTTACACCCGTCTTCTTGTGGATCACCATTGTTCGCAGCAGGTGGCAAGCAATCTAAATTCTCATAGAGACATCCAAACAACCTTCTAGACCCATTCAATTGAGCTTTACACCAATCCTTACACTTCAATTTGGAACATGCAACCATATTGAACTAAGCTTGACAACTCTTGCCACTAACCATCTTCCTCTTACTCTTAATGACACAAAGAGCTCTAAGTTGACCATCCGTCTCTAGTAGCCCATATTCAAGTGGGAAAGTAAAGGTTAAGGATAGGAATTTTACCCACTCGAATGTTGTATTGGATGGTGATGGCTTTGGAAGAGGTCTTGCAAGCTCCACTCCCTTGTGCTCTCCTTTGAATTCTTCTACCTCTTTGCAAGCTTTCTCAATTTCAACCTCTTCCTCTTGGTAGCTTTCTTCTAATTCAATCTCTTCTTTATTGCTTACCAAGGGCATGGGAGGTTGTGCATCTTCCTCTTCTTCCATATGTGAGGGTGGAAAGTTCTCTAATTCACTGGAGTATAAACTCCTTTGATTGGTTTCCTCACTTTCTTCCATAGGATCTTGCATTGTATCTCTTGGGAAGAAATTTGCTTGTTCCTCTTCCTGGTTCTTGATCATTGTCTGCACATATTTCTCTATATTTTGACACTTGTCTTTATATCATGTAGGAATTTTTTCATGAGAAGCTCAAGATCTAATGGTATTTGAGATGAATAAGGAGATGGTGGCTTTTGGTATGGGTAGAAAGATGACGGTTCTTGATATGGATAGAAAGATGATGGTTCTTGATATGAATATGGAGATGGTGGTTCTTGGTATGAATATGGAGGTGGTGGCTCTTGATAGTTGGAACATAGAGCATTGAAGTTTCTTTGGTTTTGACTTTGTCAACCAAAATTTCGATAGTTCCTCCATCCACCATAATATGAATCACTACTCAGGTGTGAGTAGTAACCCATGTGATCTCTCTCCATTATTTTTTCTTAGCACAAAACAACAAACAGAATTAAACGCACCATGTGGTAAACAGGAAAGCAAAGAAGACAAAACAGAAATTTTTTAAAAAAAATTTTTTTAAATAAAATTTAAATTTTATTAAAACTAAAACGCCTAATCTAAGCAATCAAACAACTGATAGTTGTTAATCACAGTCAATCCCCGGCAACGGCGCCAAAAACTTGGTGCGGTATTTTATATACCCACAAACTAACCGGCAAGTGCACCGGGTCATAACAAGTAATACATCAGGTGAGTGAGGGTCGATCCCATGAGGATTGATGGACTAAGCAACAATGGTTAAATGATTTACTTAGTTATGCAAGCAGAAAATGGTTTTGAGATGTTCAAAAGGTTTAAAAAGTGACTTCAAAATATCAGAAGGCAGCAAGTAATTAAGTTGAAAATAAAATATTGGAGAAAACAGTTAAGACTTTAGAGTTATCTATTTTATGGATTGATTTTTCTTACTAACTATTTTAATCATGCAAGATTTAATTCATGGAAAACTATATGTGACTAGACCCTAATTCCTTAGACCTTCCTAGTCTCCTCTAAAATTCATCAATTGCCAATTCGTTGGTCAATTAATTCCAATTAGAGGGTGATGATCAAATTCTAATTTATATGCCACAAGAATCCTAATTATCCAAAAATAAGGGAATTATATGTCACGTATCCCGTTAAATACAAATAATTAGAAATTCAGGATAATATACTTTCAAGCTGTTGTTCAAGTAAAGAGCTTTTCCAAGTTATACAAGAACTCAAGTAGAACATGAGTCATACTTCCGTTCCACCCAAATTCATAAACTAAAGAACGAAAATAATTATTGAAATATGAATCAAAACATGAATTAAAATAAAAAAAATAGTAGTATCAATCCATAGAATAGACAGAGCTTCTAACTTTAATAATGGATGTTTAGTTGCTCATGGTTCAGAGAAGAAAACTAGGATTCAGGTAAACTCTGAAGTACGGAATGTAAATTTGTATAGAATTCACTAATGGAATCCCCCGAAATCCCCTTAATAAAGAAAAGTTTCACTTTTTTATAACTAATCCTAATTAATTTAAAATCTAATATCTAAAATTAAGATAATATCTTTTCCTATTTTCAAATTCAAATTTGAATCAGAATCAATTAAATAATCCATGCCTTGTAACGTGGGGACCACTTGGCTTCACTAGATCCGCACCTAACTTGGCAGAGAGTTGTGCCTTACTTGAGTGCCAAAATAGGGCCCAGAAATCGCCCCCAGTATTTTTTGCATTTTCTGCACGTGGCGCATGTCACGCGTATGCGTCAGTCACGCGTACGCGTCGATGGTCTATTCTGCGTGTCACGCATACGCGTCAATTACACGCACACGTCGCTTTGCAACTTTGCTTTTCACGCGTACGCGTCAGGCACACGCACGCGTCGCTCCTCGCTGTTCATCTTCTTTAATTCTTAAGCTCCTTCCATTTGTGCAAGCTTCCTTTCCATCAAATCCAGCAAAATGCTACCTAAAATACACAAAATTATACGAAACTCAAAGTAGCATCCATAGTGGCTAAAATGTAATTAATTCTTGATTAAACTCAATAATTTAAATGCAAATTCACTAGGAAAAGACAAGAAAGATACTCACGCAACAAGGAGCAGCTGAGGCAGAGGCAGGGGCGTGACTTGGATGAGTTGAGGCGCCAGAGAGGATTCCCAGGACGGAGCAGCAGCCACCTTGACTGAGGTGGTTGAGTTTCATTATCTTTTTCTTATTTCATTTTCTGTTTTTTAGTATTTTATCTTATTTCCTATTTTCTGTTTAAAGCCTTTGCATGATCATTAGTAGTACTTTATTGCTTTCTAGTTTAGTTATTTATTTTGATGCTTTATTTTTATTTTAAAAAATGTCTAATGTATTACCCGTTGAGTTTGAAAAATCAAAAGAAAAAGAAAAGAAGTAGTAAAATTCATGAGACTTAAGTTATATATTATGAGTTATTCTAATTACTTTGATGTGGTGGTATTGTCTATAATTCTGAATGTATGAACTGAACAATGCATATTTGATCTTGAAGTTAAGAATGTTAATTTCTGAGGTATAAGAATTTAAAGAAGTATTATAGATTCTTTGAAGTAAGTAAGAGATTGATCCTTGAAGCAAAATAAATAGCAAAAAAAATAAAAAATAAAAAACAAGGTCCAAGGCTCTGAGCACCAATGGTTAGGAAGGTCAGATATGCTTAAAAGCTCAAAGAGTTGTTTTCCTAACCATATGCTTATGGTGTGAATGTGTCAAGTAACCCTTGAGACAGAGCACTAATTAAGAGTCGAGACCAAGTGCAATTACAAAGCATGCCAAAAGCTTTTAGCACCACTGACTGGGAGAAAGTAAAAGAAAAATCTAGCTTTAAAAGAGTTCCCCATTTAAGTGCTTGTGGTGATTTTGTCTCATGCTAAGCTTGAGACAAAACATTTAGAGTCACGGCTAGGCTCAAGGTGCAAAACACCAAAGAAAAGAAAAGAAAAATATAAGAAAAAGTTGTGTTCAATGATCAATCAGAGCTTAAAGAATAAAAGAGTCCATAATATCATCCGAGTTCTAGTTTTGAAAGATATCAATATTTCTGAGCTTCAAAGGATAGTGAGATGTCAAACCTGTTCAGAATTATAGCACCATGAATCCCACTCAGTAGTTAGACAAGAACTAGCTTAAATGAACACTTAAGTCTTAGGCATTTTCTCTTCTCAGTCCTACATTGTTTTTAGTTGCTTGAGGACAAGTGATAGTTTAAGTTTGGTGTTGTGATGCGTGAGCATCTTTACCCTATTTTCTGTTTATTGCTTAGTCCATCAATTCTCGTAGGATCGACCCTCACTCACATAAGGTATTACTTGGTATGATCCGGTGCACTTGCCGATTCAGTTGTGGATATTCAAAATCCGCAACCAAAAAATCTAAAAACTACTGATGATGTCTAGGCATCATAGCTAAAGTTGGTAACTATTGTCTAATGTCGCTTGATAATAAAAAAATAAAAAAAAAATCTTTTAACACAATTACTAGATGCCCTGAAGTAACTTAGAATTTTGTGAGTGTTCAAAAATTTACATCTTAATAAGTGTTTTTTTTTTTTAATTACATGCTAGTTATTGTCGTGTGAAATGTCAGAAAACTCATCAAATCTTGGTTTAGGAATTCCTAAAAATGGTGTATGAATTCACCAATGCTGCTGTCCCCAAGATTGAACCAAATAAAAAGCTGATTGACTCATCTTTGATCCTTGCATTTGTAGTACTAGATGTAATAATTACTTTTTATGGTATAAAAGGGCCATTGCGCTCCAAAAACTACTATGAGTATTATTAACGTCGTTGTACCTTCTTTTGATTCAACAAAATTGACTCTTTGTGATTCATGTTGTTTAGTCAAGATGCATTTGATGCCTTTTGTTACTGACTCGTATAACTTCATTGCACCTTAAGATATGATATATACTAACATTTGGGGACCCTCTCCAATTATGAGTAAAAAAATGTGAAAATATAGTTTAGGATAATTGGTTGAATATGATTATGAATATTACTTGATCATCTAATATTTTTGTTTTGGAATAAGTAGTTTCTAATATAACTTTTTATTTTTTTTATTTTTCTTCAAATGCCAATTAATGGATCTTGGCACCTTGCCAGCTAGCTAATGAGTTAGGGTTATGCTATTAGCTAGCTTGGTCCAAGAAATCTAAGAGATCAGTTATGGGCTATGGCCTAAAACTAATACGGCATGCTTACCCCACATCATCAATATATAGATAAAAAATGGTTGGTTGATTATGATCCCTAGAACATTGTAAACTACAGTCCATATAATCACAATTGCCATTACAATTTTGTTATTACAATGTCTATGTCAACAGTATCAATAGTAGTACCGTAATTATTATCAGCTATATGTTATGGTTTTTATACAATTTTAGTAATATTTTAAAAAATATTTTTAAAATTTATTAATGATGTTTAGTTTGAAAAAAAAATAAAAAATATTATAAAATATAAAAAAGTATGATTTCAATTTTAGTAATATCTTTTAAGAGTTATTAAAAAAATTTTAGTCATTGTAATCACCATAACTATAGATATTATAAATTTTATTTCTTTATTATTATCATTATATAAAATATTAGAGGACCAATATTTTTTTATTAATATTAGTTAAAATTAAGTCAGTAACTTATTTTTGTTTATTAGAATTTAAAATTTAAAATTTAGAATTCAAAATTTAATATTAAAAATTTATAACAAATAAAATATTGACTAAAAATAATAAATTTTATTAGTCATGAGATATTATTATTATTATTATTATTATGGTGGATATAGTGATTATGTACGTATTATTAAAATTAAAATCATACTTATTTTTACATTTTGATAAAAAAAAATTTAAGTAACATGTTTTAAAAAATATTATTTACTAAAAAATATATTACTTTAATTTTAATAATATTTTTAAAAATATTATAATTACTATAACATAGTCATAATATAAATATATATACCCTTGAAAGTTTCAAATACTCTGATACACTCTTCAAAAATTAGAAAGTAAATTATCTTTTTTCATGCACATGTACACGTATATAGTGGAAGCATGCTAAGTGCTTATAATGGTGGTCAGCTACAATAATTGCTGAAAACTATGGTAAAAAGAGGAACATGGTAAGCAAACCGTGCATGTGAACGGAACGGAAGAAGGATATAAAGTGAAGTAAAGTAAAAGAACCAGCAACTCATCAAAAGAGATAAAAAGATAAAGAACCAACACCCTTTTTTTTGTTGGTTAAAAAAAATATTTGAGATATAATTATTTATGTATTTTTTTTATTAGTATAAACTTTTTAAAAATATAATTTCATGAAATATTATGAGAATTTTTATTATAAAAAATTTAAAATTTGATTCTTGTTACTTCCAAAAAAAATATAAGATAAAGAAAAAAAATTTATACAAATATTCATGTAAATTCAAAATGAATTTTTTGCGTGAGAACATGTGTCTGAGATATAATCAATCATTTATACGTCTTTGTTATTAGTTAGTTTAAACTTTTGAAAGAAGTAATTTTATATGTCTAAGAGAAACAAAAAGAACTATATATAGTCATAACAATAAAATGAGATTTGTAATGTGTCGCTTTAGCTGGGTACATTTCTCTTGATTTCTTTTGTGGTTACGTTTCGTTGTTGCCCCTCCAAATGCGTTGGAGGAAGAGTATTGGGGGTTGTTAGGGTAAATTTTAAAGCCCCTTAGACCTTGCAATGCCATCACTTTCATGAGAAGTTTTTGTGTATGGTCATAGAGAGTGCCAAGTTACATACTTTTCTTGCATGAGAAAAAGTGTTTGATTTATTTATTAAATTTCATTTTATTTTAAATCTATCTTTATTCAAAATTGTTAAACAACATTAATAATTAATTATTTTTATTAGTAACTTTTTTAAATGAAAAAGAGAGAATAGATGATAAGGCCACAAGGGACTAAAGAGTAAATATACGGAAAAATGTTTAATTTATAATAATTTCCATAAATCATCATCGTGAATATAATAACACTTTTTTTAAACCGAAAGATAATGTATAATGGGTTATGTTAGGTAATCAAAAATTTTTTTGAACAATATGAAATTATGAATAATAAATTTTAAAATTAGTTCAATTTAAGTAAAACATACTACACTTCAAAATACTCATCTAAATTTAAATATTAGAATAACTATCTACACATCTAGTAAATTAAACATCCGATATATTCATTGTTCACATTATTTAATGATTTTATTGTCTATCTATATTTTTTTATATAGGATAACTTATTCTTTTTTTTTTTCTATCCATCATGGGGAGAGATGCAATACTAGAACAGCAACTTGTCATGAATCATTATAAGTATCATGAATTATTTTCGATTCGTTTAAAAATTATTAGATAAGATACGTGAACAATTATGTATCTAATAACACAACTAATTCTATGAGGATAACCTAGATAACTGAAAAATTAAACTCATCACAAATGTGTAACAACTTTCCCATGCTGTTAGTTTGTGATAACTCTTCTCATTCAATAATAACTGAAATTCAGTTAGGAAGGCTCCTATTATATAGGGGAGACTTCATCAAAGGTGTAATCTAATTAAGTTGTATTCATTCATTCACCAATATGAACTCATTCAGTTTACCTTCAACATCCAATTTCTCTGTCTTACTTATCGATTCTGGTTTGATCACTCCAAAACCTCGTTACACATCACTCAATTCTATGTAATAGAATACCACTTTCACTTAATTAAACTGAGATTGGCATTTATCATGGTAATATAAGATAGTAACATGAAAATATATATGTCATAAAAAATCTTTTTTAAAATGCAATCTATATAACTATTTATTGAATAAGATTTTGAAGAGAACTCACAATTAAATTGCATGTTATGGTGGCTACAATAGTGATTATAAAGCTTTTGCAACATATCCCTAAAAAGTTTTGCTAAGTATTGATAAAATTAAAATAAATATTTTTTTGGTATTTAATAATATTTTTTAATTTAAAAAATATAAATAAAAATGATTACCAAAATTTTAAAAAGTGAACTTTAATTCTAAAATTATTCAGCTAGTTCGTTATAGACATTATAGACTACACTTAATTATAAATGTCATTTTAGTTATAGTTATTCGTCAGAATTATTAACCCTAATGAAGTGATAGATCTATATATGTAAGTGTGGAGACATTTGCCCCACTGAACTTTAGAAGAAAAATTACAATATAATGTCTCTATCGTAATTTGTATTTTCTCCCAAACTTAAAAAAAAAAATATTTATGTGTGATAATAAAAATTTATTTTTATTAAATATTAACACTAAATTAATAATAAAAATTATTATATTATATAAATTTAATTTAGTGAGNTATTTATTTTTATTGTTTTATTTATTTAATTTAGGTTTTCTCGATCTTACATATTTCGTTTAAAAAACTACTTCTACCATAAATATTATCAAATGTCAACTCAAATAGCCAAAAATGGTTGAATAATTACTTAATAAAAAAAGACATTATTTATAAGATCATTTACGTAAATAAAATAAGTAGATCTCAAAATTACATAATACAACAATTAGAAATTTATTATATGTATGTGCAATTATATATTTATATAAACTGCTACGTTCTACTGTAATTTACTTATTTTCACATTATCCGTCATACCTACTACAATTTAGGTTCAAACTCTTTTAAAGCATAAACCGCTAATCATAGTTTATACTCAACAAAATTCTTTTTGAATTTGTTTCTGGCTGCCACGATTTATAAGCAGATGGAGCTAATATATACCAATTGAATGTGATTCTCAAGTAGAATGAAAAAATCACAATGTCAAATAAAAAAATTAACAAATAATTTTAAATGTGAAGATTAAAAATTTTTATGATTATTTTTTTATTTTTTAAGTAATTTTTGATGATACTGTACAATAATAAATTATTGTTGTTCTTGTATATCATATTTATTATTGTTATTTTTTTATAATATGAGTTATTAATCTCATTAGATGAGCAAATTAAATAAAAAAAACTAACCAGAAGTATTCAATTGGTATATATATTGGCTCCATCTACTCATAAACGCTAACAGCAAATTTAAGATATTGAATTTCATTGAGTATAAACCGTGGTAGAGATGTAGCAATTTATATTTTAAAAAAGATTGAACGTAAACCACGACGAATATATCAAATTATGTGAAAACGAATAAATTACGATAGGAGTGTAATAGTTTACTTAGACATAAATACATAATTGGATAATAAATTCTCAATTGTTGTATTTGTATGATTTTGAGATTTACTTATTTTATTTAATTTTTTTATACCTATATATATAAAAAATTGTGATTGTTTTATTTATATTTTTATCTTTATACAATTTCTTTTGTCTTTCTCACACAATATAACGAAGAATTGAAGTTAATCTATTTGAGTTATACTCTTTATCAATTTTTTAACTATTAAGCTATAATTTCTTTGTATATCATATAAAAAAAATAATAAAATGAAATTTAACGAATACGAAATGTTTGGCTAGTATTAATAATAATGTTATACAACATTACCAAAATATTAAAATGAGAAAAAAAATACTTATAAATTAATATTTTTATGTATTAATTAATAATTAAAAATTTAATTATATACTTTAAAATTTAAATACTTTTATTAATTTTTTTAATTATTTTTTTGTACTATTTTCGCTAAAATCATACTAGTGGTGCAGCATGACCACACAATAATATATCACATGGAAATATATCGAAAACCCCAAAAGTGCCAAAGCAACTAAAAGCATACGCATATTGGTGTAGCCAGGATAGCAAATAAAAGAAGTGTCTACATTCCACAAAGAAAATTGAATGCACTATATACTGTTGGACAATGGGGCCTACTTTTGATTCTTGGTTACACCCAATTGGCTAGCATTAAAGCATGCTTCTGCTGGATCTCATTCTGTATGGGCACGTTAACCATGCCGAATATATATTGCTGCTTCCTATCAATCATTCATCAGGGAACTTCCTCATTCTTTGTGATCTCTAGCTCTTGCTAGACCGATCTCTGTTTCTCTTTATTAATTATAGCATTTTGTTTATTAATAATAATAAAAACAATTAACTACTAATTTGATACCAAAAAAATGGGACGCAAATAAAAAAAATTTTATCTATTATATGGCTTAAAAGTATAGGTTAATATTATAATTTGAGAAAATTTATTGAAAATATACAAAATTTAAATTTTTAATACATTTATTTTATATTTATTAAATAAAAAAATTAAAACCTTTCACTAATAATAAATTTATCATGTATTCTAAAAATACATTAACTAATAAATCTAATAAAAAAATTGAAAAATATTACAAACAAAAAACTTCTAAAATTTAAAATTTGACAAATGTCTATCCAATCTACTAACCCATTTCCAATAATGAGCATGATGATTAGGTGGTTATTACCATAATTGGATGATATGACTAATTTTGAAAGTAAATTACTATCAAATATTTTGAATTAATTTAAAATCAATATCCAATTTTGGTAGTTAGATCAATAATTTACTTTTAGGGTTAATTATATCGTCCATTTTTACTAGCCACCTTAACATTATGCTTATCAAAAATGGATTTCAGCAAAGTGATGGATATATTTGTCAAATTTTAAAATTATTCAAAAAATATTTTGTCGATAATATTTTTTGAGTTTTTTTGTTAGTGTCTAAATCTTTCAATTATCAAATTAGTAGCTAACTCTAATAATAATAATAATAATAATAATAATAATAATAATAATAATAAATTTAAAGTTCTTCCAGTTGGTAAGTTTGTATTTTTAATAAAAACTTTTTAACTTTAAATATAAAAAATAATAAAAAATATTATAAATATATAAAAAAATTGAAAACAATTATGTTCCAAATTCTTCTCAATTCTATGCATACATCCAACATCCTGCGTTGGTAGTCAACAATAATTGGCATACTTTGATGCTTGTTTCAAGGTTCATAGTTTTGTTTCAAGGTTCATACTTTTCGCGCTTTGGAAGTTTGTCTCCCAGTGATTTTGTCCCTTCAATCACGTATAGTATAGCCACACGAATTCTAAGTTTATATCTTTTCCTTATTATTAGTTTCCGTTTTGAGCATAGAAACAATTAAAGGAACGGTAATAGCCTAATAGGCAATCTGAAAAGTAGACTCCTCTTTCTAGTTTAATTATTCTGTTAATCTTTATAATTTTATCAAAATTTTAATTAAATTTTTATATTTTTTTTAATTAAATTTTTATATTATTTTTAATTTTATAATTTAATTTTTTTTAATGTAAAAAATATTAAAATTAATTAAATATTTGGACAAGTAATTATCAATACTGTTATAATAAATAAAATATTTAATATTAAAATATAAAAAATCCAATTTAAATTAATTCAAATTGATAATTAACATGAATGATAAAATGTAATATTTTTTAAGGAAGGTAAACTACCAAAAATACATTTGAATAATTTTTTCGTTGATAAAAATGTATTCGAATTTTGCTATCGATAAAAATGCTCTTAAATAATTTAAAAACGCGACAAAAATATCTAATATTAAATATGTATTTCTCAAAAAATATTTTAGCAATTGAATTTTGATACGGTTTTTTTCAAGCATGATTAGAAAAATGAGATATTTTTATTCTTAAAATTTGATGATTTTTCGCTAAGTATATATTTTTTGTTTTTTTAAAGTATTATTAGTTGTTGACAAAAAAATCACAAAAAAATATATACTTAGCGAAAATCACCAAATTTTAAAGATAAAAATATCTCATTTTTTTAATCATGCTTGCAAAAAATGGCATTAAGATTTAATTTCTAAAATATTTTTTTAAAATATATATTTAATGTTTAGTATTTTTATCGCGCTTTTAAATTATTTAAGGACCTTTTGTCAATAACAAAATTCGAATATATTTTTGTCAGTTATAAAATTATTCAAGTACATTTTCAGTAATTTACCCTTTTAATAAAAAATATAACACGTTGAATCCGAGCATAGAGATACAAAGATGAAATAAATAAAACATAATTAAAATAAAAAACCAAGTTAATATCATTGAAAAGAATTTGGTGATAATAAGTGTTGAGTTTTGAAAATATCTGACAATCTTTGTGATGACAAACATTAAATTGAGTGCATTAATTATATATTTTAAGCATTATAAAAAAGTTTTGATAGGTTCTAATTTTTAGCAAACAAACATTAAGAAAAATAAATATTTATTATGATATATTTTTATTAAAATATGAAGACAGCAAAAAGAGAAGATTCAAGTAGAAAGCCATTTAAACATGCCTGTGGTTTTTTTCAATTCTTTAAACTATTCACTGTACTGATTTGTAAATTAAAGAAGTTTTTTTACTACTTTTTAAAGTAATACTTTTCATAAAGCTTTAATGGTTGAGATCCAAATATATGCCTCTAGTGTTTATTGTCCAAAGACGGTTGGATGATTAGATCTGAGGGATGTTTTATCATTCGACAACTTAGATCAACTGATGCGTCGATTGAAAATCCGCTACACCAGTCACCTTCACTACAATAATATAGATTATTTTTTAGGATTATATGTGTCAAAAAAAAATTAAAATTTGTCAAAAAAATAATTTTTGACACTATTTTAACTATGAAAATATGTTAATAAAAGTTTTGTCAAAAATAGTATTTTTAATATATAAGTAATTGTGAAAAAAACTTAATCTTATTTTAATAAATATTGACCGTAAAAAATAATGTTAGAAAAATTTGAGAATATATTTTTTGTGATACTTATTAACCGTCAAAAATACTATTTATTTTTGACACTTATTGACCATAAAAAATTCTCAACAACAATTTTTTACAATTATTAATTGTGAAATATACTATATCATAGATATTTTTTGATAATTTTTTACCATAAAAAAAAACTCAATTATATTTTTTTTTGACATTCATTATTATAAAAGTTAAGGTTTTATCTATTATTTATTTTTTAAATAAAAATTACTATAACAATATACAAAATAAAAATTCTACCACTATGACATGAATATGTTTTCACTTTATCATACATAATTATTGTATAAAATCAAACAAAAACTTCACAATTTTGATCATTGATCATAATTTAAAACTAGTATAAATAACATTTTTTATTTAGCATTTGACAAGTATATCAACAACAATTAACACCAAGTACCAAAACCAATATTCAATATCATAATTTCATATTAATGTTCTTTTTTGTATAGTGCTATATGAATTACACATAAACTCATCAAAGTCTTGAGCATTAATCAAGTGAAGTAGGATTGTTATCAATTTGAGCTATAGACAACCTTTCATCCAATAGTTGTTCAAGTATTCCTGTCATATGATCTACTTTTTTCTTCAAATCTTTCACCTCTATTTTAGAGTCTTCATATTTTTTTCTGCACATAGAAGTTTTGTTTGGAGATTAGAAAATATGAATGATCTAGGACCCCATAACTGTGTAGGTATCATGCTAGCCCCATAATTACGAACTCGTCCATGTCGTTCAGGTCCAAATACTTCTACCATCACCTCATGTTCATTCATCTCTAATGTTCCTTCATTTACTTGAGATGATAATTTCTTAAGTAAATCCTAAAAGGAATCAAATCAACCTAATAAAATCAATAAAAATATACGTAAACATAAATATAAAATGCTTAGTGTAAAAATTAATGCCTAATTAATCTAATTTCTTTATTGCATAACAGAATTTTCTAAGATTTTCATACTCCATTTAAACACTTTTTTTCTAAAAGTTGAATCTCATAAATATCAATATTCACCAGAATATTTTAGCATTAAAATTTATTTAGTAGTGAAAATCTTCTTAAATTACACACTAATTCTGCATTACAGACTAACAAAAATGATTGAAAAAGTGTTAAAAAATTGAACTATTCAACACAAAGAAACCAATTAGAAACATTAAGTGCCAGACAGACACTCTGAATTAAGTGTTTCATATCCTATGAATGAGGACAGTCAAAAATTAAACCTTCAAAATTACTACTACTCCCCCGATCAAAACAAAATACTTAACATGTATCCCATTGATACAATTATCATAAAACTAAATTTTGAGACCCAGATACTCATTAATCCCATCAAATAGAGTGACTAAAAAATAAAATAAAAAACAAAGAAAAACGCTTTTTTATAACTACCACTTAATACCATAAAAAGTTTCTCACATAAGTTATAATAATATAAATCTCTATTACATTCAGTACAGTTGAAGCTAAAACCAAAATTAGAGACTTCTTTAACAAGAAGAAAATTTAACATATATAAAGTAAGGACAAAACAAACACAATTTTTCAAGACTTTCACAACAAAATCTAAAGCAGAAACAGTTCCTAATATACTAATACTTCCGACAAAGCACAACTAATTTTTTAATGATTCTATCTTTTGTAGAACTTATTTAAATAATTACACAAGTTATCAAAGAAAGAAGAAATAATTTTGAGAAGTTATCAAAATAATAAACAAAACTCACAACATGTGATAACATATCTTACAAGTTTTTCTTGAGTTTCTTCATTACAAGCTTGTCCATTAGCACGGGTATGCGTAAGCTCCCAAAGACGAAGACAGTCAATTTCTTATTCTGTTTGCTCAAACTGTAGTCACAAATAACATATCTTATAAATATAGCAACTAATAAATATCTTTAAATTAAGTTTATAAATTAGTAAAATTTAGATATCACCTCTTCAGCTCTTTGTTGGGCTCCCTTAGCATCAGTGGTATGGATAATGCTATTTACAGCTTGACTCATCTTGTTTTGTTGACTTATTTTCTAATAATTAACAAAATATGTCATAACATATGATAAAAGAGGCTAGTTAAATCTAAGTCAATTAACAATTATTATGTCATGTGAAGTACAAACCTGCCAGCCTTCATCAATCCAAAGATTCACAAGGTAATCCCAATCCTTTTTTTTCATTTTCAATGGTATATTGGCTCGAGCAATTTCAGCGTTATCATAAGATTCAAAATACCTTTTCTTTAGTAGATGTCAATAGCTCCGATAAGAAGAATTCATTTGAGCCCGTACTAAATACTTTCGACCTTCAACTTTGAAGTATGTCTTAAAAAAATATAATATATACTATTAGTTTGAGTTTATAGACATAAAAATAAAAAAACAAGTGAAAACATAATAAGGAGAACATGAATATTACCAAAACTAGGTCAAACATCTTTATTTTGTTCTCTATTTTGATATCAGCCCATTCATTAACCTTTAGTGGTGCATTCTTCACATCACGAACTAGAACAGTACATCTTGATTTGAACAGCTTTGTATTTGGACTAACTGGCTTATTCATTCTCCAGTTTATGTCAAGTCTTTTTTTCAGCTGGTAACTTTGCTAATTCAAGATTGCGTGTAGGTCCTCTCACTTTTTTTTTTCAGTGCAATAAAATCTGTTTAAATCAATGAGATAATAGGAGCAAGATGTTATTTTTTCAGACATATATTAGTCTTTGATAAATCATATATTAAGTCCACGTTGGCATAATATATTAAATTCTATTCTATGCATTATTCAATACAAGGAATTCATTTAGACAACAAGTGGAGAAAATACAAAGAAAACATTAGATTTTAATTTAGAGGACAAAAAAATAACTAGCATAGAAAAAAGACAAAAGAAGCATATATTATACATAGACTAGATGGCATAAGCAGGGTTCCTAGCTAGCTAGATATATAATAATATAATAGTATATAAGACTCACCTCTGCAGCTTAGAATTTAGTGTGGGGAAGAATAATAAAAAGCTTGTTTTTGTCACACCTTGCACTGCGCTGCATGCACCCATCTCTAACCCATGCCCCTGGCCCTTCCTTCAGTTTTTAATTACCGCCCTTCTCTTCTCTTCTCTTCTCTTCTTTTCTCACACCCCATCACCCTTTAAATCTATATGGTATAGCACTAATGTTTTTATGATTGTCGTCACTAGCTTTAAAGTTTATGGTATAGCATTAATGTCAGAAAGAAGATATACAAATAAAATTAGTCATGCTATTAATATTTTTATGTCAGAAAACTAAATCCACCTCATAATAAATATCCAAAAGAGACTAATAAAATTAAAGAATGCTAAAAAATATCCCAAATTCGAATTCTTCTTCATCCACTTCATCATCATTAGAAAGGGAATCAAATTGCCTTCTAAGTTGTGAGGGAGTTGATGAACTTGCTTTTTTTTCATGCACTCCATCATTATTAAAAAGGGAGTCAAATGTTCTTTTAATTTATGAGTGACTTGAGAATTTGCTTTTTTTTATGCACTCCATCATCATTAAAAAGGGAATCAAATATCCTTCTAACTTGTGAGTGACTTGATGAACTTGCTTTTTTTTTCATGAACTCCATCATTATTAGAAAGAAGATTAGCTTGTTGTAAATGACTTGGTGGAGCTAAATTTCTTCTAGATAGAAGACTCTGAATCCCTTTCTTTCTTCTAGCAGCAACACTATTAACAATCTTTGAGGTCTTTGCCTAAATCAACAAATCATATTCATTATTAAAGCCAACAACAGCACATCAAAAAGATTTCAATAAAAATATTAAATGAAAACATTAAAATTCTAAAAACATAATTGCAATTAATTTCTATTAGAAAAGGTTTCAAGTAAAAAAAGAAAATCTATCTATTACTCTATTTATTCATCAAACATATCATCAGCCACTTCCTCCTCCTCCTCCACTTCTAAAGGCATACTAAAATAGTCACGTGGTGTTACTTTTACAACACATTACCAATTGGAGTTACAAATATCTTCAACATAGAATACTTGTTCATATTGACATGCCATAATAAATACTTCTTTTGTCTTCAAAGTGCGACCTTTATTTACCAGGGTGACACCATATTCATCTACTTTCACTCCTCTACCATAATTGTCCACATCCCACCATAAGTATTTGAACATTACAACTTTGTTATCATTCATATATGATAACTCCACAATATCCTCAATGACTCCATAATACTCCTTTCCACAATTTAGCTTTACCATAACTCCACTACTTTAAATTTGTCTATGATTCTCACATTCTTTTGTGTGAAAGATAAAACCATTTGCATTATGCTTTGGGATTCTTAGGGTTGTGGGGCTTATAAATCAGAAATTGAACTTAACCATCTGATGTAATTGAGTGATCAAGGAATTGACGGACGGTTATATTAGAGGAGATTGGATTGCCTAAGAGAAGAAATTTAATCACATAGGATTTTCCATAAACATAATCATTGCATGATCAAGGTAGTTGACATTGAATATTAATCCGGACATTTAAACATCTCCAAAGCCTTAAATCCATTCTCATATCATTTTATCCACTATTCATTGTTTTCTTTCTTACTTTATTGCTTTTTATGATATTTGATAATCAAAATTCTTTTTTCAACTTGTCTAACTAGAATAGCTAATCAACCATTGCTTGCTTAGTCTGTTAATCCTCGTGGGATTGACACTCACTCATCGTGAGTTATTACTTTGTACAACTCGATGCACTTGACGGTAAATTGTAGACTATAAACTTTGCACCAGCTATTGGCGGCGTGCTCGTGTCTCATTTATCCTCTCTACTCTACATCAACTCATGTCTTTGTCTCCCCGAAACTCTCGGCAGCATGGTTCTCTCACTTCTGCTCTACCTCTCAGTGCAAATATTGAGTTAAACCACTAATTAGATCAATAAAACCTGAAATTCATGAATGTTGAAACTTGATGGAAACTTGAAAGGCTTGACTACTGGATTGCTTGAGGGTAGTGAAGGTGGGATTGATTGAAAGAGAATATATAATGAAGAAGTAAAGGGTTTTGGAGATGTTTAAGTCCTTAGAAAAACCAAACTTTGTTTCCCTATTCTAAAGCAAGCAAAAATTTTTTCATGACAAATTTTAATTAACCAATTTCCAATGTCTTAGCTCCCCAGTTTCTCTTCAATTAACCAACTGCCAATGTCTTGGTCAATCAATTAATCAGGGAGGTTAAGTGCAAAATCTAATTCAATCCCTCATAAGATTCAAAAGTAGTCATTAGGTCAAATTATATGTCACGTATCCAAGCTAGTCCTGTCCGATTGAATATTATGAGACAATTTTCAAAGGTTATCCTAATCCGAATTATATGTCACATATTCAAAATTAGGGTGATTGAAAATAATATATTGTGTCGCACACTTTAAAAATTACTATGTCTAGTCGATTCAAAAAGTCACGTGAAAGAGTTTTCAAACATAATTTGGATATTGGTTCTGTCGAAGCAATAAACAAATTCAAGATGGAGTTAGCATACCTGTCGATACTACTAATTCTTTAAAGATAAAGAATGAATAACTCAATCATGAAACTAATCAATGCAATGCTTTAAAATAGAAGAAAACTTAGATTAATAATTCATAGAATCATAAAGAGAGCTTCTAATCCTTTGATAGAGGGATTCGTGACTCATAGAGAAATTGAAAAACAAAGCAAAAGAGAAGAATGTGTGGAATTGGATCTGAAGATCCTCTCCCTGCTATCAGGGCATGGCATGCCTGTGCTTGTCTCTCCAGAGTGTGGCACGCCTATGCCTCTATTTCATTGCATGGCTTTGCATTGCTTGGATCCTCACATGCTTTGTTTGCCCTTTGATCATCCTCTCTTTAATTACTACCTAATTTATATCTCTTTATTTCTGTATTTCTTTAAAAATACTCTAAAAATACTTAGTAGCAGATGATACTAAAAAGTAAATAGATTAGGAGAGGATTATGTAGTTAAACCTACATAAATAAGAGAAAAAATATAAGAAAAACATAATATAAACTACTAAAGATGCGAGCGCATCAAATTTAAAGGGATCTATGGTCACAATTTTAAAAATATCCTAAAAAGGTTTATGGTCACGGTTTTTACAAAAAGGTGACATAAAAGGGATTTATGATCATGGTTTCAAAGTATGACCTAAAGAGAATTATAGATACAGTTTTAAAGAGTAACCTAAAAAGTCTATAGTCACGATTTGATAAAAACAGTGACTTAAAAGCAATCTATAGTCATAGTTTTATTGCATGACCTAAATGGATCTATTTGATATTAATTTATAATTTGACAAATATAGTCATAAATTACTTTTTTAATCCCACATTTTAATCTAATAAATTAATTAAAAAATATATAGAAAGAATAATAACCATAATTTTGAAGCTCGGTTGGTCGGACCACCAAAAATCCGGTCACCTAGTTATTAATCTAGGTTAGATCATCATTTAAATCGATCAAGCAATTAACCCATCAAATTTAATTAAATTTGATAAAATTTGGTCAAACCTGTTTAAAACGATCCGGTCAAATCCAGTTAAATTAAAAAATATCATTTTACATACATATTTTTTTATTAAATATTTTACGTGAATAAAATTATATTATATTAATAAATTAAAAAATATTTTATTAACTACAATATATTATCAAAATAAAAAATAAAATAAATATATATTTAATTATGACTGGATCAATAACTGGTTCAACCTGTGATCAATCATTTGAACCAATGATCCAGTGATCTGATAGTCTGACTGGGTCGAAATAACAAATTAAAAATAAAATAGAGAAAAAAAACTTAAAAGTGATAATTAAAATAAAAAATTGAAAGGATATGTTATTTTGTTATTGTTAATTATCATTGTATCTTGTTAATTAATTTGTATAGGTTTTGATAAAATTAAAATAAGGTAAAAAGGAGGGAAGAACAAAAATTTTCTCCCCTCTTCTCTTAGCGCGCAGAGCCCACCCCCACCCCGTTGTCTCTCTTTGACTTGTCAAACAGTCAGCCAGTAGCACCATTATCTTCAGAGCTCATCGCCTTAAGAGCTCCTGTTTCTCTCTCTCAGAGTCACAAACCCCCTCTATTTCTTTTCTCTCTGAGTTGAAAGAAATCCCTAACCTATTTCCACCGTCAAACTTTAGAATGCCACCATTATTGCTGCCAGTGGTGATAGCCAGTAGTTGCCGTCGTCGCCTCTTGTAGATCTGCTTGACTCTCTTCTCCTAGATTCACTTCTCCTCGATGTCATCAGAAGGTCGATTCAGAGCTGTTGGCGTCGTCGTCTCTATCTCGTCGTCAAATTAAAAATTAAAAGTGTTATATAAAATAGAAAACAAAATTAAAAACGTATGTTATTTTTTATTGTTAATTACCATTGTATCTTGTTAATTTGTATAGGGATTAATAAAATTAAAATAGGATAAAAAGAAGGGAAGAACAAAAATTTTCTCCCCTTATCTCTTAGCACGCAGAGTCCAACTCCACCTCGTTGTCCTTCTCAGTCTCTCTCTAACCTGCCGAATAGCCAGCCAACAGCTACCATCACTGTTAGAGCTCCTCGCCTTCAGAGCTTTCGTTTCTGTCACAAACACCTCTCTCTCTCTCTCTCTCTCTCTCTCTCTCTCTCTCTCTCTCTCTATCCATTGCAGTCTTCATGCCTCCACTACTTCTTCAGTTTCATTCTTGATTGGGAGTTAACTGCTGTTTTTTCTGGATTAAATTATGTTGATTGTTGATTGTTATTTTTTTAAGTTAATTATATTGATTATTGTGTTTTTGAGTTAATTTCTGATGTGATTTTGAATTTAGTTTGGATGTTGAGTTTGAATTCTTTGCTTAATTTTTCTGTTTTTGGATTCTTTGACTTTGGATGCTGAGTTTTTATTTTTGAATTCTGAATTTTTGTTGAATACTTGATTAGAAATCTTTGCTAAATTTTTTGTGATTCTAAATTTTTTATTATTGATGATTTGAGCTCTTGTGTAAGTTTGGTTTTTCCATTATTATTGAGTGATTACTTGATTATTAGAAGTTTTTGTTATTAAGGCTAAAGATTAAAAAGAATAAATATGTCAAGGAAAAGGACAAATTGACATCACAGTTGGACATTAGTTTTAGAGTTAGTTACGACTTACGACTAATCTTAGCTAATCTTTAGTTCCTAGAAGATTAATCACAAGCTATCATTCTCTACTCTCTTTCTTTGCCTCACAGCTTCGATGTGCTTTTTTCCTTCTTACTAGTACTAATTATCATAATTATTAAAGTTTGGAGTTGATTATAATGATTCTGAGTTTTTATTGATTTTGGAGTCTGGCTGTTAGACATAATTTTTGTTGCTGCTTCTTGCGTTATTTTGTTGATTATAATGGTTATAGTGATTGTGATCTCAATGGTCACTGGTGCATGAAATTGTGATCTCAATGACGCCAACAACTTGGTACGCATAATTGTAATCTCAACTCTTTTTCACAACTTCGCACAACTAACCAGCAAGTTCATTGGGTCGTCCAAGTAACCTTACGTGATTAAGGGTCGATCCCACGAAGATTGTCGCCTTGAAACAAGCTATGGTCATCTTGTAAATCTCATTCAGGCAGATTCAAATGGTTATGGAGTATTGATAATTAAAAGATAAATAAACATAAAATAAAGATAGAGATACTTATGTAATTCATTGGTGGGAATTTCAGATAAGCGTATGGAGATGCGTTATTCCTTCTGAATCTCTGCTTTCCTACTGTCTTCATTCAATCATTCATACTCCTTTTCCATGGCAAGCTGTATGTAGGAGGATCACCGTTGTCAATGGCTACCGTCCATCATCTCAGTGAAAATGGTCTAGCTACGGGTTATGTAGGGCTAATCATCTGTCGGTTCTCACTTATGTTGGAATAATATCCAATGATTCTTTTGCGTGTGTCACTACGCCCAACAGTCATGAGTTTGAAACTTGTCACAGTCATCCCATCCCAGATCCTACTCGGAATACCACAGACAAGGTTTAGACTTTCCAGATCTCAAGAATGCTGCCAATTGATTCTAGCTTATACCACGAAGACTCTGATCTCACGGAATGGAAGGCTCTGTTGTCAGGAGAGGCAACCATGCGTCATGGACCAGGAATCCAAGAAATATACATTCAAGCTTGTTTTCATGTAGAACGGAGTGGTTGTCAGACACGCGTTCATAGGTTGAAAATGGTGATGAGCGTCACATAATCATCACATTCATCATGTTCTTGTGTACAAATGGATATCTTAGAACAAGAATAAGCATGAATTAAATAGAAAATAGTAGTAATTGCATTAATACTTGAGGAATAGCAGAGCTCCACACCTTAATCTATGGTATGTAGAAACTCCACCGTTGAAAATACATAAGTGATAATGGTGTTCATTGGCTTCAGCCCTAGAGGGGGAACCAGAATGACCAAGACCTCGGTCTAAGGACTAAACGTCCAAAGATGATCTAAGGATAGTAAAAGGTCCTATTTATACTAGACTAGTTACTAGGGTTTATAGAAATAAGTAAATGATGAAGAAATCCACTTTCGGGCCCACTTGGTGCGTGCTTGGACTGAGCATTGAAGCTTTCATGTGTAGAGACTTTTCTTGGAGTTAAACGCCAATTTTTATGCCAGTTTGGGCATTTAATTCCAACTTGTATCCTGTTTCTGGCGTTTAACGCCAGAATAGGGCAAGAAGCTGGCGTTTCAACGCCAGTCTGCGTCGTCAAAACTCGGGCAAAGTATGAACTATTATATATTGCTGGAAATCCCTGGATGTTTAATTTCCAACGCAATTGAGAGCGCGCCATTTGGGTTTCTGTAGCTCCAAAAATTCCATTTCAAGTGCAGGGAGGTCAGAATCCAACAGCATCAGCAGTCCTTTTTTAGCCTCTGAATCAGATTTTCGCTCAGGTCCTCAATTTCAGCCAGAAAATACATGAAATCACAGAAAAACACACAAACTCATAGTAAAGTCCATAAATGTGAATTTTGCTTAAAAAATAATAAAAGTATACTAAAAAGTAGCTAGATCCTACTAAAAACTATCTAAAAACAATGCCAAAAAGCGTATAAATTATCCGCTCATCACAACACTAAACTTAAATTGTTGCTTGTCCCCAAGCAACTGAAAACAAATTAGGATAAAAAGAAAAGAATATACAATGAATCTCATAATATTAATGAAACTTAGTCCTAATTAGATGAGCAGGGCTAGTAGCTTTTTGCTTCTGAACAGTTTTGGCATCTCACTTTATCCTTTGAAATTCATAATGATTGGCATCTATAGGAACTCATTTTAGATAGTGTTATTGATTTTCCTAGTTCAGTATGTTGATTCTTGAACACAGCTACTTTATGAGTCTTGGACGTGGCCCTAAGCACTTTGTTTTCCAGTATTACCACCAGATACATAAATGTCACAGACACATAACTGGGTGAACCTTTTCAGATTGTGACTTAGCTTTGCTAAAGTCCCCAATTAGAGGTGTTCAGAGTTCTTAAGTACACTCTTTTGCTTTGAATCACGACTTTAACCACTCAATCTCAAGCCTTTCACTTGAACTTTCATGCCACAAGCACATGGTTAGGGACAACTTGATTTAGCCACTTAGGACAGGATTTTATTCCTTAAGGCCCTCCTATCCATTAATGCTCAAAGCCTTGGATCCTTTTTACCATTGCCTTTTAGTTTAAAGGGCTATTGGCTTTTTCTGCTTGCTTTTTCTTTTTCTTTCTTTTTCTTTTAATTTTCGCCACCTTTTTTTTCACTACTTTTTCTTGCTTCAAGAATCAATTTCATGATTTTTCAGATTATCAATAACATTTCTCTTTGTTCATCATTCTTTCAAGAGCCAACAATTTTAACTTTCATAAACTTCACTATAAAAAATATGCACTGTTCAAGCATTCATTCAGAAAACAAAAAGTATTGCCACCACATCAAAATAATTAAACTAATTTCAAGATAAAATTTGAAATTCAAGTACTTCTTGTTCTTTTGTAATTAGGCACATTTTTCATTTAAGAGATGTGAAGGATTCATGGAATTATTTTTCATAGCTTTAAGGCATATACACTAGATACTAATGATCATGTAGTGAGGACACAAACATAGACAAACATAAAGCATCAAATTCGAAAAACAGAAAAATAAGAACAAGAAAATCAAAGAACGGGTCCATCTTAGTGAAGGTGGCTAGTTCTTCCTCTTGAAGGTTGATAAACCACTATTTTATGGTTCACAATGTGTTTAATTGTGTGGTTTTATCATGGTCTTTACCCAATTATTCATATAATTAGCATGCATTTATATTTCCTTCCTAAAATTATTACATGATTGAAAACATGCTTCTTTGGTCTTAATTTAGCTAATTTTAATCCTCTCTTATTACCATTCGATGCCTTGATCTGTGTGTTAAGTGTTTCAGGCTTTATAGGGCATGAATGAGTGAGAGATTGGGAAGGAAGCTTGCAAAAATAGAAGGAACACAAGAAATTGAGGAGATGACCAGCGAGAAGTGACGCGTACGCATCAGCGACGTGACCCCGCGGAAGAAAGGAATCCGTAGTGACGCAGTCGCATGGCTCACGCGACTGCGCGGATTGGGAAAGCACAAGTGACGTGGAAGCGTGGACGATACGAACGCGTGGCAGGGAAAAACGCGAATGACGCGTCCGCATGGATGACGCGATCGCGTGACGTGCGCGATCTGCAGAATTACAAAAGTCGCTGGCAGAGATTATGGGCCGCATTTCAACCCAGTTTTTGGCCCAGAAACACAGATTAAAGTCAGGGAACTTGCGGGGAATTCAGATCATGCTCTGATAATTCATAATTTTAGTTTTAGATGTAGTTTTTAGAGAGAGAGAGGTTCTCTCATCTCTCTTAGGATTAGGATTAGGATTCCTCTTAAAGGATTTAGGATTTATTATTATTCCAACTTACAATTTTCTTCTGAATTCCAAGTTTAATATTCCCTTTACTTATTTTCCCAATTTAATTTATGAACTCTTTTATGTTGAATTTGAATTTATGTTTAAACGTAGTTTGATTGCTTTATTTACATGAATGCTTTTAATTTAATTTTGATATTTTCCCTTTTGGCTTTGGTTGATTAATTGGTAACTCTTGAGTTATCAAACTCGTTGTTGATTGAAAATTTGAATTCTTCAAGAATTGATTCGAGATCCAATAACTCTAACTTTTCCCAAGGAAAGACTGGGACTTGAGGATTCAAATTAATTCATCCACTTGACTTACCTTCATAGTTAGAGGTTAACAAA
>NC_029772.3:20818639-20841101 GCF_000817695.3 Arachis duranensis | reverse complement strand
TCTTTCTCAAAATCTTATCTTATTTTTTTTCAAAAATTATATCTTTTTCAAAATATTTTCTTTTTGTTAGTTTTTGTTTTTATTTTCTCTTACTACTGTGAACTCTCACCCCTTTGGCTATGAGTTTAGTTACAATTATGTTGCAGGAAGAGAAAGCTATAACAGGAATATGCATCAAGGTCAGACCAATCAAGGATGGACGGAGCCAAGAGGATTTGATCAACCCTTAAGGCAACAACACCTTCCAAGATACCATGAACAAAGACCATTCAGCAATGCATACCAAAATGATAGAAATCCTCAACATGATTTTGGACCACCATACTCACAAGCCTCTTTCCACCAAACACCTCCATATGACCCTAATCCTTACCCACCACACCAACCACCCTACGAGCCATACTTCGAACCACCACCTCAATATTCACCATCTCCTTATCATTATCAAGATGAACCACCTTCCTACCATGAACCCTTTCTCCCAACAAATGAACCATTCTATCCACCCCAAACCTCCATGGAGAAAGTATTTACCGATCTAAACTCTACTATACAAGCCCTCGCCACCCAAATCGGACCACTGAATACCTTCAATATTTAACCCTCAAGCTCTAGTGCACTTTCTTTTCAACCACATAATGATCCACCCATCCCATCACCACCATCCATGGAAGAGCACCCACATCCACCAATCCAAGAGCAAGATAATTCCAATGATGCTATTGATATGGAACAAGAGAGAGAGGATCATCTTCGCGAATCCATACTTCATAAGGAGCTAGAGGAGGCACAAAAGGTGAAGGTAGGAGAGACCCTTGAAGGTGAAGGAGTAATTGAAGGGAGTTGTCATGGAAAGGTAATCATCAAGGAGGAACAAGAGTCAAGGGATCATTTCAAGGAAACAGTAGATCAATTTCATGCAACCCTTCGTCAATTGGAGCAAGCAATAAATCAATTACCTTCCAGACGTTCGGACACTCAAGGAACCCCCATGGCTTCATGTGGAGAATCTAATGAAGAACGTAGCATGAAGGAGACACTAGAGACTCCAGTGGACAATAAGGAGCATGACTTTGCACTGGAACAAGTGGAGAAAGCCATAATAGTTGCAGAGGAAGAAGTGGTTGAAGATTTAGGAGATGCAGAACCTCCACGGGAACCTCAAGTCACAAAACCCTCTTCTAAGGAGTTTGAATTTATTGTTGAGGAATGTGTACAACCTCCAAGGCATGTCATGATAGAAGACTTGGAAGAGGTTAATCAAGAGATGGAGATTCAAGAAGAAGAGGCACAACCTCCCATGCCCTTGGTAAGCAATGAAGAAAAGATTGAATTGGCTAAAAGCTATGAAGAGGAAGAGGTTGAGATTGAAGAAGCTTACAAAGAGGTGGAAGTTGTCAGAGAAGAGCACAAGGGAGTGGAGCTTGCAAATTCATTAGAAATATCTCTCCCAAGACCATTACCGTCCAACACAACGTTCAAGTGGGTAAAATTCCTATCCTTATCCTTTACTTTTCCACTTGAATATGGACTACTGGAGACGGATGGTCAACTCAGAGCTCTCTGTGGCATCAAGAGTAAGAGGAAGATGGTTAGTGGTAAGTATTGTCCTGCAAGGTTCAACATGGTTATGTGCTCAAAGTTTAAACGTAAAGGTTGGTGTAGAGCTCAGTTGAATGGGTCTAGAAAGTTATTTGGTAGCTCCCCTGAGGATTCTAGAAAGTTATTTGATAGCTCCCCTGAGGATTCAGATTATTTGCTACCCAGATGGAATCATGATGATCAACAAGAAGATGGGTGCACAAGCAAAGTTTGGGATCCTGGAGGATATTAGACGTACAAACATTGGTGGGGATTCCTGGATCAGTACAAGCATAAGCCGCCATAACAAGGAGCTCGTCAAATGTCCAACTTAAGGACTTTAACTAAAAGTGCTAGGTGAGAGACAACCCACCATGGTATGATCGTTCTCTTTTTAGTTTTAATTTTAGTCTGTTTTTGAATTTTTATTGAACCTGCAAATTTTGCATAACATTCATTGCATCTGCATTTGCATCTTATTCGGAAAAAAAAAATCAAAAATCGCACACGACGCGGCAGCGTCGCTGACACGTCTGCGTCACTAGTGCGTTGGGGAGAAAATAATTGAACATAGAGTCACGTGAAAGCGTGGCTGGAGGCGCGCCTTTAGCATAATTTGACCCCACGCGACCGCGGCGCTCACGCGACCGCGTCATGTGGAACTTTGGCCTCCCATGCGACCGTGTCACCCACGCGGCCGCGTGCCATGAAAATCGACGTCAAAAAGGTGCATGGCCAAAAGTTGTGCTGGAATTGGGCTGGACTCGTGCTAGAAGCCTAAGCTCTTCCATGCGAACGCGTGCCCCTCGCGGCCGTGTCGTCTTTAAAAAATGGCCATCCACGCGATCGCATCACCCACGTGACCGCGTCACCCAGATTTTTGGCAAAATGCAATTCAAACAGAGAGTTGTGCGAATGCGAGGCTGCACTCGCGCCACTAGCACAAATCAAGTGACGCGATCGCATGACCCACGCGTCCGCGTCGCCTGACCTTATTGCGTGCCACGCGGCCGCGTCACCCACGCGACCGCGTCGCCAGCGTCGCACACCTTATCCTAATATGCCAAAATATTTTATCTTTTCTTCCCCAATCCTAATTTTTCCTCACTCCTTTCTTACTTACTTCTTCTTCCCTTCTTTCCCTTCTCATTTCTCTTATCTTTCATTTTCTTTTACTTAATTGCATACTTTCATTCATTGCATTGTTTTCATTGGTGTTGGAATTTTATCTGGGTCATTGTTTTTTTTCTATATTTTTGTGGATTATTTGACAATTATATATTACTTTTTAAAGGGATGCTTGCATGTTCAATTTAATACTTTCAAATAGCTTATTTACCATGCATGCTATGTGCTTGTGAAAACGCCCGTATGGCATTGTGCACTATTTTTAAGATTTCTTTTAATCTTTGACTATAAATGCTTGCTTTTCACAAAACCCTTTTTATATTTTATTAATTAAATATAATTGCTAATACAAACGTTGTTGTTAGTTTCTTACGACTAACAATACATTAAAGCTTTTGATGCTTGATCTATGCTACTCATGCCCTTGCCGGCATGCTAATAATCATCTTGCATCCAATACTCCCCATGCCTTGCTATATTTCCATTGATGAACTGATCACATGTAATCGCGACCATGTCTTCCATTCACTATTTTCCTTACTTGGCATGATATTCACTCGTACTGCCCTCCTCTTTGCTCTACACCTTTGACTTCATATTCCTTTCTCCTCTCCCTTTTTCAGGCTGGCCACCAGAACGGGTAAAGAGAAAGCTTCTACAACGAGCAACAGCTGAGGATCCACAACACCCACCCACCTGTACATCTCAGCATGCACCGAGGACGGTGCAATCTTTAAGTGTGGGGAGGTCGATACCGATCTCCACGGGTCAGTTAGCCCCTTCTTAACACCAATTTTTATTTTTCATTATTGCATTTTCATGTTTGATTGCATGTTTGTTTTTTGTGCATATTTTACCACTTGGTTAAAGTAATATTTTCTTTTTCAAGAAATTTTTATAGTATTTCACTAATTTGAATAAAGCTTTTTGAAAAACTTGTTTGAAGAAATATTATTTTGGAACATAGTTTAGAGCTTGAACACACAAAATCAGTGAGATTTTGAGCCTATTTGATTGGTTGCATTTTATCAACCAATATTTTATTTTTTGGTGTGTGTTTTTCTCTCTAAAAATTGTGATCTTTGTCTTGCTTAATTCTATATTTCCATTATTTGGTGTATGCATGCACTTATATGATTGAGGCCTTGTTTCACTGAGCTTACATACCCTTATGGCCTTACCTTTTATTATCCTTTGTAAACCCATGTTGAGCCTATTTTACCCCTTGTTCTTTACTTTAGCTCATCACTAACTCTAAGCAGAAAACAATAATGTCCCTAATTTGAATCCTTGATTAGCTTAGACTAGTGAGAATGCTCATGAATTAAGTGTGGGGAAAAGTGGGTTTGGAAACGTTTGGTTTGGGAATTGAGTATGTTAGACTTTGTGTGAAAATATGAAAAATGTTAAGAACATGTTTATGTATTCAAAACCTTAATCGTATGCATTGAAAAAAAAAGCAAGTAATAAAAGGGGACAAAATGCCCCAAAATAAATAAGTGAAATCAATGCATATGAGCTGTACTCAAAACTTAGAATGCATAAATATGTAGTAAACACAGTTGATGGGAAGTTAGATTTTGTATTTTAATTACATGGATTGTCTTAAGTTAGGTGGAAAGTTTATGTTAATTAAGGATTCAGATTTTAGTCCACTTGGCCAAATACAATCCTACCTTGACCCTAACCCCATTACAACCCTTAAAAGACCTCTTGATTTGTGTATTGGTGCATTAAATTTTCGTTGATTGTTAGATGAAGAGCAAGCTATAGAAAGCAAGATTAGTAGAGAATTGAGAGAATTGACCCTAGACACTTGAGAGTTAGAATGATATACACTACTAATAAGGATTCAGTGCTTAATTCTATGTTCCCTGCTTTTATGAGCTATCTTCTTCTTGCAAGTTATTTATATTGTATTTTCTGATTTGAATTAGTGAAATCCAGTTCATATTTATTCTTGAAAGATTTATTTACTTTTTCACCAAGTAGGTAGAATCATTTTAGCATGTAGTTGCATTCACATTCATAGGTTGCATTGCATGAGTCTTGCCTTTCATCTAAGAGATGTGAAGGATTCATGGAATTATTTTTCATTTAAAAGATGTGAAGGATTCATGGAATAATTTTTCATAGCTTTAAGGCATATACACTAGATACTAATGATCATTTAGTGAAGACACAAACATAGACAAACATAAAGCATCAAATTCGAAAAACAGAAAAATAAGAACAAGAAAATCAAAGAACGGGTCCATCTTAGTGAAGGTGGCTAGTTCTTCCTCTTGAAGGTTGATAAACCACTATTTTATGGTTCACAATGTGTTTAATTGTGTGGTTTTATCGTGGTCTTTACCCACTTATTCATATAATTAGCATGCATTTATATTTCCTTCCTAAAATTATTACATGATTGAAAACATGCTTCTTTGGTCTTAATTTAGCTAATCTTAATCCTCTCTTATTACCATTCGATGCCTTGATCAGTGTGTTAAGTGTTTCAGGCTTTATAGGGCAAGAATGAGTGAGAGATTGGGAAGGAAGCTTGCAAAAATAGAAGGAACACAAGAAATTGAGGAGATGACCAACGAGAAGTGACGCGTACGCGTCAACGACGCGACCGCGTGGTAGAAAGGAATCCGCAGTGACGCGGTCGCATGGCTCACAAGACCGCGCGGATTGGGAAAGCACAAGTGACGCGGAGGCGTGGACGACGCGAACGCGTGGCAGGGAAAAACGCGAATGACGCGTCCGCATGGATGACGCGATCGCGTGACGTGCGCGATCTGCAGAATTACAAAAGTCGCTGGCAGAGATTTTGGGTCGCATTTCAACCTAGTTTTTGGCCCAGAAACACAGATTAAAGTCAGGGAACTTGCGGGAACTTCAGATCATGCTCTGATAATTCATAATTTTAGTTTTAGATGTAGTTTTTAGAGAGAGAGGCTCTCTCCTCTCTCTTAGGATTAGGATTAGGATTCCTCTTAAAGGATTTAGGATTTATTATTATTCTAACTTACAATTTTCTTCTGAATTCCAAGTTTAATATTCCCTTTACTTATTTTCCCAATTTAATTTATGAACTCTTTTATGTTGAATTTGAATTTATCTTTAAACGTAGTTTGATTGCTTTATTTACATGAATGCTTTTAATTTAATTTAGATATTTTCCCTTTTGGCTTTGGTTGATTAATTGGTAACTCTTGAGTTATCAAACTCATTGTTGATTGAAAATTGGAATTGTTCAAGAATTGATTCGAGATCCAATAACTCTAACTTTTCCCAAGGAAAGACTGGGACTTGAGGATTCGAATTAATTCATCCACTTGACTTACCTTCATAGTTAGAGGTTAACAAAATGGGAGAAAAATCCAATTCTCATCACAATTGATAAGGATAACTAGGATAGGACTTCCAGTTCTTATACCTTGCCAAGAGATTTTATTATTGTTAATTTATTTTACTTGTCATTTAAATATACCTGTGCCCATTGCCCAAATTTCAAAAACCCCAATTTTACCTTTTTCATAGCCAATAATAAGAACATACCTCCCTGCAATTCCTTGAGAAGATGACCCGAGGTTTAAATACTCGGTTATCAATTTTAAAGGGGTTTGTTACTTGTGACAACCAAAACGTTTGCACGAAGGGATTTCTGTTGGTTTAGAATCTATATCTACAACGCGACTATTTTTATAAAATTCTTTACTAGCAAAAATCCTAACGTCAAAGATCCAATGGAATGCCTAAGCTCCTATATGTCTCTTCCTTGCCTTTGTTGCTCCTCCCTCAAAGCTTTTTGATCTTCTCTAATCTCATGGAGAATGATGGAGTGCTCTTGGTGCTCCACCCTTAGTTGGTCCATGTTGTAACTCAAGCCTTCCAAAGAAGTATTGAGTTGCTCCCAATAGTTGTGTGGAGGAAAATACATCCCTTGAGGCATCTCAGGGATTTCTTGATAAATTTCCTCATGCTCTTGTTGAGGTCCATGAGTGAGCTCTCTTGTTTGCTCCATCCTTTTCTTAGTGATGGGCTTGTCCTCTTCAATAAGGATGTCTCCTTCTATGTAAATCCCAGCGGAATTACATAGGTGACAAATGAGATGAGGAAAGGCTAACCTTGCCAAAGTGGAGGGCTTGTCAGCCACCTTGTAGAGTTCTAGAGGTATGATCTCATGAACTTCCACTTCCTCCCCAATCATGATACTATGGATCATGATAGCCCGATCCACAGTCACTTCAGATCGGTTGCTAGTAGAAATTATGGAGCGTTGGATGAATTCCAAACATCCTCTAGTGACAGGCTTAAGGCCCGGTCTTCTCAATTGATCTGGCTTGCCTCTTGAGTCTCTTTTCCATTGAGCTCCTTCCACACATATGTCCATGAGGACTTGGTCCAACCTTTGATCAAAGTTGACCCTTCTAGTGTAGGGGCGTACATTTTCTTGCATCATTGGCAAGTTGAATGCCAACCTTACATTTTCCGGACTGAAATCTAAGTATTTCCCTCGAACCATTGTAAGCCAATTCTTTGGATTCGGGTTCATACTTTGATCATGGTTCCTAGTGATCCACGCGTTTGCATAGAACTCTTGAACCATTAAGATTCTGACTTGTTGAATTGGGTTGGTGAGAGCTTCCCAACCTCTTCTTCGGATCTCATGTCAGATCTCCGGATACTCATTCCTTTTGAGCATGAAAGGGAGTTCATGGATCACCTTCTTCTTGGCCACAACTTCATAGAAGTGGTCTTGATGGACCTTTGAGATGAATCTCTCCATCTCCCATAACTCAGAGGTAGAAGCTTTTGCCTTCCCTTTCCTCTTTCTAGAGGTTTCTCCGGCCTTAGGTGCCATAAATGGTTATAGAAAAATAAAAAGCAATGCTTTTACCACACCAAACTTAAAAAATTTGCTCGTCCTCGAGCAAAAGAAGAAAGAAGGAAAAATAAGAAGAAGAATTGGAGGAGAGGGAGATGAGAGATAGGTTCGGCCAAGGGGGTATAAGGTGATTGTGAAGTGTGAAAATGAAGGAGAGATCCTGAGGGGTCAATGACTTCTCATTCCTACTCCATTTAGGCGTGCAAAACGTCCTTAGAGTATAATTCTAGCATTTAACGCCAGGCTGCTGCCTGTTTCTGGCATTAAACGCCAGCTTTTATACCTTTCCTGGCGTTTAACGCCAAGCTGTTGCTTGTTTCTGGCGTTTAACGCCAACTTGATGCTCTGTTCTGGCATTAAACACCAGTCTGGTGCCCATTTCTGGCGTTAAACGCCCAGAATGGTGCCAGGCTGGGTGTTTAACATCCATTCTGCTACTCTTACTGGCGTTTAAACGCCAGTAAGCTTATCCTCCAGGGTGTGTTATTTTTAATGCTGTTTTTGAATTTGCTTTGATTTTTGCAGTTGTTTTTGTGACTCCACATGATCATCAACCTAAAGAAAATATAAAATAACATAGATAAATAACAATTGGGTTGTCTCCCAAAAAACGCTTCTTTAATGTCAATAGCTTGACAGTGAGCTCTCATGGAGCCTCACAGATATTCAGAGTATGGTTGGGGCCTCCCAACACCAAACTTAGAGTTTGGTTGTGGCCTCTCAACACCAACCTTAGATTTTGGTTGTGGCCTTTCAACACCAAACTTAGAGTTTGGTTGTGGCCTCCCAACACCAAACTTAGAGTTTGAATGTGGGGGCTTTGTTTGACTCTATATTGAGAGAAATTTTCCATGCTTCTTCTCCATGTGTACAGAAGGAGAACCTTGAGCCTTGAATACAAGGTAGTCCTCATTCAATTGAAGGACCAACTCTCCTCTGTCAACATCAATCACAGCTTTTGCTGTGGCTAGGAAAGGTCTGCCAAGGATGATGGATTCATCCTCATCTTTCCCAGTGTCTAGGATTATGAAATCAACAGGGATGTAAAGGCCTTCAACCTTCACTAGCACGTCCTCTACAAGTCCATAAGCATGTTTCATTGATTTGTCTGCCATCTTCAGTGAGATTCTTGCAGCTTGTATCTCACAGATCCCTAGTTTCTCTATTACAGAGAGTGGCATGAGGTTTATGCCTGACCCCAGGTCACATAGAGCCTTCTCAAAGGTCATGGTGCCTATGGTATAGGGTATTAAGAATTTACCAGAATCTTGTTTCTTTTGAGGTAATGTCTGCCTCATCAAGTTATTTAGTTCATTGGTGAGCAATGGGAGTTCATCCTCCCAAGTCTCATTACCAAATAACTTGGCATTCAACTTCATGATTGCTCCAAGGTACTTAGCAACTTGCTCTTCAGTAATATCTTCATCTTCTTCAGAAGATGAATAGTCTTCAGAGCTCATAAATGGCAGAAGTAGGTTCAATGGAATCTCTATGGTATCTAGATAAGCCTCAGATTCCTTAGGTTCCTCAAATGGGAACTCCTTTTTGAAAAGTTTTGAAAAAGATTTTTAAAAATTTTCGAAAAAAAGGAGAAAAATGAAAAAGATTTTATTTTGAAAAAGATTTTGAAAAGATAAATTTTTGAAATTGAAATCTTGACTTGACTAACAAGAAACAACTTATTTTAAATTTTTTTTTTGACTAAGTCAACCCAAAATTTTGAAATTTATGAGAGAAATAAGGGAAGAATATTTTTAATTTTTTAATTTTTAATGAGGATAGAGAAAAACACAAAAATGACTCAAAACATGAAAATTTTGGATTAAAACAAAAGATGCATGCAAGAACACTATGAATGTCAAGATGAACACCAAGAACACTTTGAAGATCTTGATGAACATCAACAACTTATTTTTGAAAAATTTTCAAGAAAAAAAAATATGCAAGACACCAAACTTCGAAATTTTCAATGTTTAGACTCTAATAATTCTAAAATGCATATGAAAAATAAGAAAAGGCACAAAACAAGAAAATATGAAGATCAAACAAGGAGACTCATTAAGAATAACTTGAAGATCATGAAGAATGCAATGCATGAATTTTCGAAATTTTTTTTAAAAAAATAAAAAATGCAATTGACACCAAACTCAAAACTTGACTCTAGACTCAGACAAGAAACACAAAATATTTTTTTGGTTTTTATGATTTTATTAATTTTTTTGGATTTTTTCGAAAATATCTTTTTGGAAAAACGAAAATAAAGAAAAAATTTTGAAAAATTTTTGAAAATAAAATAAAGGTAAAAAAGAAAGAAGAAAATTACCTAATCTAAGCAACAAGATGAACCGTCAGTTGTCCAAACTCGAACAATCCCCGACAACGGCGCCAAAAACTTGGTGCACAAAATTGTGATCTCAATGGCGCCAACAACTTGGTACGCACAATTGTAATCTCAATTCTTTTTCACAACTTCGCACAACTAACCAGCAAGTGCACTGGGTCATCCAAGTAATAAACCTTACGTGAGTAAAGGTCGATCCCGCGAAGATTGTCGGCTTGAAGCAAGCTATGGTCATCTTGTAAACCTCAGTCAGGCGGATTCAAATGGTTATGGAGTTTTGATAATTAAAAGATAAATAAATATAAAATAAAGATAGAGATACTTATGTAATTCATTGGTGAGAATGTCAGTTGGAGATGCGTTATTCCTTCTGAATCTCTGCTTTCCTACTGTCTTCATTCAATCATTCATACTCCTTTCCATGGCAAGCTGTATGTAGGAGGATCACCGTTGTCAATGGCTACCGTCCATCCTCTCAGTGAAAATGGTCCAGCTACGGGTTACGTAGAGCTAATCATCTGTCGGTTCTCACTTGTGTCGGAATAAGATCCAATGATCCTTTTGTGTCTGTCACTATGCCCAACAGTCCTGAGTTTGAAGCTCATCACAGTCATCCCATCCCAGATCCTACTCGGAATACAACAGACAAGGTTTAGACTTTTCGGATCTCAAGAATGCTGCCAATTGATTCTAGCTTATACCACGAAGACTCTGATCTCACGGAATGGAAGGCTCTGTTGTCAAGAGAGGCAACCATGCGTCATGGACCAAGAATCCAAGAGATATACATTCAAGCTTGTTTTCATGTAGAACAGAGTGGTTGTCAGGCACGCGTTCATATGTTGAGAATGGTGATGAGCGTCACATAATCATCACATTCATCATGTTCTTGTGTGCGAATGGATATCTTTGAACAAGAATAAGTATGAATTGAATAGAAAACAGTAGTAATTGCATTAATACTCGAGGAACAGCAGAGCTCCACACCTTAATCTATGGTGTGTAGAAACTCCACCGTTGAAAATACATAAGTGATAATGGTGTTCATTGGCTTCGGCCCCAGAGGAAGAACCAGAATGACCAAGACCTCGGTCTAAGGACTAAACGTCCAAAGATGATCTAAGGATAGTAAAAGGTCATATTTATACTAGACTAGTTACTAAGATTTACAGAAATAAGTAAATGATGCAGAAATCCACTTCTGGGCACACTTGGTGTGTGCTTGGGCTGAGCATTGAAGCTTTCATGTGTAGAGACTTTTCTTGGAGTTAAACGCCAGCTTTTATGCCAGTTTGGGCATTTAACTCCAGCTTGTATCCTGTTTCTGGCGTTTAACGCCAGAATAGGGCATGAAGTTGGCGTTTGAACGCCAGTCTGCGTCGTCAAAACTCAGGCAAAGTATGGACTATTATATATTGTTGGAAATTCTTGGATGTTTAATTTCCAACGCAATTGAGAGTGCGCCATTTGGGTTTCTGTAGCTCCAAAAATTCCATTTCGAGTGCAGGGAGGTCAGAATCCAACAGTATCAGCAATCCTTTTTCATCCTCTGAATCAGATTTTTGCTCAAATCCCTCAATTTCAGCCAGAAAATACCTGAAATCACAGAAAAACACACAAACTCATAGTAAAGTCCAGAAATGTGAATTTTGCTTAAAAACTAATAAAAATATACTAAAAAGTAGCTAGATCCTACTAAAAACTATCTAAAAACAATGCCAAAAAGCGTATAAATTATCCGCTCATTAGTCACGGTTTTAAAATAGTGTGAACATAGATAAGTTATGGTCATGGTAAAATGGTGACCATAAAGCAAGTTATGATAACGATTTTTACGTGTGACTATAGAGCAACCTATGATCACGGTTAAAAAATGTGGCCTCAAGTGTCAAATAGAAAGTACTATAATTGTAACAAAAAAAACCATGAATATAGATAAAAAAGAAAAACTGTAATTATAGATTTATGGCTACGTCAAAATAAATCTATCACAGCTGAAAAATTGTGAGTTAAAGTAAAAAATAGTGACCATGAATCTATAGGTACTCTTTTCACTAGCTATGATAATGGTAGATCAAATTTTTTTGTAGTGGATCTAGTATAAGCGGGTTAGGACTCGGCATTATTTGTATACACATATCCATTGGAATAATATATCATATTTATTTTGTAAATCATTATACTATATCTTTGAATACAAGTGTGTAGCAAATGAACAAAAAAATTACTAGCTCCTATTGTAAAACTGTATCATTGGATTCGTTAGGGTACTATACTGTAGGTAGATAATCAGTGATGCTCCTGCTAAATGTCAGTTGTGACTTAGGCATCACAGATTATTTAGTGAGAGTGTTATATTTATGCAAAGATTATAAAGTTGTTAAAGTTAACCATAGAGTAAAATAATGATAGATACGGTTCCTTCATTGTCACATACAATACGGGTCTAGTCTATTACTTGTAATACCATTGAAGGTCTCTATCTAATTAGAGGATTATTGTTAAATGCAAGCCAAGTAGTTTGGTTGAGCCTCAAGAAATTAATAGACACAGGACATATTTTCGAAAATCAAGATTAAATTTTGTGCGATTCATAGTTGAAATAAAAGTCTCACAAGTTCTAGGATCACAATTTGAAGAGGTTGAAATCCCATTTGATTGAGTTCATACATAGAAACAAAAGAGGAAGCAAGGAACAAAAGAGGTATTAGAAGAAGAGCAAAGAGGAGCAAAATCAGTGTGTTGAAAGAGATTAATTCGAAGGTGAAAACAAAAAAGCACATTACGGCACCAAAACAAATAACTAGTTCGAGTTAAAATTTGGTTAACAAATGACTGGTTGATGTACCATTTTTCTTTAGGAATATGCTTTGCTTACGTTGACCAAAAGGCAGATAAATCCATACATGTTTTAAATTTCAGGAAACAGGAATCTGTCACCATGTAACAAGAAACGAATAGAATGTATTATCCGGAACAATGCATCATGCCAATTTTTTGTTTTCTTACTTTTCATATATTTAGAACTATTCATGTCTTCAACATGCCTGCCAGCACAATATTTGACCTTAGTAGTGGTCCTGTTCTTATACTTTTTTTTTTGGGCCTTTCTGCTCAATTGCTTGCTTTCTCAGGATTTTTACTTTTCTCTCTGGCAAAGTGTCTAGTGATAATAAACTACAACATTTGTTGAAGGAAACAATGTATTGTTACTTTTAACCAATAGTAGGTAAGTCAGTTTGGACTAGTCATGCTAATTCCAAAATCAGCCACCAATCAATATAATAAGGACATTTGATTATGCTGTACTAAAAATATTGAATTTTATTATTTGAAACCTTTGATTATTTTACTTACGATTATTTTGATAGCAAAATTAGTTGCCAACTTTCATATTCATATAGATTTTTTCTTACCCGACTAAATTAATTCCACTATCCCCTTGAATCTTGATCATCCTTATAGCGGGAAAGATTCCAATGCAACTCTCCAGTTACCAACTTAACAAATAAAGGTTTATCGGCTATTATTTATTTTTAGTAAAGACTTAAATACGATAATGTTAGAAAGATAAAAAAGAAAATGTCAAATTTATCTTATTTAACTTTTATTAATTATTATAATAATTAATAAAAATTAAATAAGATAAATTTTAATTATTTTTAGTTAATTTTTTTTATTACCAAATATTTTAGTTTCCACCTGAATAACATTAAATTTATAATACAGATATGTTTATTTCTGGGAAACTAGTAAGAAGTTAAAGAATATTAATGCTTATAGTATCATACATACACTCACACACATATTTATATATATTATGGTTTTACATATCTATTGGTGGATAATAAGTAGAATACACTACTAATCATAATCCTCATAATATATATTATCCAAATTCCTCAAAGCTAGCTAGTTTCAATGCAATAACTTTACACGTATAGACATTTATTTAATTAATTATACTAGATGTATATTAAAACTAACAATAAAAATCAATTATTAATATAAAATACGTATTAAAATATAAAATACATATTAAAAATAAATTAAATTATACTTATATTTATATACAAATATAAATATTTGTATAAAAATACATGGCCGATGATTTAATAACTGATTGTATTCTACAAATAATTTTTTTTTATTTATATATTATGAACTGTGGTGAATTCATCAACTCAAATTCGAATTTCAGTTATGCTTCAAGATTTGGGTACCAGAAGAATAGTGCTCCTTTTTGTCTATGAGAATGAGAGGTGCATGATTATTATCGGAATGATCATGACCAGCGGGGGGACCATCCCATGTGTCAACGTACATGCAAGCGCACCACTCTAAGGTGGCAAAAAAGGCAGCGGAGACACTTTGGCATAGCCACACTGCCACGCCGCAGCCGCCGCCACCATCAACCTTTTTCCATGTGCATGACCACCATGAAGAATCCTTCACCTTTCTTGCTGCTGTTGTCTGTTTGAAAAAGCAATGTGGCTTGGTGCACTTCATCTCCGATATATATATCTCGAATTTTACGTCCGTTCAATGATACATTAATAATTACCTAATGTTGAATTAAAAAAGAAGCTCAGAGGGTTAATTACCAATATTGTTTTAGTTGGTTCGTTTTTAATTAAAAAAGCTATTATGAGTATTGTTTAGGGTTTGGAATAAGAAAATTCCTCACTTTGTCGCTGGTTTAATTTTTGGGCAGGGAAAAGATTCTGGTTCTTGGTTGAGCTTTGACAAGAAGATACTCATGGTTAAGGGACTAGCATATAGTTGATAGAATAATATATACTTGATTAGTAGTGAACTTGCTTTCTTGTTTAGTGGGAGATTCTTTATTTTGGCATTCCTCATTGACTTCGAAAAGAAAGAATGGAATATTTTTCCGTTAAATTGATTTTTTCTCCAAAAATTGAGTTCTGTGTCATTACGGAACATGTGATATAAGAAGAAAAGATATACGAACCTAACTTTAAGATTAGTCGACATTAGTCCCTTTTTTTTCCAGTTGTCAAAACTACTTTTCTTAATCCTCATATTTTTAAGGGTTCAGTAGGATTTAGAATTTTAAGTTTAGACTTTAGGGTGATCGACGGCGATGATCGTTGGACGGTTGCCAACTAGGCGGCAGCGGTGATGGACAGTCAGCAGCAATAATAAAAGATGAAATTGTGGAAGTCTTGAAAAGAAAAAAACAAAAGATAAAAAAATATTATAAATATAAAGATAAAAAATAATTTTAGAAAAAGTTGATTAAAATTAGTTAAGAAAAATTAGTTTCCTAATTAGACTACAAACCAAGTCTTTGTATTCCATTTTTCAATAATTAATGAAATATAACCTACTATCTTTAGAAAAAAAAAGATAATTTACTTTAAATTTTATATATTTTTTGAGAGAAGCTTCAAATTCAAAGATTAAATATTTTTGTATTGCTATATGTATAAATATTTTTGGTAATCAAATTCAATTAAATTAGTTTAAATTCAACAAAAGTGATAGCTATTTTTTTCTTCTGTTTCTTTTAATAGTGTTATTTCAGTATTTTATACGTGTTTAATGTCATTTATTTTTATTTTTTTTATGAAAAAGAAAAAAAATTGCAGTATTTTATATATGTTTATTCTTTTTGTTTAACATTTGTGTTTAAATAAAGGTTAAAGTAGACATTATAATTAAAGTGATAAAAGTATGAATTAATAGTGGTAAAATATGCTAAAATTTTTGTGGTTGAAGGTTGAAGTTTGAAATAGGAATGAGCATAAAAATGAGGAAGCTTGGCCTCTACTTGCGCGTCGAGTTTATCTGCAGTTAATAGCAATTAGTAATTTAAGGTTAAAAATACTGCAGAAATAGATAAATAGCAGAGATAATCTCAGTCATATGAGCGAGAGAGAGGGACGTGTTTTTTGGAGAGCAAGCAAGAGAATTCAGAATTTCTATGAGGTATTTGCAGAATACTAGTAAAAAATTCTCTTCGGTTTAATTTTTACCACGTGGTAAAATAATGAGCGGCTGAGATTTATTCTTAAAGGAATAAATCAAAAATGAATGGCTAAGATTAAACTTATTAGGACATAATTACCAAGGTAGAAATTATTTTTTATCACTAACTCTGAGGTTTTAGAGTGCTAACTTTTTTTCCATGCGTGCAAAACGTTCACTAAAAGTGAATCTTGGCTAAAAAAAAAGTCTCTAGTGAGAAAAATAAACCAATGGCAAGTGAGTATTTACTTTTTACTAGTCATATTTGACTTTGAGGGATTAATTACCCTCATAAATTTAAGTTTGACCTATTAATTACTATTTTTTAATTTATTTTTATTTTTTTACTATTGGACATGCCTCACTAATCCTTAATGGGTCGTCGTCCTGGATTTTACAGAACAGGTTACAAAATAGCTTGAAAAATTAGTTTATCGAAAATTGGATCCTTATAAAAAACTATTAGATAGATAAAAGAAAAAAGCGTAAAAATTTTAAACTGCCAAACTTATAAATTTTTGCTGTCTGGACAAAAAATTTTGTTCTTCTACTACTACTACGTTTTTTTATTCATCATCATCATTTCCTTTTCTTTTTTCTTTCTCTCAACATGTTTTTTTTCTTCTTTGTCATCTTTCTCCTCTTCTTTTTCTTTCTCCTAACATATTTTCTTCTTCTACGACTTTTTTCTTCTTTTTGTTTCTACCTAACATGTCTTCTTCTTTTTCTTCATATTTTGTTATTGATACAAAATAAGTTTTATATCTTTTCATGTTTCTCTTTAAAAATAGAATATTTTATCAAAAGTTACAAATTAAATTAATTTTAAAGTTAAATTGTATACTTCGAAGTCTTAAATAATAAATTGTCTTACGATATGGCATAGAGATTTAATGAATTTCAAGAAGAAAAGGTTGATTGAGGATTAGAGTAGTGATAGTAGAAGAATATAAAGAATAGAAAGAGAATGAGATAGTGAAAGAAGTGAATTAACATCGATTAACCAAATTCATATTACAGCTATAATATATATAGATGTTACAACATATTGCAATAGATTAGTAAAGTTAGTTACAACAGATAACTAACTTTCTTATACCATACTAATATCCCCCTATAAACTTAGAGAGACTTTAATACAAATCTGAGTTTGCTTCGAAATTTGTCAAAAAGATCTTGAGAGAAAATCTTTGTCATGATGTCTGTTACTTGTTCAGAACCAAGAATATAAATCACTATTATTAAGCTTTGCATTACTCTATCCATTACAAAGTATAAATTAATCTCAAAATACTTTATTCTTTCATGCAAAATAGCTTTGGTATCAAGAGATGCAAAGATCCATGTCTAGCAACGTTGACATTACAAATCTTGAAGAACCTGAAGAAATATCATATATGGATACATCATCACCTTTACCCATCAATTCAACTTCTCAATCACCAAACAAGCCCTTTGCTATACCTTTAGCTGACAAACTTTGCAATGATAATTTTCTTACATGGCATCATTTGGCAATATTCACTATCTATGGTCAAGAATTGAGATTATTTGGGAAAAGACAAGATTCCACCCAGGTTCGCTTCTACTGTTGATGAATTTTCAGATACTGTATCCAAGAAATTTAAAGAGTGGCGAATTGATAATTATAGTCTTACATCATGATTGTTTGCATTAATAGACAATTATTTTAAGCATCGAGTCATTGGACTAAAGCTTGCTCAGGAAGTTTGAAGCGGAATTCATGTGTATTTGGCATCTTAAACCAAAGCTAGAGAGAGGCAATTGCAATTACAGTTAAAAACTATTAAAAAAGATTGGCTCAACTTCAAAATACCTTCTCAAGATTAAAAAATTGGTAGAATCTCTTGCAGCAATAGGCTCTCTAATTTCTAATTCAGAATACGCCTAATGTAATTCTTGATGGTTTAAGTCAAGGGTATCACTCGTTCATTACTATGGTTACTGGAAAAGATCCACCAGATCCTATACCAGATTTAGAAGCACTTTTTATGATACAAGAGGAGATAGTAGAACAGTTCAAGAAGCCAGACAATTCAATGATACAGGTTTACTATACTCAAATAGATTCAAATCAATCAAAGCAGTTCAAATCCACACCATTCTTTGGTAGTGGAAGAAGAAATCATGGAACTTTAGGCCGTAGATCTGGGTGTAGAAAAAATCGAGGAGGCAGAAATGGTAGAGGTGGCAGAGGTTCTTTCAATAATCAAAATTGTCCTTAATGCTAAATCTGTGGTAAGCTAAGACATGTTGTAAGTTACTGTTTTTTCAGATTTGATCAAACATACAACCATGCTCAACAACATACTCCTGCCACCTCAACGCATAATGCGCTACCTCCACCTCCTTCATTCCATAATCCTAAAGCTATGATAGCAACTCCAGCCACAACACAAGATCAATAATGGTATGCATATTCTGGTGCTACTCATCATTGCACATATGATTTTTTTAAATTTGCATCATTCTCTTGATTACCAAGGACAAGAACAGGTATATGTGGAAAATAGATTAAGTATGGATATCATAAAAATTGGTACTTATTATTTACAATGTTCTACTACTAGAAAATGATATAATCTATATGATTTGTTGTTAGTTCCCTCTATAACTCAAAATTTGATAAGTATCTCAAGGTTTACTAAAGACAATCATGTGTATTTCTCTTTTTGACCTGATTATTGTTTGGTTAAATCGTAGGCTATCAAGGAGGTCCTTCTCTTAGGCAAGGCTAATAATGGGATGTACAAATTTGAAAAAATTGAAATGTATGCGTGTCTTTTATGTCTAACCGTGTCTTAATAAAAAATAAAAAATTTTTCTCCGAACACGTTTGGACACACCTAAATACCATAACGTGTCAGCATGTCCAGTCTTATTCTTAACATGTATTCCTGAAATGAGTTTAGAAATAGTATATATTATTAATTATTAAAATAAAAAATATTTAAATACTTTATATAATTAAAAAAGATATTAAAAATAATTAAAAAATTAATTTTTATTTTAATATCAATAAAATATTAAAATATCATTACAATTTATCTAAAAATACTTTATATTTTAGATATATGCCATGTCCTTGTGTCTTATAAAAATTTTAAATTTGTGTGTCCGTGTATCCTGTATCGTGTCATATCATGTCGTGTCCCGTATTCGTGTTGATGTCCATGCATCATAGTACAATACTTTTTTTGAATGGTAAACTTCATAAAACTATCTATATGCCACAACCACCCGGGTTCACTCACACTAACCCTCATTTAGTACGTAAATTGAATAAAGTTATTTATGATTTAAAACAAGCTCCAAGCATATCTTACAATTACTGCTACTCTTAGACAGTTTGGCTTTGTGTTCACAAAATCATCAGACCCTTCATTCTTTACCAAATTCACACCTAATTCTGCTATTTATATATTGATGTATGTGGATGATATGCTTGTGACAGGAGATAGTGAAGTTGAAATTGCCTCAATTCAAAAACAATTACACACTTTCTTACTCAAAGAATTAGGCGACTTGAATTTTTTTCTTAGGTATTGAAGTGCTTCATCATTCTGACAAGTTGATTTCTCTTAATCAAAGCAAATATATAAAAGAATTATTAGTAAAGGCAAGAATGTAGGACTCTAAATATGTTAACACACCAATGCTTAGCTCCAATAAACTTTCTACTAATTCTGCTATCCCCTGTGATAGTTTGTAAGGCCTGGTTAATTAACGGCTAATTAACCCATAAATGAAAATTTATTCTAGAAAGTCCTAAATGTGGTTTTTATGGCTAAATGTGATAGAGGAGATTGAGACGAGAATTTCGGTACCAATTTTATAGAATTCGGACCAAGATTGGACTGAACGGGCCAACCGGATCCAAAGTGGGCCCTTGGCCCAACATAACTAAACCAAAACCCTAGTTTTCAGCACTCTCTCTCCTCACAACACTCAAACTCACGCTGAAAATTAGAAGGGAGGGGGGAAGAATACTCTCTCAACTTCTATCTCTCACTTGATATTCAAACCACTATAACTTTTGATTTAGAGCTCCGATTGTCGCACTGTTTGTGGCCACGCATTCACCGCGAAGAGCTCTACAAAACCCATACAATTAATCTTGAGGTAAGCCACGTCTTGATCTTCGAATTTCTAGCCTTGGTTTCGAGTTTTATGAGCAAAAATGTTGAGATTTTGGGCTCTTTGATGTTATAAGACCCAACTCTCTTGAAGGAGAAGGTTAATCTTGTCTCCTTGGACCTTGGGTGTGGTAAGATTCTCAATCCTAGTGTAATTTGTGGTTCTATGATGTTTGGATTTTGAGATGTTGTGTATGGGTGTGATGATTGTGGCTTAGGTTGTGTATATGTGAATATTGGAGCTTGATTGGTGATTTTGAAAAGCTTGAGAAAGGATTTGGTGGTGAAAAATCTGTTCTTGGAGGTGTTGAGACCTTGAGAGCTTGAGGAAAAGTGGTTTGGAAGTGCTCCAATTGAGCTTGGGAAATCGGCTAAGGTATGGTCTCGGTTTTTCGTATCTAATATGTAATGTGGTAGAAAATACTTAGGCTAGAGGCCCTAAGATAGGCATTGAATTGTTGATGTTGTGAATGGTTGAAATATATGATGTGGTAATATATGTGATGATGATTATTGATGCCTTAATGGTATGATGTAATGAGGAATATGCATGTTGTGATATATGCTTGATGGTTGATTATGGTTGAATTGTGGGCGGAACCATGTTGATGGTGAGTATGATATTGATTGTGTAAAATGATGATTTATTAGAATTGGTGTTGTTGAAAATTGGCATGAGGAAGAGTATATGATATATCAATGTGTTTGGGTTTGAGCCACTTGGGTGAAGTGGGTTAAAATGATGGGATAGTGCTTTTGTAAATTGTGGTAATGTGTCAATGTGTGAGTTGAGGAGGCTTGATGTTGAATTTGATATATTTTGATTGATTTCAAAGAAAAGGGATGAAATTGGCATGTTTTGATTGATTTTTAAAAGAGTTGAAAATGGCTTGTTTTGCAAATGGCACTTTGTGGTTTTGTATGAAAAACATGGTTTTTGGGCATACTTTGACGGGACATAACTTGAACTACGGATCTCTGTTTTGTGCCAAATCTATTTAGAAATGAAACTGGATCCGGGATGTCCATGCCATTCGAAGAACGGGTGAAAAACGATTTAAAATGAGAAAGTTATGTCCGTTGGAAGATTGGGGTTTGAATTTGTGAATTCTGCAACTTTTAACTTAGAAAATTTTTAGCAGAATGACCCCTCGCGGGTAAGCGCATTTGGCGCGTACGCGCCGTTCTTTCAGAAAATGCCATCCACGCGTGCGCGTGGTGTGCGCGGGCGCGCCGATGTGCTGCACCCAATGCCCAGCCATTTTTCAGAGAGTTGTGCCAAAGTTGTGCCAGTTTTGTGCCTGGGGCACGAGAGCACCCACGCGTACGCGTGGCTGACACGTGCACGTCTCTTGGGTATTTTTCAATCCACGCGTTAGCGTGCATGACGTATACGTGTCGATGAGTTTTGTGGCCATCCACGCGTGCGCATGGAGTGCGCGTACGCAGGGCCCTGTTTTCATCCCAAAGTTGATTTTCGAGTTTTAAAAGCCAAATCTCATACTTCTAAGCCTCCGATCTCACCACTTATGTCTTAAATCATTATGATATGTCTAGCTATGAGAAAAAGAAGCTAGAGAATGTGGTAACTTGCGAGTGAAGCAAGGAAAAAATGAATGATCAATGAGGATCAAAGATGATTATGTGAGATGCGGAGGATGGTGGTGGAAGTGCTTGTTATGCCATGGGCCGAAGGGCCGTAATTGTTAATGAATTGGCTGGTTATGAATTTAACCGTGAGCCAGATGGCTAGATTATTGCCGTGTTACGACGGAGCCATGATTATGGCTAAGTATAAATGTATATATGCTGTTGAATGAATTGTGAATGTTGCACTTCCACTGTTGGAGATGAGAGTTTCCCTGGAAGGAAGCAGTGGCTAGCCACCACGTGCTCCAGGTTGAGACTCGAACCTCTTTTGACCCTATGTCGTAAGCGAGTATGCTTGTGTTTTCTCTCTGGTTGTAAGGGTGACAGGGCACCGATACCCTCTAATGGCGACAGGGCGCATATACCCTCTAATGGCGACAGAGCGCAGATACCCTCTAATGATAATAATGCGCAACAGAGAGACTGTGTCCGGGTTAACTACCGGACATGTCGGGTTGGCTTGGTAACTGACAGATGATATCATCAGCCATTAGGGATAGGCATTCATCATATGCATACTATGTGAATTGATTGAGATTGCCTATTTGACTGCATATTACTTGCTATTTGTCTAAATGCCTTATTTGTTCCTATTTGTATATCTCTTGTCTGATATAAATGTGTTTGCTATATTTTATACTCCTGCTGGTAGTTGGGAGGTCTGAAGGAATTGGAAAGGGAAGTATTAGTTAGACTGAAGAATCTTTAGTCAGATGCCCTTTTATGGTTTAG
>NC_029772.3:20780187-20818479 GCF_000817695.3 Arachis duranensis | reverse complement strand
ACTGAGGCATGCTGGAGACTTCTAGATTTGCGAAGATCCTTTGTTCTCGGGACTATGTTTTGGGTTATATGTTTTGCTTAGATACTTTTATCTCCATTAAATAATACAAACTGTGATGACTCCTCTTATAGGAGATTTTGGAGAATATGTTCTCAGTTTTGTGTCCCTTTGGGTTTTCCTTGGGGTTTTTCTTATTTTATCATATGTATATATATGCTATGTTCGGACCGGTTATCTTCGCAGCCGGATTTTGAGTCTTGATATTCCTGTTTTTGACACTTCTTTGTATATATAAGTTCAACTCTATTTCGATCAGTAATGGGAGGTTCGCAATATGTGACAATCACAAGATCAGATATTTCATTTTCAGTAAACAAATTGAGTCGATACATGACAAATCCTGGTCAAGAGCACTAGCTAGCACTGAAAAGAGTGCTTCGATACTTAGCAGATTTGTCTGATCTTACATTACAATTTCACAAAACTAGTGATCCTCGTTTAACAGCATTTTCAGACTCAGATTAGACAACAGATCTAGATGATCGTACGTCTATTTTTGGATATTTTGTATATTTTGGATCAAATCTTGTCTCATGGAAGTGTTCAAAGCAACTGGTTGTGAGCAAAAGTTCCACTGAAACTGAATTTAAGGCATTGTGGTTGCCATATTTGCTGAGTTAATATGGATCCAGACTTTATTAAGAGAATTGAAACAGTCCTGCAATATCTTACCTACAATTTTTTGTGATAATATGTCTTCAATGCTCCTAGCCTATAATCCTATTTTGCATGAAAGGATCAAAGCATTTTAAAATTAATTTGTATTTTGTAAGGAATAGAGTCATGCAAGATTTAATAGTAGTGACTTATATTCTTGGTTCTGAACAAGTAGCAGACATCATTATAAAGTCTTTTTTTTTAAGCTCTTTTCGACAAATTTCGAAGCAAACTCAGATTAACATTAAAATCTTCCTAAGTTTGTGGAAACTATTAGACTAGTATAAGAAAGTTAGTTATTTGTTGTAACTAACTTTATTAATAATTTGTTGTAATTAATATGTTGTAACATCTATATATACTATAGCTGTAATATGAATTTAGTTAATCAATGTTAATTCACCTCTTTCACTATCTTACTTTATTTCTATTCTCTGTATTCTTCTACCGTGAGTACTCTAATTTTCAATTAATTTTTTCTTCTTGAAATCTATTATGTGGTATCAAGAGTAGTAAAGATCTACGTCTAGTATTAAAATTCACTTCTTCTTTTCATTCTATTTTTTTTTATATATTGAAATGGTTAATGCACTTTAATCCTAAAATACTTAAAAAAATTTTATTACGATATTAAATAACATAAAAAAAATGAACAATTAAAAAAAATAAAAATATTTGTACATATAGCATACTGTTTTGACACTCCCTGGTGATATCAAACATTCCTTATTCATTGATTGTTCGGGATTGAGGAAGTCTTAGGTTTTGTTTATTTGTTGGGGCTGAATGACCCCTTTGTTTCAACCGAAAAAAGAAAAAAGTTGTTTGCCAAATAACTATAACATCCTTTGGTTAACATTTTGTTAGGTAGATAATAGTTTTTTTAAATAATATGAACAATAAATTCTAGAATTGATCTAATAAAATAAAAAAATATTTTATTTCAAATTATCTCTAAATTTTAATAATTATCCATGAGTAAATAAAAAAAATAATCATCTAAATAAAAATAATTAACATAATCATTTACATACCTATTAAATTGAACATTTGATATATTCATTCACATTATTTAATATTTTTATTATTATTCTAAACTTTTCTTTTGGTTAATTACAAGAGAAGTTTGTTACGGTAGTTATATCACATTATTGATCCACTTAAAAAGTCAAACGCACAGAGTTGACTCTACGCGTTGTTCTGTTCCCGAATCTCCTAAAAATTGGTCACCATAGTCATGTGCTGCAAATTCACCAGAGACGGACACCTTTTATTAAACTAAGAAATTGGATCTTGCACCGATACTTTAATAAGTGATTTTCAGTTTTTTTACTTCTTTTTTTTTAAAAAATTAACTTTTAGCCTATTTTTTTCCCTTAGTACTAGTTAATTCAAATAGAATAATTAATAAAATAAACGAGTGCTTAATGTGAACATATAAGTATCAAGGGCAATGAGCACATTCTAACATTTCAGGATAACCAAATTTATAAATTAAGGTTTAGTTTAATTTTTATTAATGATTGAAAGTCAATTTTTATTTAGCTATTTGAGCTCTCTATATATAAGTGCATGCACACAAAAAGGGAAAAATATAATAAAAGAAAAAAGAGAAAGAAACAAAATAATAGAATTGAACTCCCAAATGTAGAATTTAATTTGATCCATGGGTTGATCTCCGGACATTGGAAGGGGAAAATGCTTCAAACGCCAAGAAGAAAATGCGTGGGCCGACTGGCTGGCTAAATTTAGTCCAAGGCAATATGGCTTCGTTTTAAATTTTTAATTTTTATTGATAAACCTAAGGATCCAGGTTTGGAGTCGTTGCTGTTGCAGGATGTGAGATTGGTGAAAAGTCCTGCGATATTGATTTTGTCTTCTCCCTCTGGGCGTTGGCCCTGTAGTTGAACCCAAAAAAAAGTGTGTCGCACGGAGAGAAAGACTGTTACATAAGCCCAATCTTTTTTTTTTTCTTGAAAGAATTTTGCTAAGAGCACTTCATAATAACCTTGAAAGAATTTTATGGATTATCCCGAAAAAGAAGAGAGTTTTACAGATAAACATCAAACTTAAGTTGGGAAGGCATGCTACGTTTGTTTTTTTTTGGTTAAATTCTTTTTACTATATTGTTATTAATATTAATTATGTTTGGTATACACTTTAATTAACTATTAAAATCTATTACTAATATAAAATATATATTAAAATATAAAATACACATTGTTTTACTTGAAACTAGGTTATTTTTTGCCTGAACGTGAGGTCTAGACTCCTTTTGAAATAGCATCCAACTTCCATCAATATCGGGGTACCGCGTCCAAGTTCCTTGTAAGGAGGTAGGGTGATACTAGTAAGCGATTCTGATGCTTAAGTTAGCAAAAGTTTTAGGTAGGTTTTTAGTAGATTAGGTTCTGAATATACCTAAGGGTGTCAGTGTATTTATAATAGAATAGATAACCACCTTTTACAGTAGTTCCATCTTTAATGGTAGATGACCATTCCCTTTTTTTAGAAAAGTTGTTGAGATCTCTCTTCTAAATGAGTGGGAGATATTTTAAGAGTCGGTTACTTATTCTAAGAAGTAGGATCAGACTCTTGTTGTAGTGTCTGACCTCTATAAGATAGGGTAGGTGTGGACCAAGTCTAATTCCTTAATTGGGACTTATTCATTTTGGGCTAGCATTCTTGGGCCAGAGTATGAATAGTGTCCCTTTTTGAGTTCGAATTTCTTGAGGTCGGATTCGAGCATTTGTAGATTAGACTGATCTCTTGTGTGTTAGCACATCATATCGGGCACATCACCTTTCTAGGGGCTAGTTCGGGTACTCGGCGTGTTTTTAAGAACTTTAGGTGTCACGTCTTTTCGCAGTCCTTTGTACGTTACTCTACGGTTACTTTAGTAACCGTGTACGTCATAAATGATGAGGCATGAAATTACTCCTTTACCTCTAGTATCTTATAAATATCCAAACTCTTTCTCTTTCTTCTTTTTTGCTTCTTCTTCTGAATCAATTCATCTTCATTTTCTCTCAAAAGTTTTTCATAACCCCTTTTTCATTTCAAGATTTCTCTATTTTGAATTTCTGTTTGGGAGTTTTTGTTCATTTGTTGAAGGTTTTTGGATCATACGTGTCTTGCTGTTTGCATATTCATCGTTTCTCACTCCTCCTCTTCAAGGTTAGTCTTTTTATTTTTCTGAAAACTTATTTTGTTGAGAATGAGATTCTTATAGTACTGTCTGTTGATGTTTGTGAAAAAATGGTTTCTTATGAATGTTCTTCATAATCATTTCGGCAATTCTGCATTCGTTGCTGTAATTTGTGTATTTGAATGTGGGAGAATCGATATATGTTGTCCCAAATGGTGTTGTTTCGCCTTTGTGAAAAACGACACCACTTTTATCTTTGCAATGTATTTTGTCTTCTTGATTCGTAAGAGAGATTAAAAAACCATGTCCATCTTCTACCTTGTTGAAGATGGTCCGACCTCTTACGGACTTGTTTGAACATTTGTGTTGATGTGCCCGTATTTACGACTTGTTGTGATAATTTTTTTGTTGTATTTGTAGGTATAACTTTATGTCTCGTTCAGTAATTCTCAATATGTCGTCTAAAGTACGGTCCAACCTAGATTGGGTAGATATAATTATTCTTTCTGCTGTCCCTGTTATTGTTAATGAATATGCTGAGACCTTTCGTAGGAAACATAGGTTGTGTATAAATCAGAAAAATCAGAGTAAGTATAAAATTGTAGTTGCCGATCTCGAGGAAAGGGTTTGTTTTTCCCGACTTGATAACTCGGAACGCCATTTTATATATGTGTATGATTTCTTTTTTACAAAGTTGGGGGTTAGCCTTCCTTTTTCTGATTTTAAGTCCGAGATTCTTAGACTCTATAAAGTTGCCCCTTCTCAGCTACATCCCATTTCTTGAAATTTTCTGAAAATTTACTAGCCTTTCTACCATGAACTCGACCTCCCCCTTTGTTCGATAGCTTTCTTTTACCTCTTCCAACTTACCAAATCCTTTAGTTCTAAGAAGCAGGGCTGGATCTCCTTCCGAACTATTCAAGGGAGGAAAGTCTTTGCTATTTTTGATGATCATTTCCATGATTTCAAAAGGTACGTCTATAAAATTTAATCTATTGAGTGTGTCCGACCTTTCTTTTTGAATGAGAGGGATAAAGCCCTTTTTTACTCGGAGGAGTCCCCCATAGTTATTAAGTACAAATGGTGCACAAAACTGGCTCCGTAGAATTTGCACAGATAGACTGACAAGTATACTGGGTCTTCCAAGTAATACCTCAGGTGAGTGAGGGTCAATCCTACGGAGATTGTTGATTTGAGCAAGTAGTGGATACCTTGCAGATCTTAATTAGGCAGATAGAAATTATAGTTTGTCACAGAAAAAGCATAAAACAAAATAAATAAATAAAAGTTACTAGAAAGATGGAAATTCAATGGTATGAGAACGGTTGAGGCTTCGGAGATGCTTTATCTTTTCGGATTGACCTTTCTTACTGTCTTCTTCAATAACCTTCTGATTCCTTTAATGGCAGCTGTAAGTGATTAACTCATGTCCTCTCCTCAAGTTAACCTCCTCTACTGCAGCAATCCACCACGTTGAGATGACTCATGTCCTCTCATCAAGCCACCTTTAGATTTCTCACTGTAGCAGAAGATGAAGCTCTAAGCAATCCACTTCCTTTTACGATCCTACTCAGGTGCCACAGACAAGGCAGATCTTCTGGATCAGAGAGTGCTACTTCTCTGACTCTAGCCTAGCACCATAGAGACCTCAGGCACCCATAGTCAACGGGATTTCATGTCACATATCCAAAGTTGCTCAGATGCTCTATTAGAATCCGCAATGCAATCTCTAGATTTAGTTCAACGCTATCCGGGTTAGGAATCGCATGAAACCTATGTAGAACAAGGGTGATTGTAACGGGTCACCCTCAATTCATAAGATGAAGAACAAGGTTGTATAAGAGAATAGAATCAGACATATAGAATTATAACAATAATATTATTGATCCATGAAACTCAGCAGAGCTCCTAACCTTAGCCTTAGGAGGTTAGTGACTCATGCTGATAGAAAATACAATGGAAACATAAAAGTGGGCAAGAGTAAAAAGGTCCTTAACAATAGTGATCTTTGTTCTATATATATATTAGTCTAGTAACTAAGGATTATAGAAAATAAGATAAACTAGTCTTGTAAGTGCGAAAATCCACTTCTGAGGCCCACTTGGTGAGTGTTTGGGCTGAGATTGAGTGTTTCTCACGAGCTAGTACCCCTTAGGAGTGCTGAACGCTGGCTAGGGTCTCCATTCTGGGCGTTGGACGCCAGCTGCTCCCCTGTGGGTGCTGGACGCCAGGAATGGGGCTGGTGGCTGGCGTTGAACGCCAGTTTTGGGCCTTCATTTCTAAAGCAAATTATGAACTATTATATATTTCTGGAAAGTCCTGGATGTTAGCTTTTCATATCCGTTGAGAGCGCTCTATTTGGACTTCTGTAGAACTAGAAATGCTCTTTCAAGTGCACGGAGGTCAGATCCTGACAGCATCTGCAGTGCTTTCTCTGTCTCTGAATCAGACTTTTGCTCAAGCTCCTCAATTTCAGCCATAAAATACCTGAAATCACCATAAAACACACAAAATCAAAGTAGAATATGAAAATGTGAATTTTGCACTAAAATCTATGAAAATATAATAAAACTTAAAGAAAATATAACAAAAACTATATGAAAATAATGCCAAAAAGTGTATAAAATATTTGCTCATCAACAACCTAGATGATTTGGACGAGGTAGAAGAGTGTGTAGTTGCCTTGTTCCAAGAGTGTTGTGGCCGAACTTCCAATCTTGACACTAAGAATTTCCTACTAAGAAAGCCAAGCCATGTCCATTTTGAGCTAGGTAATATTCTTTTATATTTTGTAGATATTTTTTTTAATTATTTTGTATGATGATGCAATCTGACTTTGATGTCTTGCAGAAAAGATGACTAGTAAGGAGGCCGCCCTGAAAACTCTTCATATGGCTAAAAAAGATTTAGGTGCTTCTGCATCGATTAAGGTCATTTTTTATCCGACTTTTCCTCTTCTCACTCCTCCTGCTGACTCTGGTATTTAGACAAGTCCCCTTGAGCCTCTTTTTCCCGAACTGAAACTTAAAAAAACGTAAGACTTTCGAATTGAAAAGTGTTTATGAGAAAGGCTTTGATGCTATGGCATTTTCTGAGAAACACATCATTTCCAATAGTTTTATAATTATGGACAATGTTTCGATAAAAAATTACCTTCAAGTCTTGGCCCGGGGTGGGATAAGGACAGCGGGAGTGTGCTTTGCCTTACTGAGGCTGCTTAAGAAGACTCCTATTGGTGCTACTCAGCGATCTTTGTCCGATCTGAAAGCTGAGATAGCATCTTTGCGGGAGACCAAGTTGGAGCTGAAAAAGGAGAAGGATGTTCTTATGTCCGACCTTGCTAAAACTTGGGAGAGGGTGAAGCAATCTAAAGTCACTAGTACCATGGCGGAAGGTTTGTAGAAGAAGGCTTAGGAGAGTTATACCCGAGTTTTCGGGGAGAAGATGGACTTGGTAGATGAAGTCGCCAAGTCAAGGGAAAGATATGCTGATCTAAAGGAAACTATCTACCAGGGGGTGGATGAGCTGGTTAAAAACTTGAAGGCACATTTTCGAGTTGTAGCTCCTAGGGTGCACCTCTCCCTCATTAATCCCAACATGGTCGTGATTGATGAGAAAATCATCCTTCCTCTTGAAGATGAGGAAGATACTCCTATACCTGAACCAAAGACTTCGGAGGTCTGAGTTGAGGGAGCTTCCCAGAGCTTTCCAACTCGAATGGAGGACGAGCCCCTCTTGAATTAACTTGACAAGACTCGCTTGACTTCTTCAGCCTAACATGAAGAGACCTCTAACATGGCTTCTGGTGAGTAGGATTTTCCTCTTTAATTTGATTTTCAAAATATTTGATGGTTCGACTTGTGGATCTTTGTGAATAATTTACCTTGTAATAGCTGTAGTTTGAAAATTTTTTCCTTTTATTTTGCTATTTTTAAAACTTTTTCTACTATTTTGATTTGTGGTAGTCTTTAAATGAATGAATGTCCTCTAACATCCTTTCTTGTAGCATAGCTGTTTTTGTAGTTCTGTAACTTAGTAAATATTTTGATAAGTTACTTTGGTGATTCTCTTTCGAAACTGACTTGGACGAGTTTTTACGAGATCAAATATTTTGTTTTTGGGGCGTCGGCCGATGTAGGTCGGACACTTGATTCAACCATCTTTTTCAAGTTGAGACTATATATTCCCCTTAGTCGGGGAATTTATTTAGTTAAATACCGACTTTTAAGTTGTCGATTTCATCAAGTTACTTCTGTGAATTGTTTTAGGCTTAACTCTTTCACTAACTTTTTAAAGTAGTTTAATGAGGTCAGACCACGATCTGCTTATATAACTTCTTACACTAATTTGGACCTCGTCGCTTCATCTTGCCAACCAACTAGGTCGAGCAATAATTTTGCGCTTTTTCGAGCTTAAATTAGTGCATGTTAGTAGAACAAATAATGGAATAATTTTATTATCATTCATGAAAAAATGATGTACATAAGCTATCCTGCTACTAAGAGTTTTTCGAATATTAACTTCTATCCCTTGCTATGGTGCCTCGTTAAAACCCCTTCAAAAAACCCTTTTTCAAGAAAAAAACTGATTAAATAATGAAAATGAGTACACTAGGGAGCAAGGTGCGCTTTCTAGCTGTAGTATCTTTTCAAGTTACATGCGTGCCCCGACCATGGGAGCTCGTTTTACTATAGGTCGGATACTTTAATCTTGTAAGGTCCTTTCTAGTTTGCAACCAACTTTCCTTCGCCCAACTTCTGTATTCATATGTCATTTTGGATTAGTATGAGGTCATTTGTGGCAAAACTTCTTTTGATGACTTTTTTGTTGTACCTTAAGGTCATTCTTTGCTTTAATGCTTCCTCCTTTGTCCGAGCTTATTCTCGGACTATTGGGAGGAAATCGAGTTCCTTCCTTTGAGCTCAGACATTTCCTGCGTCGTCGTAGAATCTAACCCTTGGTAATTCTTTGTTGATCTCTATGGGAATCAAGGCTTCTATGTCATAGGCAAGTTGGAAAGGAGATTCAGTTGTTGAGTGGGGAGTTGTCTGGTATGCCCACGAGACTTGGGTGAGCTCCTCGGCCCACGCACCCTTTGCGTCTTTTAGTCAGTACTTGAGTCCAGCCAATATGACTTTATTAGTAGCTTTTGCTTGTCCGTTGGCTTGGGGTTGCTCTACCAATATGAATCGGTGCTTGATTTTAAGGCTTGCCACTAACCTTTTGAATGCTGAGTCGGTAAATTGAGTTCCATTGTCTGTAGTAATGGAGTGTGAAACTTTAAACTAGGTAACAATATTGTTATAGAGAAACTTCTGAATTCTTTGGACCATGATAGTAGCCAGGTGCTCTACCTCAATCCACTTAGTAAAGTATTCAATCCCAAGTGTTAGGTATTTTACTTGTCCGGGTAATAGAGAAAACGGTCCGAGTAGATCCATACCCTATTTTGCAAATGGCCAAGGTGAAATGACGCTAATGAGTTCTTTTGGAGGTGCCACATAAAAGTTAGCATCACTTTGGCAAGGCGAATATTTTTTTTTACGAAGTTGGATACCTCTTTTTGTAAGGTCGGCTAAGAGAAACCAGCTTGGATCACTTTTTTAGCTAATGACCATGCTCCTAGGTGATTTCCGCAGATACCATTGTGGTTTTCCTCTGGGACCTCACTAGTCTTGTAGGTCGGGATAAACTTTAGTAAGGGTGTAAATACTCCCCTTCTACAGAGGACGTTGTAAACTAAGACGAATTTATGTGCTTCCTTTATGAGCCTCCTTACTTCCCTTTCTTGCTTGGGGACAATATCGAATTTGAGATATTTGATAATAGGGGCCATCCAACCTAAATTTAGATTGGAGATAGTTCATGTGCCCGACTTGTCAAATTCCTTGGTTACTGATGATGTGTGGATAGTTTCCTGGATCAAACTCCTTGTTGCCTCCTGGCTTGGTACTGGCCAGTTTAGAGTGGGAATCAACTCGGGCATTGGACTCCTGAGTTATATGTTGGAACTCTACTTCTTAGAATTGAGCTACTTGTTCCCATGTTTCTTCCAAGTACTTCTTCATGTTGTGATCTTTAGCTTGGTAAGCCCCATTTATTTGAGGATTTATTATTTGAGAGTTATTAAAGACTATTAATTTTGCTGCCCCGACTTCTGATAAGTGAATATCTTATACCTTTTTTTCATAGCATTTTCATAGTCTTTTTGTTATATTTTATTAAGTTTAAGTATGTTTTAGTGCAAAATTCACCTTTTGGATGCTACTTTTTATAATTTTAGGGAGTTTTTAGGCGTTTTTGGCAAGATCATGTTCAAAGATGAAGAAAGGATAGCAGATGCTGTCAAATCCTGACCTCCGTGCATTCCAACGAGTATATCTTGAGCTATAGAGGTCCAATTGGCACGATCTCAATAGAGTTGGAAAGCTAACTTCCATAGTTTTCCAGCAATATATAATAGTCTATACTTCTTTTCTAGAATGATTGCCAACACTGGTGTTGAACGTCCAGATCTAGAGTTTAACGCCCAAGAAAGACTAGCCTCCAGCATTGAATGCCCAAGACTGGCATTCAACACCACCCAGGGAGCAAGGGAACAACACGCTCACCCCCTAATGGGCATTCAACACCAAGAAGCCTATGTTGAACGCTAGGCATACGAAGCAATCACCAAAGTAGGCCCAAAGTAGATTTTAGCACTCCTTAGCTTATCTAGTCTTCTCTTTGTAACTTTTAAATTAAAATTAACATCTTTTAGGGTTAGCATCTCCTATTTAAAGAGGATATCACTTAAAAGGGGAATTGAATCATTCAAACACTGAACAATATTTTCGTTTTCTCTGTAAAGTATGAGTAACTAACCCTCCTGGTTAAGGTTAGGAGCTCTGCTTATCTTTATGGATTAATATCATTGCTATTCTATTTTAATATATGTTTGATTCAGCTCTACGGTTTGTTTTCGTTCTTCATTCAAATGAGACTGGGTATGTCCCTTTTTCTACATGAGTTCTTGTGATATTGGGAAAAGGTCACCTGAGCTACAACTTGAAAACATTCCTCCTAAATTAACAAGTTATCTGGGCTAATTGAGGATATGTGACATATAATCTAGTTAGTTATGAGTAATTGAGATTTTTGTGGCGCTAAACTAGTTTTCTGAACTTCACCCTCTGATATAGAATATTCGACCTTGTCTGTGGTATTTTGAGTAGGATTGAGGGAGATTAATTCACTGAACGGACAGGTTTTAATCACTTACAGTTTGCCATAGAATGAATCATTCATTGTTAAAATAGTTGGTAAGAAGTATTAATCCGGAAGGGTAAACATCTCCGAGACCTTATCTCTTCTCTCATTATCATTTTCTTTACTACTTTCCTTATTATTGTTTTATGCGAATTCAATAAACAACCACTCCTTTTCTATTTGCCTGACTAAATCCAGCAAGATAGCTATTGCTTGCTCAATCCAACAATCCTTGTGGGATCGACCCTCACTCACCTGAAGTATTACTTGGACGACCCGTGCACTTGCCGATGAAGTTGTGCGAGATTCAATTTTGCACACCAAATTTTTGGGGCCGTTACCAGAGATTGTTCGAGATTGACAACTACCGGTTGTCTCGTTGCTTAGATCAGGTACTGTTTACTATTTTTTCTTTTAATTGTGTTTTTTGTTAAAGTTTTCGAACATTCTTTGTTTCTTTTCTTAAAATTTTTTTGAAAATTCATCTTAATCATCTTTCTCTCTTTTTCAAACTTTGTTTCAATTTTTAAGTTTGGTGTCCTTTGGTTTAGGTTGATTTTTTATTTCCTATTTTTCGAAAACGGTTCTTGTTTACTTTCTTTTTGTTCGAATCTTTTTGAGTTATTTTCTCTTGTTTGATTTCAAAATTTTTAAGTTTGGTGTATTTTAGTGTTTCTCTTTCTATTTTTTTCGAAATTATTGTTAATTGAACTCAAAATTTTTAAGTTTGGTGACCTTTTAGTGTTTTTCTTTTCTTTTCAATTTTCAAAAAAAAAAACAAAAACTTTCTATTAAAATTTTCGAAAATTTTGCCTCCTTTTGTTATCTTGGTTTAAAAATTTTAAGTTTGGTATCCCGTTAGTAATCTTGTTGTTTAACTTTAATTTTCTTGTTTATCTTTTCTTCTTTGATCTTTATCATATCTTTTTCTTTAATTTTCAAAATTTTGTTATCTTATCTTCATTTTAAATTCAAATTTTAAAGGTTTAAGTCTTTCTTTCTTTTAGTTTTGAATTTCAAAATTTTTCTTTAATCTTTTATCTTTAAAATTTTCGAAAATCTTCAACAACTTTTCTATCTTTATTTTTTTATTCTTTTTAATTAATTGTTTGAGTTATCTTATTTTGTTTTTAAGTTTTCTTTAGTCCTTTTTTCTTTCAAATTTTAATTTCAAAATCTTTTCAAACTTTATCGTGTTTTAATTTTAAAAGTTTCATGTCTCTTTGGCTCTTCTTTTTTTCTTTGTTTGACAATCTTTAAATTCTTTCTCTTTCTTTATTTTCGAAAATTCTTTAAACTGAAGACACCTTTATTTTTGAATTTTCTTTTTACTTCATCTCATTTGATATCTTTATTAGAATTTCTCACAGGGAGCCCTCTATACTCTGACATCGAGACTCTCTTCTTTTTCTTTTCTTTGTTTGTTTCTTCTTGTTTATGAGTAGGAACAGGGATAAGGATCCCCTTCTTGATCCTGTCCCTGAACCTGAGAAGACCTTAAGAAAGCGTTTGCAACAAGCCCAAGCTAGCAGAGCCGTAAGGAACCTCACAGACTCTCTACAGCAAGAAGCTACAGATACAACCATGGCATCCAATCCAGACAATGGAGGAGATGCAAAAAATGTTCTTGGCTCTTATACTGCACCCACATCTGATTATATGGACGCAGTATCTCTATACCTGCCATTGGTACCAACAACTTTGAGCTTAAGCCTCAACTGGTCACTCTGATGTAGCAGAACTGCCAGTTTCATGGACTCCCACAGGAGGATCCCAATAAATTCATCTCTGATTTTCTGCAGATCTGTGATACTGTCAAGACCAATGGAGTAAATCCAGAGGTTTACAAGCTCATGCTCTATCCCTTTGCTGTAAGGGACAGAGCAAGGCTATGGCTGGATTCTCAGCCCAAGAAGAGCTTGGACACTTGGGAGAAGGTAGTCAATGGATTTTTGACCAAGTTCTTTCCACCTTAGAAGGTGAGAAAGCTTAGGTTGAAAGTCCTGACTTTCAGACAGAAAGAGGAAGAGTCCCTCTATAAATCTTGAGAGATGTACAAGCAGCTGATTAGAAGATGCTCTCCTGACATGATCTCAGAGTGGACCATATTAAAGATCTTCCATGATGGCCTCTCTGAAATATCCAAGATGTCATTGGACCACTCTACTGGTGGCTCACTCCACGTGAAGAAGACGCCTGAGGAGGCATAAGAACTCATAGACATGGTTTCCAATAACTAGTATATGTACACTTCTGAGAGGAACTCCGTGAACATTGGGGCTGTTCAGAAGAAAGGAGTCATAGAAGTGGACACATTGGACACCATCTTGGCTCAGAACAAACTCATGTCCCAGCAGATCAACATGATCTCCCAGCACTTGAGTGGAGTGCAGAGCTCAGCTGCCAACTCTCAAGAGGCAGCCTACGAGGGAGACGCTGATGATAGTGCATGGACCACAATGGAAGAGGTGAACTTCATGGGAAACTCCTCCAGAAACTCTAATAACAATTCCTATTCGAATACTTTCAAACAGGGATGGAGAAATCACCCCAACTTTGGGTGGAAAGATCAGCAGAGGCCTCAACAAGGCTTCAACAACAATCAGGGTGGAACGAACCAGAACAGGTTCAACAATAGACCGTTCTAACCCTCTCAGTAGTAGATGGAGACTTCTACACAGAGCCTCTCTGACCTGGCTAACACAGTCTCTAACCTCTCCAAGACCACTCATAGTTTCATGGCAGAAACTAGGTCATCCATTCAAAACTTGGAGATACAAGTAGGTCAGATGAGCAAGAGGATACCCGAGACTCCCTCCAACACTCTTCCAAGTAACACTAAGGTGAATCTAATGGAAGAATGCAAGACCCTCACTATGGAAATTGAGGCTGAACCCAAGGAGAAAAATGCTGCTGAGGAACTCAAGGAGAACAAGGCTCAGGAGGAACCTGGGAGCGTGCCTGTATATGCTCCAATGGAGATAAAGGAACCCTAAAGAACAACCCTCTCCAAACTTGCAAGAGGAACTTGATGATGAGCAACTAGCTCAGTTTTTGGCAGTTCTCAAGAAACTACAAGTTAATATAGCCTTATACCCTTTTCATAGCCTTTTCATAGTGTTTTTAGTTATATTTTATTAAGTTTTAGTATGTTTTAGTGCAAAATTTATCTTTTGGATGCTACTTTGAATTTTTGTTTTTTTCTATGCTTTTAGGGGATTTTTGGGCATTTTTTGGCAAGATCCTATTCAGAGACGAAGAAAGGATAGCAGATGCTGTCAAATCCTGACCTCCGTGCATTCCAACGAGCATATCTTGAGCTACAGAGGTCCAATTGGCGTGGTCTCAACAGTGTTGAAAGCTAACTTCCAGAGCTTTCCAGCAATATATAATAATATATACTTCTCTTCCAGAATGATTGCCAAAACTGGCATTGATCATCCATATTTGGAGTTCAACGTCCAAGGACCAGCCTCCAGCGTTGAACACCCAAGACTGGTGTTCAATGCCACCCAGGGAGCAAGGGAACATCACGCTCACCCCCCTAATGGTTGTTCAATGCCAAGAAGCCCAAGTTGAACGCCAGGCATACGAAGCAATCACCAAAGTGGGCCTAAATTGGATTTTAGCACTCCTTAGCTTATCTGGTCTTCTCTTTGTAACTTTTAAATTAAAATTAACATCTTTTAGGGTTAGCATCTTGTATTTAAAAAGGAGATCACTTAGAACGGGGGGAATGGAATCATTTGAATATTGAACATTATTTTCGTTTTCTCTGCAAAGTATGAGCAACTAAACCTCCTGGTTAATGATAAACCGTTATTTTATGGTTTATCTTGTGCTGAATTGAGTGGGTTTTACCAATCTTTCATACACTTATTCACACAAAATGCATGGTTTTACATTTTCCTTCCCAAATTGATGCTATGATTGAAAACATGCTTCTTTGGCCTTAAATTTGCTATTCTTAATCCTCTCTTATTTCCATTTGATGTCGTGATATATGTCTTAAGTGTTTATAGGGATTACAGGACATGAATGGCTTAGAGGATGGAAAAGAAACATGCAAAAGAGGAAGAAACACAAATAATTAAATATTTCATGGGCGAGCAGTGACGCGCACGCGTGGAGCGACGCGTACGCGTGGCCAGGAGAAAGTTTATCGACGCGCACGTGTGGAGCAACGCGTACGCGTGACTGGAAGATTGCGCATCGATGCATACACGTGGATGACGCGTATGCGTGGCAGGCCGTCACGTGCTGCAGATATTAGAATTTGCTAAGGCGATTTCTGGGCCCCTTCTTGACCCAGTTTCAAGCGCAAAAGTCCAAATTAGAGGCAAGGGTGTAGCTGAGACTTGGACACATCTTTCATTCATACTTAGTTTTTTAGTTTTGAGTGGGAAATTCTAGAAAAAACACTACTTCTCCTAGGGTTCTTAGTCTTTTCTTAATTTTTGCTTTTGGATTGGATTTGGAGAAAGTTGCTACTACCTTCAATTGAAGTTTTCATCATTCTAGTTTGCCTTCCTATCACTTACTCTCTTATTTTCCATTTAGTTATTTGAGTTCATGTTTGGATTTTGTGAATTTTGAAAGTATTAACGCAATGAATCATTTTCATGTTTAAATCCATTACTTGTTGAACTTCTTTTAATTAATTATCAGTATCAACTTTAATTTTATTAATTTAGTTTCAATTACCATATTTTCTATCTACTCCCTTTATATGTTTGTGAAAATGGCATTCATGTCAATGGAGTAAAGTCCCAACTTGGCTTTGGAGTTGATTAATAGGAAACTCTTGAGTTGGAATACTCAAGTGTTATTAGGTAATTGAAAATTGCTACCAATTGGATTTTTACAAACTCTAATTCCTCCTTGGGAGGTGATTAGGACTTGTAAAGTGAAGTTGGTATTACCTACTTGACTTTCCTCTGTTAGTTAGAGGATAACTAAGTAGAAGCAACAACATTTTTACTATTACACTTGAGAAATTCAATGAGGATAGAAATTCTAATTGATCATCTCCTAGCCAAGTCTTTTTATTTTAAATACATAAGATCTCTTGTTAATTGCTCCTTGCTTAATTTTTAATTATTTACTTTTTTATTTTCAACTCTAAAAATTTCTCAAAAAATCTATGACCAATAGATTGCACTCTTTTGTCAACTCTTTGGGAGACGACCTGGGAATTCTACTCCCAATTAATTGATTCTAAATTGTGACAACCCCTTCTAAATTGATAAGTGAAATTTTCGTCGATTAAGAGTTGTACTCACAATGCTGCTTTTATTAAAATTTCTTAACCGGCATTTTTCTGCCCGTCAGTTAAGGTTAGGAGCTCTTCTTATCTCTATAGATTAATATCACTACTATTCTATTTTAATATATGTTTGATTCAGCTCTAAGATTTGTTTTTGTCCTTCATCCAAATGAGACTGGGTATGTCCCTTTTTCTACATGAGTTCTTGTGATACTGGGAAAAGATCATTTAAGCTACAGCTTGAAAACATTCCTCCTAAATTAACAAGTTATATGGGCTATCGAGAATATGTGACATATAATCCCTCTGATTTGGAAGATCCGACCTTGTCTGTGGCATTTTGAGTAGGATTGGGGGAGATTAATTCACTGAATTGACAGGTTATAATCGCTTATAATTTGCCATAGAATGAATTATTCATTGTTAAAATAGTTGGTAAGAAGTATTAATCTGGAAGGATAAACATCTCTGAGACCTTAACTGTTCTCTCTTTATCGTTTTCTTTACTGCTTTCCTTATTATTATTTTATGCGAATTCAACAAACAACCACTCTTTTTCTATTTGCCTGACTAAGTCTAGCAAGATAGCTATTGCTTGCTCAATCCAGCAATCCTCATGGGATCGACCCTCACTCACCTGAGGTATTACTTGGACGACTCGGTGCACTTGCTAGTGAAGTTGTGCGAGTTTTAATTTTGCACACCAGCTTCTTTGGCTAGCCTCAAGCTAGCAAACATGACCTCGTACTCTGCTTAATTATTGGAGGCTAAAAATTCAAATTTTAATGAAAGCTCTATTCGATTTTCTTCTTCATTCTCCAAAATGATTTCTGCCCCATTTCCAACTTTGCTGGATGATCCATCTACATATAAGTTCCAGGCTATAGAGTTCCCTTATGCTTCCGTGTATTCTGCCAAGAAGTCAGCCAGGTATTGAGATTTGATTGTCATTTAAGTTTCATATTTTAAGTCGAATTCAAATAGCTCTATTGTCAATTGTACCATCTGACCTACAATATCCGTCTTTTGAAGGATGTGCTTCATAGGTTGATTAGTTTGAACCTTTTATAGTATGGGCCTAGAAATAACGTTAGAGTCTTTTAGAGGTGAGGACAAAGGCATATGTGAACTTTTCTATCTTTTGTTAGTTTAGTTCGGCTCCTTGTAGGGACTTGCTAACAAAGTAAAGTGGTTGCTATCTGTTCTTGTCTTCTCGAATAAGAGAAAAAGTTATAGTCTTACTTGCAGCTGCTAAGTAAAGTATGGGTTCTTCTCCTTGAATAACTCAGGTGAGGATCGATGGCTGACTCCAGAAGTTTTTGAAATCTTGAAAAGCTTTATCACATTCCTGAGTCCATTCAAATTAACAACCTTTCCTATGTATTGAAAACAAGGGTAGAAACTTCAGAGCTGATCATGCTGAGAATTTGGACAAGGCTGCTAACCTTCCATTTAATTGTTGGACTTTTTTGAGGCATGTCGGGTTTTTCATCTCAAGTATTACTTTGCATTTATCCAAGATGGATTCGATGCCCTTTTGGGTGAGCATGAAGCCTAAGAACTTGCCGGCTTCAACTGTGAAGGTGTACCTTGAGAGATTTAGTCTCATCATGCGCTTTTTTATCGTGTTGAATACCTCAGCTAAGTCAGACAAAAAGATAACATCTTCTTTGGTTTTGACAAGTATGTCATCCACATATACTTCTATTAATTTTTCAAGGTGAGATAGAAACACCTTGTTCATCATCTATTGGTATGTGGCTCCAGTATTTTTCAAGGCAAAAGGCATCACCATATAACAATAGTTGGCTTTTGGAGTGATGAAAGAGGTCTTCTCTTAGTCCGGCTTGTACATCAGGATTTGGTTATGTCACAAATATGCATCCATAAAGTACAAGTATCGATATCCTAAAGCTGAATCTACCAAGGTATCAATGCTGAAAAGTGGGTATAGGTCTTTAGGACAAACTTTATTAAGCTCGGTATAATCAACACACATTCTCTATTTCCATTCCGTTTTTTCACGAGAACCACATTAGCTAACCACAAAGGGGATTCTACCTCCCTTATGAACCCAGCTTCTAATAAATCTTGGACCTGATCTTCAACGACTTGCGCTCTTTCGGAACCGAGCATTCGTCATTTTTGATGAATAGATCGTGAGCTTGGGTAACCGACGAGCTTGTGACTCATGAAGTCAGGGTGTATTCCAAGCATATCGGAGACCTTCCATGCAAAAAAAGTTAGAATTTTCTTATAAGAGTTTAATGAGATCTACGTTCAATTCTTTGTCCAGGTCTGCCCCTATGCTTGTTGTCTTTTCGGCTTGATCTCCGATTTGAACCTCTTCAGTCTTTCCACCAAGTTTTGGCCTCGGTTCTTCTCGTGATCGAATATCACCAAGTTTAATGGAGTTTACCTCTTTTTCCTTAATGCCTCAATGTAGGTTTAGGCTTTAATTATAACATTTTTGTGCTAACCTCTGATCTCCTCTTATGATAGCGATTCCCTATTAACATGGAAACCTCATGCAGAGGTGAGGAGTATGAAACAACCGCAGCAAGTCGGTTCAAGGTTGTCCGACCTATCAATGCATTGTAGGATGATGCTACACCAACCACAATGTAGCCTATACTTAAAGTTTTGGATTTCATACCTTTACCAAAAGTGGTATGCAATAGGATGAAGCTGAGAGGTCGGATTGGCATGTCTTCTAACCTGAAAAGAGTGTCGGGATACACTCTTAGCTCTTTCTCTTCTAACCCGAACTTGTCGAAGGCAGGTTTGAACAATATATCGGCCGAATTTCCTTGATCTATCAGGGTTCTGTAGAGGTTGGAGTTGGCGAGTATTGTTGTGATCACAATAGGATCGTCGTGGTCGGGGGGTCACTCCTTGAGAATCTTCTTTGGTGAATGAGATTGTGGGTAAGTCGGGAGCTTCGAACTTTTTCCCGACTTGCTAGACATCATTCAAATGTCATTTACGAGAAGACTTAGTTACTCTGCCCCATGCGAATCCTTCAACTATCATGTGAATATGTCTATTAGGGGTTTATGGTGGCCGTCTCGTCGACCCCTGTCTTTCTCGCCTCTCTTCCTTTTTCCCGGATCATCGGACCTTTCTGCAAGGTATCTTTCTGATCGACCTTCTGTGGCTAGTTTTTATATCACATTCTTTAAGTCATAGCAATCGTTGGTGGAATGTCTGTATAACTTGTGATACTCACAATATTCTGTCCGACTTCTACCTTTCTTATTCTTGATAGGATGAGGAGGTGAAAGTTTTTGGTATGGCAGATCTTCCTGTAGATGTCAACAAGGGAAACTCGCAAGGGAGTATAGTTATGATACCTTCGAGGTTTGTTCGAGCTGTACTCATCTTTTTTCTTCGTCTCCTTCTCCTTATCTCGAGCTTGATTGGAGGGGTCTTGTCTTGGAGCCGTTTTCTGAGTCAAGCATTATCTTCCATATTGATATACTTTTCTACTCGTTCTTGTACCTCACATAATGAGGTTAGGTGTCGCTTTGATATGGATTGATAAAACAACCCTTCTTTGAGGCCATTAACTAGCCCTATTATTACTGCCTCTAGAGGCTAATTTTGAATTTCTAAGCAAGCTTTGTTGAATCTTTTCATATAAGTTTGGAGAGTTTCTTCGGCCTCTTGTTTGACCCCTAGGAGACTAGGAGTGTGCTTGACTTTGTCTTTTCTAAATTGAAAATCGGTGAGAAATTTTTTTGCAAGAATGTCAAAACAAGACACCGACCTATGTAGTAAGCTAACCATTTCATCGCCGCTTTGGTTAATGTTGTCAGAAAAACTTTGCAACGAGTCGCATCGGACGCATTAGCCAAATACATCCGACTTTTAAAGTTACTGAAATGGTGTCTCAGGTTAGTCATTCCATCATAGAGGTCCATGTCAGGGCTTTTAAAGTTCCTAGGAACCCTAGCCTGCATGATCTCTTCTATGAATGAATCTTCTCCTCCAAAAGGACTTTTCTCTCAATCTGCATGGTCGCTCTGATTTCGAAGGTCGACTTCTAATTTCAGAAGCTTTTCTTCTAATTCTCTTTGTCGTCGCACATCCCTTTGCAAGTCTCTTTTAGCTTTTCTTTGTCGCTCTATCTCCTGCTCGAGTTGCTCTAATCGACCGTGGTGCCCGTGTACAAGTCCCATGATTTCTGTTGGGTGCAGGGGTTCCTCATTCTCTGGTGGATATTTTTTTGAATTGATTCTCCTGGGTTGAGAGTTTTCCGACGTCCCCTCCCCATTAGGGCCACTTGCTCTATCATGTCATGGAGGTATCATGAGTGCTCGATCATCATTATGAGGTTCTGGTTTTGATTCAGACGACGTGTGTCCGTCTTCAAACTGATCGTCCGCCATGGTTGGGTGTAGACTTCTAGGTCCTCGGCAACGGTGACAATGTTCTGAGTGCTACCTAAAACTGGGTTGCTTTTGGGCCAGAACATGAGGTTCAGACTCCTTTTGAGATAGTACCTGCAAGGAACTTCGAAGCTTAAGTTAGAAAAGGTTTTCAGGTTTTTAGTAGATTGGATTTTGAATATACTTGAGGGTGACAGTGTATTTAAAGTAGAATAGATAACCATCTTTTAAAATAGTTCCATCTTTGATGATGGATGACAGTTCCCTTTTTTTAGGAAAGTTATTGAGATCTATCTTCTAGATGAGTGGGAAATGTCTTAGGAGTTAGTTACTTATTCGGAGAAGTAAGACCAGACTCTTGTCGCGGTGTCCAACATAAGGTCGGGTAGGTAGTGTGGACCGAGTCTGATTCCTTAATTGGGACTCATTCATTTTGGCCTTGACTAGCATTTTTGGGCTGGATATAAATACACATTAAAAATAAATTAAACTATATATATATATATATATATACAAATATATTAGTAGCTAATTTTAGTGATTAATTTTAATGTAAGAATAATATTTTTTATTTTTTGAGTATAAAATTTCTATAAATATGGATATAAATTATTATTAGCCAAATAACAAAAAATAATAATAATTATTAATCATATAACATTATTCAAAGAAAAAACAGAAGAAACCAAATTTTTAGTGAATCAATATTAGCTAATTTTTTATTCTAAAAATTTTATTTTTTAAATTTAAAAATTCATAAAAATGAAAAAGTTTTCCTTTTCAAATCCTATATTTATTTTCAAGAACATTTTTTTATTTTTTTATTCACCGGATAATGCTATTTTTTCACAAATACAGAATAAAAACTAATTAATCTAATAGTCTAATTAGTTCAATTTTAATAACTTATGCATAAACATAGTATAGCTCTCATCCAAGGAGTCAATATACTATTACTTCCCATTATAAAGGATTTCAATTCCCACCAAGCATGAAATAGATAGAGTACGTCGAATAGAAACTGTATGTCACATGAAGATAATAAGCTCGGAGCGAAATTTGTAATCACTTGTACCAACCAGTTTAGTAGAATCAAATTTAATAAATTGCAACATAATTCAATTAAGGGCACGATTTATACAAAGATGGAAAAAATCATTTTTTTTAAAATTGTTTATCTGGTTAAAAAAAAATACTCTCAAAATACAAATTAATAATAAAAATATAAATTATAAATAAAATTGAAGATATAAAAAAAAGAAATAATTATATTAATGACTCTAATTAATATTAATTCAAAAGACACTAAATTTTTTAAATTAATATAAAATAAGTTTTTTAAAAATCTTAATTTTACAATAAATTTTATCTATATCCATATATAATGGCAAAACCTGTTTTAGTGTTCAACATTTTTTTAATTTTGTCCTTTCTAATCATCTATTCTACTATAGGTCAGTTATTCTATGTTAAAAAATTTTCATTACCTCACCTCATCTCTTATCACATACATTTACATTCTATCTTATCTCATTCATTTACATTCACATAACTTCTATAATTATCTCTTTCTTCTCTTGCTATCTCTCATATCCAACTACTGTTATTGCATAATAAAAATTTTTTTTCTTTTCTTATCCATCTTCTCTTGCATGCATCCTTGTCATTTCACTTAAATATAACGTAAAACTAATATAATTTATATTTCCGTTGTCAAATATTCATAATAACAACGGCGGAACTGAGTCTAGATAACAGACCGGATAATAATAATATGGATAAGAATTCTGTATATTTATTTAATTTAATAATAGATTTTTTGCTTAAGTTTTAATTCAATAAATCTTTAATTATTGTACTAAATAATATTGTTATAATTATTATATTATGTTAATGTACTTTAGATTTATAACAATATATAATGACAATACCAAAAATTTTGGTGTCTAAATTTAAGTTTTAATATTATTCTTAAAGAGAGGGATTTATTATTAAAAAGAATTCTCCTGTACAATGGTCAAGTTACTCTAAATAAAAAAATTTTCATCTATTTTAAACAGCAACTTCATTAAAAAATTTTTATTGGATATAAATCATTGTTGCAGATTTTTAAAGAATAAAAGTAAAATAGTTTAAATAGGACAATTTTTTTAAATATAAAAATATTTTTTAACTCAATAGAAAAGTGGTTGAACAGGTATAGTAGTGCTTGTTGAGGTGCTAGTTCAAATAATTCAAAAAATAAATAAAAATAATTAGACTAAAAATAAAATAATTAACAATAAAATTTAGTAGATTAAATTATAGATCTTTAAAAATAAAAAATATTAAAAGAATTATAAAAATTATAAATACAATATTTTTTAGTAAAAATAACATTTTCAATTTATATCACCTTTCAAAAATTTAATACATAACCGTCAATAGAAAAAATCAAACATCTTTATTTAAAGATGTTTTACACTTCTTTGCCTAAGTACAACCACTTGTCTCACCATGCATGGTCTTATTCATTATTACATTTTTATTCTCCGAAATATATATATAGTGCCCTCCAACTATTATTAGTACTCACCATTAACAACCCTCTTCTTGTTCATGTTGAACTTGCTGACGTCACCAACACATGCGTTCTTGAACAAGCCAACATCAGTGACCCCACGAATCAATTTGTAGCCGCGGCTCCTGAACTGATCCGGACCGTCAAATGGCATAGCGAAGCCAGCCAAGTAGGGCCCACCGCCCTCTTTCCTCTTCATTCCTAAGACGGTGCTCTCAATCTTCCTCATCATCTCTTTCACCTTTTCATTTCTGGGATCGTGCATGCACCCAACACTTGCACTCAGATCCAACGGTCCAACCATAATGCCATCAACCCCATCAACGGCTGCAATCCCTTCTACGTTTTCTACGGCCTCTGCGGTCTCAACCTGACACAAGATCAACAAGTCTTTCTCGTACTTCTTTGCGTAGCTCTCGTCGATTCCAAACCTTGAGGCTCTCACAATTGGTGTTGCCACTCCACGAACTCCATTTGGAGGGTACCTGATACAGTTTTTATGTCATTTTTAGGAGTCCAAGGATATTCTAGCGCTAGTGTTCAAATGTAACATAATTTTGTCCTAACTAAAAGATTCCCTTAGTCACTTAGACGGAGTTAATATAGATAATATTGAATAAGTTTGAAATTTTTAAGGCAAAAATACCATATTAAAGAGTTTGGAAAAAACAGATCAGTCCTGAATTGGGGATAATGTAGGCAACAACAAAAAAGTTTGAAAAAAATTGAGATTTTGAAAAAATATTCAAGATAAAAAAAGAAAAATATTAAAGAGTAAGTAAAATTTATTATTTTTAGTAACAGTTAGTTAATGATATTTAAAAATATAAACTAAAAATAAATCGTCATATTATTAAACTAGAAAAATAGATTGACGAACTAAAAATGCTGGTAAAAAATAATACATTCTACTAACTTTTAAATTTTTTTCAAAAAAAAAAAACTTACAAGTTGAAATTTTTTACATTTTTAATTAAAAAAACATTTGTATACAACCACATCTAATTTATTAGCAAAAATAATTGCTTTTAAATTTTCTATTTAAATACATTAAGTTGATTAATTAAAAATCAATACATAAAAAATTTCTTCGTTACATTTGGTTCCTATGATAACCATCTTGGAAATGCGCATAACTTGTTTCTAAATTTGAAATCTGACGTAGGTGTATAACTTGAGAGACAAAAATGTTATTTATGCAAGAAAATTAGTTATGATAAAAATATAATACATATATAATTTAATTAATTTTTAATATATATTTTATATTAATAATTAATTTTAGAGAAAGTATAGGGAGCCAATGGCCTAAGCGTACAATGGAGGTTTAGGAAGTATTAGAGATATGAACATTAGTGTTATGTTGTCTTGTCAGGTTATGCTTTTGGGATAAGTAGTTTCATGATGTGGTATTAGAGGTCTAGATCCGAAAGGTCAAGAGTTTGAACCTTGGTGAACCCCAAAATCAGTTTTTTATAACATGAGATGTTTATTATTATCCCTGGTATCCGAATGGTTATTCTGGATAGTATGAGTGATATTCATTTTATTCATAAACTAAAGATTTAGCCCATTATACACATTGTACGCTTAGGTCATTGGCTTCCTAGTACTACCCTTAATTTTAATATACACCTAGTCGCCTGATTGAATTCGAGAAGGTATATTAAATAAACAATGAAAAAGATATGTAAAAATCAAATGAACAATAATGTTCATTTTAAAGGTCTATTTTAATTTATTTAATTTGAAAAGATATCATATGTACTATTTTTAATATATTTTTTATATTTTTATTTTATTATTAATTTTTATTTTGCATTTTACGTTTTTTTTCTCTTTTTTTTTTCCTTTACGTTAATTTTTTTCTTTTTTTTTCTTTTACGTTATTTGGAGATGCCTCCGAAGCCGTGCTCGAGGTCGAGGATCACAAAGTCATAGCCAGACCATCCCGCTATCTCCACCATGGTCGGACAGAAGCTAAGAAACGACATGCCGTACAGGCAATCGCCGGCTTGGAGGCGAGCTTTGATGGATTTCGGTTGATTGACAGTGGCGACGATGACTTGGTTGGCTTCGTATACTGCATGGTCGTTGTTGTGGTGGTGGCCATTGGTGTGACGGTGGTGGATATCGTTGCTGTTACAGTTGCCGATGCCACTGTCCTTGGTATTACCGTTGCCGTTTATTTTAGTGTTACCGTTGCCGTTGACGTTGATGTGGTAGTTGGTTTCAAATTCCATGCTGCGCTGAGATGTTGGTGAATGGTGAGGTTAATTGTGGGTTTGGTTGCTAATAGTAATAAGTGTTAGGGGCACTAGAGCAATAAAAGCTAGCTTAGGGGGTGCTTAGCTTAAATGCTCTAGTTCAAATTTGTGGTGATGAAAACTTTGGGTGCATTGGCATGTTTTTATAGATGAAAACTTTGGGAGCTTGGTATGGACGTGCATGCATGTTGATTGGTGGGACGTTGTCGTCATTAATGTTACTGAATTATTTTTGACATGATATTCTCTTCAGAAATCAGAACATTGGTTCTGTCCTGTTTTGATTTTCTGTTTCCTTTTTTGGTGGTGGTAGGATAGTGACTAGTGAGCAAGAGCATATCATTGAAGAGAAAGTCTAGGGGAAGGTAATTTTTATATTTTGTGGTTAGCATTTAACCATAAAAAAAAAGTGAATGATTTTTTATTATTAGATGTAATCTTATACCATTAAAAACATTATTAATAATCAATTAATAGTTATAAAACACAAAAATTACTGATCCTAGCACTCCTCATCATTGAATTCAACATCCCTAATCATGAATAGATAGGAGTATGGACTGCACCTTTAATTTGATTTTTGATTGATATTATATCACGTTATTGGATATAATCTTATCCGCTACACTATTGCTCAGGTTTGATTGTACATGATTATTAATTATAACAATTTTATTTTATTTATCCGCTGCACCAAATTTACATGATTATTAATTTTAAATTTTTAATTATTAATTTATAACTCGATTTTTTTAATCAAAATTGAGTGAATTTGAGACTTTAAAATGACTATTGCCCCTTTATTTTATCATCAATAATGGAGTTGCTGGCCAATATAACGGATGTTATCCTGTTAGTAATTGAATCAATGATATGACTGCCCAAATGCAATCATGGATCATCAGTACCTGCCCACAATAATTAAAGCTTCAGAATAATCAACAATGGGCTAACACATGCTCCTCTTCAATTCGTTTCAGCAAGCAGGGATAATATCATATACGGATTTCAATCGTAGACCCTCGCTCACTGCCCTATATTGAAGCCACAAAAAAGAAGGCACGACCAATAATCAATATTATGATTTCTGAGGAGTCCATCCACCACAATGAGCATGCATGCATGCAACCCCATACCAAGCTCTCAATACAACAACAACCTCTTTGGCTATTTCCCCCTTCATTATTATACCCAGTTTCCCACTATAAAAAGAACCCACCCTCACACACTTTTCGTCACCATCACAAGTAGCCAAGCCTCAATAGAGTTATAAGCTAATAAGCTTGGCTGGATAGCTAGCTAGCTTTCATCACTTAGCAAAATCAACAAAGGCTAGCTACCTAGCAAGTCTTATTAATTAGTTGACTAGTTATCTTCTTCATCATCAAATAAAATGGAAACCATCAACCACATCATCAACGGCAACGGGAACGACAATGGTAATAACCACGGTTACACCAATGGTAATAACCATGCCGTATATGAAACCGAAAAAGATACCATCGTCACCACGGAACGAAAATCAATCAAAGCTCGCCTCCAAGACGGTGATTGCTTGTACGGTATGTCATTTCTTAGCTTCTGCCCGACGATGGTTGAGATAGCAGGATGGTCTGGCTATGACTTCGTTATCCTTGACCTCGAACACGGCTTCGGAGGCATCTCTGAAGGCCTGCGATGCATCCATGCACTCACTGCGGCCAACACACCGGTCATCGTTCGTGTGCCGGAGCTTTCGCACGTGTGGGTCAAGAAAGTGCTCGACCTTGGTCCTCAAGGCATTATCTTCCCCCTCGTTGATGGCCCCGAATCAGCCAAGAAGGCCGTCTCCTATTGCAGGTATAAGTCAATAATTACCGTTTTGATCCCGCTACGAAATGTAGTCAACTAGTTGAAAAAATAGGTCCATTTCGAAAAAAGAAAAGAAAACAACCCTCACTACTCTAATCGATTGAAATTCGATAAAATAGAGTAGTGAAAATTTATTTTTTATTTTGTTTTGTAATAAATTTATTTTTTAATTAAATGGTTAAAATTGGTTTCACTCCTAGTTAACTCTAGCAAAATCATATATTATTTTTCAACCACGTTAATTACATAGTAAAACTGAATTTTCAAATCCACTATTGACATATAATATATATTAAAAAATATACATTAAAAATAAATTAAATAACACATATATTTATTTACAAAAATAATATCGACAAAAGAGTTACAATAATAAAGTGATTAATTTTATAATTATGTTAAATATATACTAAAATCAATTATTTATATAAAATATATTAAAATATAAAATACACATTAAAAATAAATAAAATAATATATATATTTATACACAAATATATAATAACTAATTTTATTAACTAATTTTAGTATACAAAAAATATTTTTATTAATCATAACAAGTTACATAGATATATTTATAAAAAAGAGGTGATTTTAAATATTCTATAAACATAAAAAGTTATTTAATAAAAATAATTATTATATATTTATATACATATTATTTACATAGTTTTAGTAAAATAACCATTTATCGAATAATCAAATTTTATTTATGAACATCAATATCCATACCTTTCAATATAATAGTTTATTAGCTACTCAATTTTTAGTATATACATATATCAAATTGAAATATGAATATATTGCTGAACTACTAAACTAATAATATTACATACAAATTATGACAGGTACCCTCCAAATGGAGTTCGTGGAGTGGCAACGCCGATTGTAAGGGCGTCAAGGTTTGGTATTGATGAAAGCTACGCAAAGAAGTACGAGAAAGATTTGTTGATTCTGTGCCAGGTAGAGACTGCAGAGGGAGTGGATAACGTAGAAGGGATTGCAGCCGTTGATGGGGTTGATGGCATTATGGTTGGACCGTTGGATCTGAGTGCAAGTGTTGGGTGCATGCACGATCCCAGAAATGAAAAGGTGAAAGAGATGATGAGGAAGATTGAGAGCACCGTCTTAGGAATGAAGAGGAAAGAGGGCGGTGGGCCCTACTTGGCTGGCTTCGCTATGCCATTCGACGGTCCGGATCAGTTCAGGAGCCGCGGCTACAAATTGATTCGTGGGGTCACTGATGTTGGCTTGTTCAAGAACGCATGTGTTGGTGACGTCAGCAAGTTCAACATGAACACCAACAAGATCAACGGCCAGTACTACTAGTTTTCCAGGGTATTAATTGAGGCATAATATAGTGTTGAGAATATATAATGAATAAGATCTCTCATACGGTGTAAGAAGTTTTCTGAACTTGTTCTGTCTCTTTTGTGTTTTAGAAATGTTACGTTGTTTCAACTTGCAATAATATATTTTTGTTTATTTAGATAAGAAAAGAATTGGGTGCATGTGCATGACCGTACCATTTCACTTTCATCAAATTTAAAGATAGGAAAAGGAAAAAACAATAAATGAAGGAGTAAAATAAAGAGAAATTTTTCTATATTTTTTAAGCACATTTAATATATTTTTCAAAAACAATTACAACTGCTCAGTTGTAATTTTCTTTATATAAATTGTAATTATTATAAATAAAATTTTTCGGATTTCCTTCTTCTTTGGTGGAGCACATTTCAAGAGCATGCACCGGCTTTTTTTTAAACAAATAAAAAAATTTTATATTACTATTTTACATTAAAGAAATAATGAAGAAGAAAAGATAGACACAAAATAAAAGAACGCGTAAAAATAAAAAAAAATTATTAATAAAACAGGAAAAAAATAAATTACAATGTAAGTGTTTGAATTCAAAAAAAATTACTTAAAATTTTTTATTTTTATTCTGTAATACTAAAGGGTTAAGAATTTTTTGAGTTTTTAAATATTTTTCAAAAGAACTAAACTCTTTTACAATATTAGTCTAAGATTTATTTATAAACATTTTATGTTAACTGATAGTTACACTTCATATACCATTTTTGGCCAATTTGAATTATTTATGTAACTGTTGCCGCACTCTTTGCTTAGTTGATTGAAAATCCTCATAAGTAACTAAAATAACTAAATTGCTAAATGACTTAATTAATTAATTAAAAATAAATATCGTATTATAAGTGTATGGAAATATCAACATATAATTATAAAAAAGGGATAAATATGTCTATGAACTTTTGTTTAGCACATCTTTTTATTTCTGACCATTTAAAAATGTTTTTAAGTTCTTTGCCTCTTTAAAAATTGAACATATAAGTCCCTCCATTCAAATAGATGATCATTCCTCTTCATTCAACAGTTCATTCATTCGGACCTCGCTGTCTTGGTTCTTAGCTGATTTGCTTCCAACATCGGTTTCCTTCTCATGTTACAAATGTAACAACAGTTAGTAAGTCAAGATGAAGTCATCAAACAATGTACACAACTCTTGCCATATATAGTTGCATTGTTTTGTGATTCATGAACAGGAAGTTGTTTAAATATTGGATCTAAGTATGATTTAATTTTAATTGAAGTTTCAGTATCTCTACATTATGTTTGAATTATGATGCTATTACTATTCTTTTGGTTTTGTACTGCGCACTAATTAATACAAAGAGTAAGATTATGCTCTTAGTTTCTTATATGAAGTTTAGAAGCTGAAGAATTACTTTTTCAATTTTTGGTTTTGATTTCTTAATCTGACCTTAATAGAAGAAAGAGGTTTTGATTTCTTAATATGCTCTTAGTTTTGATTTCTTAGTTTCTTAGTTTTGGATTGTGAATTTTGGTGGCTAACATTGTTCAAAGATGCAAATCAAATTTGCCAAAGTTGCCATCAATGCAAAAAGTTTGGAAATGCATCCCAAAGGGATGAAATGTCCCACCAACTAATCTTGTTTTGCAAAATTTTTTATGTATAGGGTATTGACTTTATGGAGCCATTTCCGAACTCAAATGGGTTCTTAGACATTTTGTTAGCTATTGATTATGTGTCAAAATAGGTGGAACTGTGGAAGTAGTTCCAATCCGAACTGATGATGCTAACTAGGTTGCTTCCTTTGTGAGGAACAACCTCATTTATCGTTATGACGTTATGGGTCACCACGAGAATTCGTGGGTGACCAAGAAATTCATTTTTGTAATAGGAATTTGAAGGTGCTGATGAGAAAGTATGATGTGATTCATAAAGTTGCTACTACTTATCATCCTTAGGCCAAGTTGTGGTTTCAAACTGTGAAATCAAGAGGAGTCTGAAAAAGATGGTAAAACCCCAAAGGAAAGATTATAGTGCAAGGCTAGGAAATGCATTGTGGGCCTACTGAACTGCATACAAGACACCAACAGGAATGGTTCTATTTCGGTTGATTTACGGCAAAGCTTGCCATCTTTTTGTTAAATTGAGCACAAGGTCTACTGGGGGGTAAAGGAGTGCAATATGGGCCTGCAGAAGGCGGGTGTGGAGAAAAAATTACAGTTGGAGGAATTAGAGTTCCTGAGACTGGAGGCATATGAGAATGTCAGGATCTGAAAAAAATCAAGGCAGTGCATGATCGGAACATTCGGCGAAAGAAATTCAGAGGTAGTAATTTGGTACTACTCTATAATTCAAGGTTGAGGTTAATGCTAGAAAAGATGAGATCAAAGTGGGATGGCCCATAAAAAGTGAAAAAGGTTGAGTCCTATGGTATGGTTCGTTTGCATCATCCATTAAGTGAGAATACTTTTAATGTGAATGGGCATAAACTCAGGCTATATCACCATGCTAACCCCAAGAACAACAAGGAATTAGAGGTTCACCTCTTAGAGGATCCTCCCAATGTAAAGGATTGAGCTTTATGCTCGTCCAACTTAAGGATGTTAAAGAAAACTGCTAGGTGGGAGACACCCTACCATAGTATGATCTTCTACTTTTTCCTCTTTGTATAAAGTTCATTACTAGTTTTCCATTTCTTCTTAGTTGCATTTCTTAGATTTTATTAGTGGAATTAAGGTTTCGAAGTGTTTTCCATTGTTTTGGTTGTTTGTTATGTGGTCATAAGGTTTTATTTGATGAAAAGGAGCAAAGATTGCTAATTGCAATCACGCGTATGCATACATAACCCATGCGTATGCATCATTCTCCAAAATGTGCCATATCATACGCACATGATTCATGCGTACGCACTAACACCAAACCATAATGAAAGTATTTTTGTGCGAGTATCGTGTAAGTACTATGCGTATGCACGATGCAAAACCAAAATGAAAGTGTTTTTGTGCGGGCATTGTGCAAGTACTGGGTGTACACATAATTTCAAATGTTTCAAGCCCTTGTTTTTGAAACACATGCACACGCACAACCCCCAATTTTGCCCAAGTCGTGCGTCAAATGGTAGATGCGTATGCACAAAGTCAAAAATACATAACTTCTGATGTGAGCCCTAACTTTCACAAAACACACACAACACCAGTTTTTTCTCTTCTTCTCACCGCCACCATCCACCATCAATTTTCATCACCTCTATTTTGTCGGTGAGCCACCGTCACCGCCAGCCACCTTCCTCCTTTCCTTCTTCTTTTCTTCTTCTATTCTCACCTTCATAACCCTCTCATCAACCCACTTCCGGCAAGCCATTGTCACCGGGACTACCTCCTAGTTGACCATTGCAGCTACTTTGCTCAGCTGAATTTTTATCACCTCTTCTGTTCGGTTTCTGCTTGCTCTGTTCTAGGTTTTAACTTCATTTTTATTTCTAATTTCTGTTTAGTTTGATTGATATTATTGTATTAGTTTATTTTGTTTAGTTAGTTGGTTTGATTAATTTTTATTTTTAATTTCTGTTCAGGTTCATATTAGGATTAGAGTAGCTTGTATATATTTGCCTATGCTTTTATGTTCTCAGAGTTGGAATTTAATTTGTTTTTCAATTTGTGTGGATTATTTGGACTGTTATGATGCTAATTATTCTAATTTATGCTTTTGTTTGATTCTTTGATGATTAACATTGTGAATTTGGTTGCGACAAACTCTTGGCTGTGCCATTTTATGTATTATAGGATGATATATACCAAGTGTTTGTTAAAAGGATCCAAATGGATTATGAATAAATTCTGGATCAGGTCTTTAAGAATCAATGCTTATTCTCATATGATACTCATTCTTTATGAATTGATAGGGATTTGATTTATCTACTACAATGAAAAAGATCAGGCAGTAGACGTGGAGGCGCCCCAGTCTCACCAGCCTGAGAACAATAGAGGTAGATATCCGTAGCATCCTTTACTCCCCGGTTCGATATTGAATGCACAGAGGAATGTGCAAAATTTTAAGTGTGGGGAGGTCAGTGACCGATATTTTTTTGGATGTGACAATTTTCTTTCCAACACCTAAACTCTAATTTCTTTTGATAATTGTGATATTTTGTATTTTGAGCTATTTGTTTGTATACTTTATTATTCTGAATTTTTCTTTAGTACTCTTGCATTTTAGTTGGTCTGTTCATAACATAAGGCTTTATTTTGATTCCTAATACTCTTTTTAAGATGATTTGTACATATTTCTTTTATCTTTGTAGTTGTGATTGGATGGATATGGATTATATGACCTAGGTAACTTTTTATATGCAGGAGATAACTTGGAATAGTATAGAATACAGAGAAGAACTTGGAATTTTGATTTTTCATCCAATCACCCCTTTGTATGTAAGCATGTATATAATTGAGACCATCATTTCTTATAAACTCACTTGTCTAAATAGCCTACCTTTTTATCTACCATTATTAGCAATTTTGAGCCTATTTAATCCCTTTTATTCTTAATTTTTAGCTCATCACTAATCCTAAGCGAAAAATAATAAATGTTCTTATTCGGATTTTTGATTAGTTTAGATTAGTGTGTGAGTGCATTATGTGAACTTGGAAAAGGGAATTTGAGAACTTGGTAGAAGAGAAAGATATAATTTGAATTTATTGAGGATTTTTGGAAAGTAAGTTCATTTTCATGCAGTAAATATTTAAACCATGTGCATTTATCTCTTTTATGTTTTAAGTTTCATCTTAAAAAAAAAGAGAGTAAAATAGTAAGTGGATATACTTGTACATAAGGAAACAAAAGGAAAAAATAAAAAGGGCATACATCATACCCTAAATAGAATTTTGGAAAGCAAATGCATATGTGATAAATCTTGATAATTGCACATTAGGTAATTGCAGAAATGACTGGTGCTATGACCAACTTAGCTTTTAGAGTCTCAAACGTCTGCAGACACTCTATGTCAAAGACGAATGGTGTGTCGGCAGCCAGCAAATTACTCAGAAGTTTTGCAATTTTTGAAAAATCCTTTATAAACCTCCTATAGAATCCTGTGTGCCCCAGAAAGCTTCTGATTACCTTAATATTGGCAGGTGGTGGTAATTTTTCAATTACCTCTACCTTAGCTTGATCCACCTCTATTCCCTTGTTCAAAATTTTATGCCCAAGGACAATTCCTTTAGTCACCATGAAGTGAGACTTTTCCCCGTTTAAAACCAGGTTAGTCTCTTGGTACCTTTTTAGAACAAGTGCTAGATGGTCAAGACAGGAGCTGAATGAGTCTCCAAACACTGAGAAGTCATCCATGAAGACTTTCAGAAATTTCTCTACCATATCAGAGAAGATAGAGAGCATGCATCTCTGAAAGGTTGCAGGTGCATTGCACAAACCAAATGGCATCCTTCTGTAGGAAAATACTCCAGATGGACATGTAAATGCTATTTTATCTTGGTCTTGAGGATCTACTGCAATTTGGTTGTAACCTGAATAACCGTCCAAAAAGCAGTAGTAATCATGACCTGCTAGTCTCTTTAGCATCTGGTCTATGAATGGTAAAGGAAAATGATCCTTTCTGGTGGCTGTATTGAGCCTTCTGTAGTCAATACACATATGCCACTCTGTAACTATTCTTGTAGGAACCAGTTCATTCTTTTCATTATAAACCACTGTCATGCCTCCCTTCTTGGGGACAACTTGGACAGGGCTCACCCAGGGGCTATCAGAAATAGAATAAATAATTCTAGCCTCTAGTAACTTAGTGACCTCTTTCTGCACCACCTCCTTCATGGTTGGATTTAGACACCTCTGTGATTGAACTACTGGCTTAGCATCATCCTCCAATAGGATCTTGTGCATGCATCTAGCTGGGCTAATGCCCTTAAGATCACTTATGGACCACCCAAGAGCTGTCTTGTGTGTCCTTAGCACCTGAATTAGTGCCTTCTCCTCCTGTGGCTCCAAAGCAGAGCTTATGATTACCAGAAAAGTGTCATCTTCTCCCAAAAATGCATATTTCAGGGATGGTGGTAGTAGTTTGAGATCGGGTTTAGGAGGCTTCTCCTCTTCCTGAGGAGTTTCCAGAGGTTCTTTTGTTTTCTCTGGTTCCTCCAGATCAGGCTGAACATCTTTAAAAATGTCCTCTAGCTCTGATCCGAGACTCTCAATCATATTGACCTCTTCCACCAGAGAGTTAATAATATCAACGCTCATGCAGTCGTTTGGGGTGTTTGTATACTGCAGAGCTTTGATAGCATTCAACTTAAACTCATCCTCATTGACTTTCAGGGTCACCTCCCCTTTTTGGACATCAATGAGGGTTCGTCCAGTTGCTAGGAAAGGTCTTCCTAGAATTAGAGTTGCACTCTTGTGCTGCTCCATTTCCAGCACCACAAAGTCAGTGGAAAAGGCAAATGGCCCAACCTTGACAATCATGTCCCCAATTACGCTTGATAGAATTTTAGTGGAGCCATCAGCAAGTTGGAGGCATATCCGGGTTAGTTTAATTCTATTAGTCAAACCAAGCTTTTTGATAGTGGATGCAGGTATCAGGTTGATACTTGCCCCAAGATCACATAGAGCTGTCTTGGTACAAGCATCCTCTAATGTGCATGGCATTATAAAGCTTTTGGGATCTTTAAGCTTCTCTGGTAAGATTTTCAGAATGACTGCACTGCATTCTTCAGTGAGAAAAACTTTTTCAGTTTCTCTCCAATCCTTCTTATGACTTAAGATCTCTTTCATGAACTTAGCATAAGAGGGTATTTGCTCAAGTGCCTCTGCAAACAGAATCTCTATTTCAAGAGTCCTGAGATAGTCTGCAAAGCGGGCAAATTATTTATCCTGTTCTGCATGGCGGAGTTTTTGAGGATAAGGCAGCTTGGCTTTATAGTCTTCAACCTTAGCTGCTGCAGGTTTACTTCCTACAGAAATGGTTGGAGAAGCCTACCTAGGGGGGTTATTATCAGTACTTGCAGGAGTCTGATTCCCCATTGGCGTTTGAATGCCAGAATTGGGGGCTGCATGGGCGTTTAACGCCAGGTTGCTGCCCTTTTCTGGCGTTTGAACGCCAGATTTAGGTGCTGAATGGCATTTAACACTGACTTCTGACCCTATTCTGGCTTTTGAACGCCAGAATCATTCCTCTCTGGGCTCTTACTGTCCTCAGAGAGATTTTGGGCAATGGGTTGGTCATCCTCTGTCAGTTGTTCCTTTTTTGGTTTCTTGCTGCCTTGAGTTGAAACATTCAATATCTTCCCACTCCTTAAATGAATAGCTTGTCACTCTTCTGTTATCTGTTTAGATAACTATTGTCTTGTCTGATCCAATTGTGCTTCCATATTCTTGTTAGCATTTTTAGTGTCTTGTAGCATCTCCTTAAATTCTGCTAACTATTTTGTTATAAAGAGCAATTGCTGATTGAGTTCAACAACTTGTTCTGGAGTACTAAGTTCAGTGGATACTGCTTTAGCCTCTTCTTTCATGGAGGACTCACTACTTAAGTATAGATGCTGATTTCTAGCAACTGTATTAATGAGCTCTTGAGTCTCTTCAATTGTCATGTATATAAATCCACCAGCTGAGTAGTCTAGAGATATCTGGGCCTTTTATGTAAGCCAATAGTAGAAGATGTCTAACTGCACCCATTCTAAAAATATTTCAAAAGGGCATTTCCTTAGCATCCCTCTGTACCTCTCCCAGGAATTATAAAGAGATTCATGATCCTCTTGTTTAAAGCCTTGGATGTCCAGCCTTAGTTGTGTCATCCTTTTTGGGGAGAAATATTGATTCAGGAATTTGTCTGACAACTGTTTCTATGTTCTTATGCTGGCCTTGGATTGGTTGTTTAACCACCTCTTAACTTGGTTTTTTACAGCAAATGGAAACAGCAATAATATGTAGACATCCTGATCCACTTCTTTATCATGTACAGTGTCAGCAATTTGTAAAAACTGTGCCAAAAACTCAGTAGGTTCTTCCTGTGGAAGACCGAAATACTGGCAATTTTGCTGCACCATGATAATGAGTTGAGGATTTAACTCAAAATTAATGGCTCTGATGGAGGGTATACAGATACTACTTTCATATGAAGCAGTAATGGGGTTATCATATGACTCCAGAGTCCTTCTGGACTGTTCATTTCCACTTAGGTCCATGATGGAAAAAGGGGGATGATGTGAATTACAAATAAACAATTTTCTCTCTTTTTTTTGAAAATCGAAATTAAAAGAAAAAATAAAATAAAATAAATGAAAAATTGAATATAAGTTTCAAAAATTAAAAAGGGAAAAAGAAATTAGAAAATCAAATTAATTAATTAATTAAAAAGATTTGAAAAAATTTTTTGTGTGGATTTTCGAAAAAAATGAGAGAGAAAGTGGTTAGGAAGTTTTGAAAAAGATATGTCCTAAAATTAAACATACTTGAAAATTAATACTTGTAAGAAAATAAATAAAAGAAAAGATTTGGAAAAGATATTATTTAAAATTTTAAAGATTGAAACTTTCTTAATAAGAAAACACTAAACTTAAAATTTTTCAATCAAAATAATAAAATGGGACAAGTAATTCGAAAATTTAAAAAAAAGAAAAAGGATTTTGAAAAATTTTATAAAAGATTTTTGAAAAATATAAAAAGAAATTTGAAAAAGAATTTATTTTGAAAAAGATTTAAAAAAATAAAATTTTTAAAGTTGAAATATTGACTTGACTAACAAGAAACTACCAAATTTTAAAAAACTTTGACTAAGTCAACCTAATGATTTCGAAAATTTGAGTAAAAGAAGGAAAAGATAAAACTTTGAATGTCAAGATGAACACCAAGAACAAATTTTGAAAATTTTTAAGGAAAAAAGGACACAAAGGACACCAAACTTAAAAATTTGTATACTTTGGACACTAATAATTCGAAAATGCACAAGAAAAACAAGGAAAGACACTGTTCATACCCTGGGTCGAGATGACCGACCCGGGATGTTTAGCGACAAGGCGACCGACCTCTTCAGGTCAGACTATCCAACCTCTTCTCAAAGAGCTCGGCCAAATCAACAGGAAAGCCCAAATAAAGGGCCCAAATAGAGGAACACGACCCAAATCCAGAGGCAATCCTAGCCTACAGAGATAAAGGCGGTTCCGTTGAAGATAAGCTGACCTCACCCAAAGATAAGATAAGATAAGATAAGATAACTAACTTATCTTATCTAGAAAGGTCACTTCTTAACATTATAAATACACTGGAGCACCCAGGTATAACTCATACTCTGATTCTACTCAATACCTGCTTAATACCCTTGCTAACTTAAGCATTGGAGTCCCTTGCAGGTACCCCCCACCCTCCGGGGACACAGGATCAGCACCACCACCAAGTCCAACAAATCGGACACATCAGTTCCGACCAACGTACACCTGCCGGACACGTCGGCTCCGACCAACACAGAAGATCTCGTCCGAGATCGACCTACAGTTTCAGGTAACCCTCG